>NC_071480.1:0-300000 GCF_028500815.1 Rissa tridactyla
CCAGGTCTGTGGGGCTACGCAAGCGGTTCCCAAAGAGTTTTACAACAAGGCATAGTTTTCCCTGCTGGCTCGTTGGGGGGGAGACCCATCTCCAGCCATAGGCCATTTTTGTGCCTAGCGCGGCGCCAAGTGGGAAAGGGTGTTGTCGAGGCTGAAGGCAGCAGGAAAGCCTGCAGCCCCCAGGTCTGTGGGGCTACGCAAGCGGTTCCCAAAGAGCTTTAGAACAAGGCATAGTTTTCCCTGCTGGCTCTTTGGGCGGGGGACTCATCTCCAGCCATAGGCCATTTTTGTGCCTAGCGCGGCTCCAAGTGGGAAAGGGTGGTTTTGAGGCTGAAGGCAGCAGGAAAGCCTGCAGCCCCCAGGTCTGTGGGGCTACGCAAGCGGTTCCCAAAGAGCTTTAGAACAAGGCATAGTTTTCCCTGCTGGCTCTTTGGGCGGGGGACCCATCTCCAGCCGTATGGCCATTTTTGTGCCTGGCCAGGTGCCCAGAGGGAAATGGTGGTTTTCGAGGCTGAAGGCAGCAGGAAAGCCTGCAGCCCCCAGGTCTGTGGGGCTACGCAAGCGGTTCCCAAAGAGCTTTAGAACAAGGCATAGTTTTCCCTACTGGCTCTTTGGGCGGGTGACCCATCTCCAGCCGTATGGCCATTTTTGAGCCTGGCCAGGTGCCCAGAGGGAAATGGTGATTTTCGAGGCTGAAGGCAGCAGGAAAGCCTGCAGCCCCCAGGTCTGTGAGGCTACGCAAGTGGTTGCCAAAGAGCTTTAGAACAAGGCATAGTTTTCCCCGCTGGTTCTTAGGGCAGGGGACCCATCTGCAGCCGTATGGCCATTTTGGTGCCTGGCGCGGCACCAAGTGGGAAAGGGTGGTTTTGAGGCTGAAGGCAGCAGGAAAGCCTGCAGCCCCCAGGTCTGTGGGGCTACGCAAGTGGTTCCCAAAGAGCTTTAGAACAAGGCATAGTTTTCCATGCTGGCTCTTTGGGCAGGGGACCCATCTCCAGCCGTATGGCCATTTTTGTGCCTGGCGCAGCGCCAAGTGGGAAAGGGTGGTGTCGAGGCTGAAGGCAGCAGCAAAGCCCGCAGCCCCCACGTCTGTGGGGCTACGCAAGCGGTTCCCAAAGAGCTTTAGAACAAGGCATAGTTTTCCCTGCTGGCTCTTTGGGCATGGGACCCATATCCAGCCGTACGGCCATTTTTGTGCCTGGCCCGGCGCCAAGTGGGAAAGGGTGTTGTCGAGGCTGAAGGCAGCAGGAAAGCCTGCAGCCCCCAGGTGTGTGGGGCTACGCAAGCAGTTCCCAAAGAGCTTTCGAACAAGGCATAGTTTTCCCTGCTGGCTCTTTGGGCGGGGGACTCATCTCCAGCCGTATGGCCATTTTTGAGCCTGGCGCGGCGCCAAGTGGGAAAGGGTGGTTTTGAGGCTGAAGGCAGCAGCAAAGCCTGCAGCCCCCAGGTCTGTGGGGCTACGCAAGTGGTTCCCAAAGAGCTTTAGAACAAGGCGTAGTTTTCCCTGCTGGCTTAGGGCAGGGGACCATCTCCAGCCATATTGCCATTTTTGTGCCTGGCCCGGCGCCAAGTGGGAAAGGGTGGTGTCGAGGCTGAAGGCAGCAGGAAAGCCTGCAGCCCCCAGGTCTGTGGGGCTACGCAAGCGGTTCCCAAAGGGCTTTAGAACAAGGCATAGTTTTCCCTGCTGGCTCTTTGGGCGGGGGACCCATCTCCAGCCGTACGGCCATTTTTGTTCCTGGCGTGGCGCCAAGTGGGAAAGGGTGGCTTTGAGGCTGAAGGCAGCAGCAAAGCCTGCAGTCCCCAGGTCTGTGGGGCTACGCAAGTGGTTCCCAAAGGGCTTTAGAACAAGGCATAGTTTTCCCTGCTGGCTCTTTGGGCAGGGGACCCATCTCCAGCCGTATGGCCATTTTTGTGCCTGGCGCGGCGCCAAGTGGGAAAGGGTGGTTTTGAGGCTGAAGGTAGCAGGAAAGCCTGCAGCCCCCAGGTCTGTGGGGCTACGCAAGGAGTTCCCAAAGAGCTTTAGAACAAGGCATAATTTTCCCTGCTGGCTCTTTGGGCGGGTGACCCATCTCCAGCCGTATGGCCATTTTTGAGCCTGGCCAGGTGCCCAGAGGGAAATGGTGGTTTTCGAGGCTGAAGGCAGCAGGAAAGCCTGCAGACCCCAGGTCTGTGGGGCTACGCAAGTGGTTGCCAAAGGGCTTTAGAACAAGGCATAGTTTTCCCTGCTGGCTCTTAGGGCACGGGACCCATCTCCAGCCGTATGGCCATTTTTGTGCCTGGCCCGGCGCCAAGTGGGAAAGGGTTGTGTCGAGGCTGGAGGCAGCAGGAAAGCCTGCAGCCGCCAGGTCTGTGGGGCTACGCAAGCGGTTCCCAAAGAGCTTTAGCACAAGGCATAGTTTTCCCCGCTGGTTCTTAGGGCAGGGGACCCATCTCCAGCCGTATGGACATTTTTGTGCCTGGCGCGGCGCCAAGTAGGAAAGGGTGCCTTTGAGGCTGAAGGCAGCAGCAAAGCCTGCAGCCCCCAGGTCTGTGGGGCTACGCAAGTGGTTCCCAAAGAGCTTTAGAACAAGGCATAGTTTTCCCTGCTGGCTTAGGGCAGGGGACCATCTCCAGCCATAAGGCCATTTTTGTGCCTGGCGTGACTCCTAGTGGGAAAGGGTGTTGTTGAGGCTGAAGGCAGCAGGAAAGCCTGCAGCCCCCAGGTCTGTGGGGCTACGCAAGCGGTTCCCAAAGAGCTTTAGAACAAGGCATAATTTTCCTTGCTGGCTCTTTGGGCATTGGACCCATCTCCAGCCATAGGCCTTTTTTGTGCCTGTCTCGACGCCAAGTGGGAAAGGGTGGCTTTGAGGCTGAAGGAAGCAGCAAAGCCTGCAGCCCCCAGCTCTGTGCGGCTACGCAAGCGGTTCCCAAAGAGCTTTAGAACAAGGCATAGTTTTCCCTGCTGGCTCTTTGGGCGGGGGACCCATCTCCAGCCGTATGGACATCTTTGTGCCTGGCGCGGCGCTAAGTGGGAAAGGGTGGTGTCAAGGCTGAAGGCAGCAGGAAAGCCTGCAGCCCCCAGGTGTGTGGGGCTACACAAGCGGTTCCCAAAGAGCTATAGAACAAGGCATAGTTTTCCCTGATGGCTCTTTGGGCGGGGGACCCCTCTCTAGCCATAGGCCATTTTTGAGCCTGGCGCGGCGCCAAGTGGGAAAGGGTGGTTTTGAGGCTGAAGGCAGCAGGAAAGCCTGCAGCCCCCAGGTCTGTGGGGCCACGGAAGCGGTTCCCAAAGAGCTTTAGAACAAGGCATAGTTTTCCCTGATGGCTCTTTGGGCGTGGGACCCCTCTCTAGCCATAGGCCGTTTTTGTGCCTGGCGCGATGCCAAGTGGGAAAGGGTGGTTTTGAGGCTGAAGGCAGCAGGAAAGCCTGCAGCCCCCAGGTCTGTGGGGCTACGCAAGCGGTTCCCAAAGAGCTTTAGAACAAGGCATAGTTTTCCCTGCTGGCTCTTTGGGCAGGGGACCCATCTCCAGCCATAGGCCATTTTTGTGCCTGGCGCGACGCCAAGTGGGAAAGAGTGGCTTTGAGGCTGAAGGAAGCAGCAAAGCCTGCAGCCCCCAGCTCTGTGCGGCTACGCAAGCGGTTCCCAAAGAGCTTTAGAACAAGGCATAGTTTTCCCTGCTGGCTCTTTGGGCGGGGGGACCCATCTCCAGCCGTATGGCCATTTTTGAGCCTGGCCAGGTGCCCAGAGGGAAATGGTGGTTTTCGAGGCTGAAGGCAGCAGGAAAGCCTGCAGCCCCCAGGTCTGTGAGGCTACGCAAGTGGTTCCCAAAGAGCTTTAGAACAAGGCATAGTTTTCCCCGCTGGTTCTTAGGGCAGGGGACCCATCTGCACCCGTATGGCCATTTTGGTGCCTGGCGCGGCACCAAGAGGGAAAGGGTGGTTTTGAGGCTGAAGGCAGCAGGAAAGCCTGCAGCCCCCAGGTCTATGGGGCTACGCAAGCGGTTCCCAAAGAGCTTTAGAACAAGGCATAGTTTTCCCTGCTGGCTCTTTGGGCATGGGACCCATCTCCAGCCGTATGGCCATTTTTGTGCCTGGCGCGGCGCCAAGTGGGAAAGGGTGGTGTCGAGGCTGAAGGCAGCAGCAAAGCCCAGAGCCGCCAGGTCTGTGGGGCTACGCAAGCGGTTCCCAAAGAGCTTTAGAACAGGGCATAGTTTTCCCCGCTGCTTCTTAGGGCAGGGGACCCATCTCCAGCCGTATGGCCATTTTTGTGCCTGGCGCGGCGCCAAGTGGGAAAGGGTGGCTTTGAGGCTGAAGGAAGCACGAAAGCCTGCAGCCCCCAGGTCTGTGGGGCTACGCAAGCGGTTCCCAAAGAGCTTTAGAACAAGGCATAGTTTTCCCTGCTGGCTCCTTGGGCGGGAGACCCTTCTCTAGCCATAGGCCATTTTTGAGCCTGTCGCGGCACCAAGTGGGAAAGGGTGGTTTTGAGGCTGAAGGCAGCAGGAAAGCCCGCAGCCCCCAGGTCTGTGGGGCTACGCAAGCGGTTCCCAAAGAGCTTTAGAACAAGGCATAGTTTTCCCTGATGGCTTAGGGTAGGGGACCATCTCCAGCCATATGGCCATTTTTGTGCCTGGCGTGACTCCTAGTGGGAAAGGGTGTTGTTGAGGCTGAAGGCAGCAGGAAAGCCTGCAGCCCCCAGGTCTGTGGGGCTACGCAAGCGGTTCCCAAAGAGCTTTAGAACAAGGCATAATTTTCCTTGCTGGCTCTTTGGGCATTGGACCCATCTCCAGCCATAGGCCATTTTTGTGCCTGTCTCGAGGCCAAGTGGGAAAGGGTGGCTTTGATGCTGAAGGCAGCAGGAGAGCCCACAGCCCCCAGGTCTGTGGGACAACGCAAGTGGTTCCCCAAGAGCTTTAGAACAAGGCATAGTTTTCCCTGCTGGCTCTTTGGGCGGGGGACCCATCTCCAGCCATATGGCCATTTTTGTGCCTGGCGCGGCGCCAAGTGGGAAAGGGTGGCTTTGAGGCTGAAGGCAGCAGGAAAGCCTGCAGCCCCCAGCTCTGTGCGGCTACGCAAGCGGTTCCCAAAGAGCTTTAGAACAAGGCATAGTTTTCCCTGATGGCTCTTTGGGCGGGGGACCCCTCTCTAGCCATAGGCCATTTTTGAGCCTGGCGCGGCGCCAAGTGGGAAAGGGTGGTTTTGAGGCTGAAGGCAGCAGGAAAGCCTGCAGCCCCCAGGTATGTGGGGGTACGCAAGCGGTTCCCAAAGAGCTTTAGAACAAGGCATAGTTTTCCCTGATGGCTCTTTGGGCATGGGACCCATCTCCAGCCATAGGCCGTTTTTGTGCCTGGCGCGATGCCAAGTGGGAAAGGGTGGTGTCGAGGCTGAAGGCAGCAGGAAAGCCTGAAGCCCCCAGGTCTGTGGGGCTACGCAAGCGGTTCCCAAAGAGCTTTAGAACAAGGCATAATTTTCCTTGCTGGCTCTTAGGGCATGGGACCCATCTCCAGCCATAGGCCATTTTTGTGCCTGGCGCGACGCCAAGTGGGAAAGGGTGGCTTTGAGGCTGAAGGAAGCAGCAAAGCCTGCAGCCCCCAGCTCTGTGCGGCTACGCAAGCGGTTCCCAAAGAGCTTTAGAACAAGGCATAGTTTCCCCTGCTGGCTCTTTGGGCGGGGGACCCATCTCCAGCCGTACGGCCATTTTTGTGCCTAGCGCGTCGGCAAGTGGGAAAGGGTGTTGTCGAGGCTGAAGGCAGCTGGAAAGCCTGCAGCCCCCCGCTCTGTGCGGCTACGCAAGCGGTTCCCAAAGAGCTTTAGAACAAGGCATAGTTTTCCCTGCTGGCTCTTTGGGCGGGGCACTCATCTCCAGCCGTATGGCCATTTTTGAGCCTGGCGCGGCGCCAAGTAGGAAAGGGTGTTGTTGAGGCTGAAGGCAGCAGGAAAGCCTGCAGCCCCCAGGTCTGTGGGGCTACGCAAGCGGTTCCCAAACAGCTTTAGAACAAGGCATAATTTTCCTTGCTGGCTCTTTGGGCATTGGACCCATCTCCAGCCATAGGCCATTTTTGTGCCTGTCTCGACGCCAAGTGGGAAAGGGTGGCTTTGATGCTGAAGGCAGCAGGAGAGCCCACAGCCCCCAGGTCTGTGGGACAACGCAAGTGGTTCCCAAAGAGCTTTAGAACAAGGCATAGTTTTCCCTGCTGGCTCTTTGGGCATGGGACCCATCTCAAGCCCTATGGCCATTTTTGTGCCTGGCGCGGCGCCAAGTGGGAAAGGGTGGCTTTGAGGCTGAAGGCAGCAGGAAAGCCCGCAGCCCCCAGGTCTGTGGGGCTACGCAAGCGGTTCCCAAAGAGTTTTACAACAAGGCATAGTTTTCCCTGCTGGCTCCTTGGGCGGGGGACCCATCTCCAGCCATAGGCCATTTTTGTGCCTAGCGCGGCGCCAAGTGGGAAAGGGTGTTGTCGAGGCTGAAGGCAGCAGGAAAGCCTGCAGCCCCCAGGTCTGTGGGGCTACGCAAGCGGTTCCCAAAGAGCTTTAGAACAAGGCATAGTTTTCCCTGCTGGCTCTTTGGGCGGGGGACTCATCTCCAGCCATAGGCCATTTTTGTGCCTAGCGCGGCTCCAAGTGGGAAAGGGTGGTTTTGAGGCTGAAGGCAGCAGGAAAGCCTGCAGCCCCCAGGTCTGTGGGGCTACGCAAGCGGTTCCCAAAGAGCTTTAGAACAAGGCATAGTTTTCCCTGCTGGCTCTTTGGGCTGGGGACCCATCTCCAGCCGTATGGCCATTTTTGTGCCTGGCCAGGTGCCCAGAGGGAAATGGTGGTTTTCGAGGCTGAAGGCAGCAGGAAAGCCTGCAGCCCCCAGGTCTGTGGGGCTACGCAAGCGGTTCCCAAAGAGCTTTAGAACAAGGCATAGTTTTCCCTGCTGGCTCTTTGGGCGGGTGACCCATCTCCAGCCGTATGGCCATTTTTGAGCCTGGCCAGGTGCCCAGAGGGAAATGGTGGTTTTCGAGGCTGAAGGCAGCAGGAAAGCCTGCAGCCCCCAGGTCTGTGAGGCTACGCAAGCAGTTCCCAGAGAGCCTTAGAACAAGGCATAGTTTTCCCCGCTGGTTCTTAGGGCAGGGGACCCATCTCCAGCCGTATGGCCATTTTGGTGCCTGGCACGGCACCAAGTGGGAAAGGGTGGTTTTGAGGCTGAAGGCAGCAGGAAAGCCTGCAGCCCCCAGTTCGGTGGGGCTACGCAAGCGGTTCCCAAAGAGCTTTCGAACAAGGCATAGTTTTCCCTGCTGGCTCTTTGGGCGGGGGACTCATCTCCAGCCGTATGGCCATTTTTGAGCCTGGCGCGGCGCCAAGTGGGAAAGGGTGGTGTCGAGGCTGAAGGAAGCAGCAAAGCCTGCAGCCCCCAGGTCTGTGGGGCTACGCAAGTGGTTCCCAAAGAGCTTTAGAACAAGGCATAGTTTTCCCTGCTGGCTTAGGGCAGGGGACCATCTCCAGCCATATTGCCATTTTTGTGCCTGGCCCGGCGCGAAGTGGGAAAGGGTGGTGTCGAGGCTGAAGGCAGCAGGAAAGCCTGCAGCCCCCAGGTCTGTGGGGCTACGCAAGCGGTTCCCAAAGGGCTTTAGAACAAGGCATAGTTTTCCCTGCTGGCTCTTTGGGCGGGGGACCCATCTCCAGCCGTATGGCCATTTTTGTTCCTGGCGCGGCGCCAAGTGGGAAAGGGTGGCTTTGAGGCTGAAGGCAGCAGCAAAGCCTGCAGTCCCCAGGTCTGTGGGGCTACGCAAGCGGTTCCCAAAGGGCTTTAGAACAAGGCATAGTTTTCCCTGCTGGCTCTTTGGGCAGGGGACCCATCTCCAGCCGTATGGCCATTTTTGTGCCTGGCGCGGCGCCAAGTGGGAAAGGGTGGCTTTGAGGCTGAAGGCAGCAGGAAAGCCTGCAGCCCCCAGGTCTGTGAGGCTACGCATGTGGTTCCCAAAGAGCTTTAGAACAAGGCATAGTTTTCCCCGCTGGTTCTTAGGGCAGGGGACCCATCTGCAGCCGTATGGCCATTTTTGTTCCTGGCGCGGCACCAAGTGGGAAAGGGTGGTTTTGAGGCTGAAGGCAGCAGGAAAGCCTGCAGCCCCCAGGTCTGTGGGGCTACGCAAGCGGTTCCCAAAGAGCTTTAGAACAAGGCATAGTTTTCCCTGCTGGCTCTTTGGGCGGGTGACTCATCTCCAGCCTTATGGCCATTTTTGAGCCTGGCCAGGTGCCCAGAGGGAAATGGTGGTTTTCGAGGCTGAAGGCAGCAGGAAAGCCTGCAGCCCCCAGGTCTGTGGGGCTACGCAAGTGGTTGCCAAAGGGCTTTAGAACAAGGCATAGTTTTCCCTGCTGGCTCTTTGGGCAGGGGACCCATCTCCAGCCGTATGGCCACTTTTGTGCCTGGCGCAGTGCCAAGTGGGAAAGGGTTGTGTCAAGGCTGGAGGCAGCAGGAAAGCCTGCAGCCGCCAGGTCTGTGGGGCTACGCAAGCGGTTCCCAAAGAGCTTTAGAACGAGGCATAGTTTTCCCCGCTGGTTCTAGGGAAGGGGACCCATCTCCAGCCGTACGGCCATTTTTGTGCCTGGCGCGGTGCCAAGTAGGAAAGGGTGGCTTTGAGGCTGAAGGCAGCAGCAAAGCCTGCAGCCCCCAGGTCTGTGGGGCTACGCAAGTGGTTCCCAAAGAGCTTTAGAACAAGGCATAGTTTTCCCTGCTGGCTTAGGGCAGGGGACCATCTCCAGCCATAAGGCCATTTTTGTGCCTGGCGTGACTCCTAGTGGGAAAGGGTGTTGTTGAGGCTGAAGGCAGCAGGAAAGCCCGCAGCCCCCAGGTCTGTGGGGCTACGCAAGCGGTTCCCAAAGAGCTTTAGAACAAGGCATAGTTTTCCCTGCTGGCTCTTTGGGCGGGGGACCCATCTCCAGACGTATGGACATCTTTGTGCCTGGCGCGGCGCTAAGTGGGAAAGGGTGGTGTCAAGGCTGAAGGCAGCAGGAAAGCCTGCAGCCCCCAGGTCTGTGGGGCTACGCAAGCGGTTCCCAAAGAGCTTTAGAACAAGGCATAGTTTTCCCTGATGGCTCTTTGGGCGGGTGACTCATCTCCAGCCTTATGGCCATTTTTGAGCCTGGCCAGGTGCCCAGAGGGAAATGGTGGTTATCGAGGCTGAAGGCAGCAGGAAAGCCTGCAGCCCCCAGGTCTGTGGGGCTACGCAAGTGGTTGCCAAAGGGCTTTAGAACAAGGCATAGTTTTCCCTGCTGGCTCTTTGGGCAGGGGACCCATCTCCAGCCGTATGGCGATTTTTGTGCCTGGCCCGGCGCCAAGTGGGAAAGGGTGGTGTCGAGGCTGAAGGCAGCAGCAAAGCCCGCAGCCCCCACGTCTGTGGGGCTACGCAAGCGGTTCCCAAAGAGCTTTAGAACAAGGCATAGTTTTCCCTGATGGCTCCTTGGGTAGGGGACCCATCTCCAGCCATATGGCCACTTTTGTGCCTGGCGCGGCGCCAAGTGGGAAATGGTGGTTTTCGAGGCTGAAGGCAGCAGGAAAGCCTGCAGCCCCCAGCTCTGTGGGGCTACGCAAGTGGTTCCCAAAGAGCTTGAGAACAAGGCATAGTTTTCCCTGCTGTCTCTTTGGGCGGGGGACCCATCTCCAGCCGTATGGCCATTTTTGTGCCTGGCGCAGTGCCAAGTGGGAAAGGGTTGTGTCAAGGCTGGAGGCAGCAGGAAAGCCTGCAGCCGCCAGGTCTGTGGGGCTACGCAAGCGGTTCCCAAAGAGCTTTAGAACAAGGCATAGTTTTCCCCGCTGGTTCTTAGGGAAGGGGACCCATCTCCAGCCGTACGGCCATTTTTGTGCCTGGCGCGGCGCCAAGTAGGAAAGGGTGGCTTTGAGGCTGAAGGCAGCAGCAAAGCCTGCAGCCCCCAGGTCTGTGGGGCTACGCAAGTGGTTCCCAAAGAGCTTTAGAACAAGGCATAGTTTTCCCTGCTGGCTTAGGGCAGGGGACCATCTCCAGCCATAAGGCCATTTTTGTGCCTGGCGTGACTCCTAGTGGGAAAGGGTGTTGTTGAGGCTGAAGGCAGCAGGAAAGCCTGCAGCCCCCAGGTCTGTGGGGCTACGCAAGCGGTTCCCAAAGAGCTTTAGAACAAGGCATAGTTTTCCCTGCTGGCTCTTTGGGCGGGGGACCCATCTCCAGCCGTATGGACATCTTTGTGCCTGGCGCGGCGCTAAGTGGGAAAGGGTGGTGTCAAGGCTGAAGGCAGCAGGAAAGCCTGCAGCCCCCAGGTGTGTGGGGCTACACAAGCGGTTCCCAAAGAGCTATAGAACAAGGCATAGTTTTCCCTGATGGCTCTTTGGGCGGGGGACCCCTCTCTAGCCATAGGCCATTTTTGAGCCTGGCCCGGCGCCAAGTGGGAAAGGGTGGTTTTGAGGCTGAAGGCAGCAGGAAAGCCTGCAGCCCCCAGGTCTGTGGGGCTACGCAAGCGGTTCCCAAAGAGCTTTAGAACAAGGCATAGTTTTCCCTGATGGCTCTTTGGGCGTGGGACCCCTCTCTAGCCATAGGCCGTTTTTGTGCCTGGCGCGATGCCAAGTGGGAAAGGGTGGTTTTGAGGCTGAAGGCAGCAGGAAAGCCTGCAGCCCCCAGGTCTGTGGGGCTACGCAAGCGGTTCCCAAAGAGCTTTAGAACAACGCATAGTTTTCCCTGCTGGCTCTTTGGGCGGGGGACCCATCTCCAGCCGTACGGCCATTTTTGTGCCTGGTGCAGCGCCAAGTGGGAAAGGGTGGTTTTGAGGCTGAAGGCAGCAGGAAAGCCCGCAGACCCCAGGTCTGTGGGGCTACGCAAGCGGTTCCCAAAGAGCTTTAGAACAAGGCATAGTTTTCCCTGCTGGCTCTTTGGGCAGGGGACCCATCTCCAGCCGTATGGCCATTTTTGTGCCTAGCGCGTCGGCAAGTGGGAAAGGGTGTTGTCGAGGCTGAGGCAGCAGGAAAGCCTGCAGCCCCCAGGTCTGTGGGGCTACGCAAGCGGTTCCCAAAGAGCTTTAGAACAAGGCATAGTTTTCCCTGCTGGCTCTTTGGGCGGGGGACCCATCTCCAGCCGTATGGCCATTTTTGTGCCTGGCCAGGTGCCCAGAGGGAAATGGTGGTTATCGAGGCTGAAGGCAGCAGGAAAGCCTGCAGCCCCCAGGTCTGTGAGGCTACGCAAGCGGTTCCCAAAGAGCTTTAGAACAAGGCATAGTTTTCCCCGCTGGTTCTTAGGGCAGGGGACCCATCTGCAGCCGTATGGCCATTTTTGTGCCTGGCGCGGCACCAAGTGGGAAAGGGTGGTTTTGAGGCTGAAGGCAGCAGGAAAGCCCGCAGCCCCCACGTCTGTGGGGCTACGCAAGCGGTTCCAAAGAGCTTTAGAACAAGGCATATTTTTCCCTGCTGGCTCTTTGGGCAGGGGACCCATCTCCAGCCGTATGGCCATTTTTGTGCCTGGCGCGGCGCCAAGTTGGAAAGGGTGGTGTCGAGGCTGAAGGCAGCAGCAAAGCCCAGAGCCGCCAGGTCTGTGGGGCTACGCAAGCGGTTCCCAAAGAGCTTTAGAACAGGGCATAGTTTTCCCCCGCTGCTTCTTAGGGCAGGGGACCCATCTCCAGCCGTATGGCCATTTTTGTGCCTGGCGCGGCGCCAAGTGGGAAAGGGTGGTGTCAAGGCTGAAGGCAGCAGGAAAGCCTGCAGCCCCCAGGTCTGTGGGGCTACGCAAGCGGTTCCCAAAGGGCTTTAGAACAAGGCATAGTTTTGCCTGCTGGCTCTTTGTGCGGGGCAGCCATCTCCAGCCATATGGCCATTTTTGTGCCTGGCGCGGCGCCAAGTGCGAAAGGGTGGCTTTGGGGCTGAAGGCAGCAGGAAAGCCTGCAGCCCCCAGGTCTGTGGGGCTACGCAAGCGGTTCCCAAAGAGCTTTAGAACAAGGCATAGTTTTCCCTGCTGGCTCCTTGGGCGGGAGACCCTTCTCTAGCCATAGGCCATTTTTGAGCCTGGCGCAGCGCCAAGTGGGAAAGGGTGGTGTCGAGGCTGAAGGCAGCAGCAAAGCCCGCAGCTGCCACGTCTGTGGGGCTACGCAAGCGGTTCCCAAAGAGCTTTAGAACAAGGCATAGTTTTCCCTGCTGGTTCCTTGGGTAGGGGACCCATCTCCAGCCATATGGCCATTTTTGTGCCTGGCGCGCGCCAGGTGGGAAAGGGTGGCTTTGAGGCTGAAGGCAGCAGGAAAGCCTGCAGCCCCCAGGTCTGTGGGGCTACGCAAGCGGTTCCCAAAGAGCTTTAGAACAAGGCATAGTTTTCCCTGCTGGCTCTTTGGGCATGGGACCCATCTCCAGCCGTACGGCCATTTTTGTGCCTGGCCCGGCGCGAAGTGGGAAAGGGTGGTTTTGAGGCTGAAGGCAGGAGGATAGCCCGCAGACCACAGGTCTGTGGGGCTACGCAAGCGGTTCCCAAAGAGCTTTAGAACAAGGCATAGTTTTCCCTGCTGGCTTAGGGCAGGGGACCATCTCCAGCCATATGGCCATTTTTGTGCCTGGCGTGACTCCTAGTGGGGAAGGGTGTTGTTGAGGCTGAAGGCAGCAGGAAAGCCTGCAGCCCCCAGGTCTGTGGGGCTACGCAAGCGGTTCCCAAAGAGCTTTAGAACAAGACATAATTTTCCTTGCTGGCTCTTTGGGCATTGGACCCATCTCCAGCCATAGGCCATTTTTGTGCCTGTCTCGACGCCAAGTGGGAAAGGGTGGCTTTGATGCTGAAGGCAGCAGGAGAGCCCACAGCCCCCAGGTCTGTGGGACAACGCAAGTGGTTCCCAAAGAGCTTTAGAACAAGGCATAGTTTTCCCTGCTGGCTCTTTGGGCATGGGACCCATCTCCAGCCGTATGGCCATTTTTGTGCCTGGCGCGGCGCCAAGTGGGAAAGGGTGGTGTCGAGTCTGAAGGCAGCAGGAAAGCCCGCAGCCCCCAGGTCTGTGGGGCTACGCAAGCGGTTCCCAAAGAGTTTTACAACAAGGCATAGTTTTCCCTGCTGGCTCTTTGGGGGGGAGACCCATCTCCAGCCATAGGCCATTTTTGTGCCTAGCGCGGCGCCAAGTGGGAAAGGGTGTTGTCGAGGCTGAAGGCAGCAGGAAAGCCTGCAGCCCCCAGGTCTGTGGGGCTACGCAAGCGGTTCCCAAAGAGCTTTAGAACAAGGCATAGTTTTCCCTGCTGGCTCTTTGGGCGGGGGACCCATCTCCAGCCATAGGCCATTTTTGTGCCTAGCGCGGCTCCAAGTGGGAAAGGGTGGTTTTGAGGCTGAAGGCAGCAGGAAAGCCTGCAGCCGCCAGGTCTGTGGGGCTACGCAAGCGGTTCCCAAAGAGCTTTAGAACAAGGCATAGTTTTCCCTGCTGGCTCTTTGGGCGGGGGACCCATCTCCAGCCGTATGGCCATTTTTGTGCCTGGCCAGGTGCCCAGAGGGTAATGGTGGTTTTCGAGGCTGAAGGCAGCAGGAAAGCCTGCAGCCCCCAGGTCTGTGGGGCTACGCAAGCGGTTCCCAAAGAGCTTTAGAACAAGGCATAGTTTTCCCTGCTGGCTCTTTGGGCGGGTGACCCATCTCCAGCCGTATGGCCATTTTTGAGCCTGCCCAGGTGCCCAGAGGGAAATGGTGGTTTTCGAGGCTGAAGGCAGCAGGAAAGCCTGCAGCCCCCAGGTCTGTGAGGCTACGCAAGCATTTCCCAAAGAGCTTTAGAACAAGGCATAGTTTTCCCTGCTGGCTTAGGGCAGGGGACCATCTCCAGCCATATTGCCATTTTTGTGCCTGGCCCGGCGCCAAGTGGGAAAGGGTGGTGTCGAGGCTGAAGGCAGCAGGAAAGCCTGCATCCCCCAGGTCTGTGGGGCTACGCAAGCGGTTCCCAAAGAGCTTTAGAACAAGGCATAGTTTTCCCTGCTGGCTCTTTGGGCGGGGGACCCATCTCCAGCCGTATGGCCATTTTTGTTCCTGGCGCGGCGCCAAGTGGGAAAGGGTGGCTTTGAGGCTGAAGGCAGCAGCAAAGCCTGCAGTCCCCAGGTCTGTGGGGCTACGCAAGCGGTTCCCAAAGGGCTTTAGAACAAGGCATAGTTTTCCCTGCTGGCTCTTTGGGCAGGGGACCCATCTCCAGCCGTATGGCCATTTTTGTGCCTGGCGCGGCGCCAAGTGGGAAAGGGTGGCTTTGAGGCTGAAGGCAGCAGGAAAGCCTGCAGCCCCCAGGTCTGTGAGGCTACGCATGCGGTTCCCAAAGAGCTTTAGAACAAGGCATAGTTTTCCCCGCTGGTTCTTAGGGCAGGGGACCCATCTCCAGCCGTATGGCCATTTTTGTTCCTGGCGCGGCACCAAGTGGGTAAGGGTGGTTTTGAGGCTGAAGGCAGCAGGAAAGCCTGCAGCCCCCAGGTCTGTGGGGCTACGCAAGCAGTTCCCAAAGAGCTTTAGAACAAGGCATAGTTTTCCCTGCTGGCTCTTAGGGCGGGTGACCCATCTCCAGACTTATGGCCATTTTTGAGCCTGGCCAGGTGCCCAGAGGGAAATGGTGGTTTTCGAGGCTGAAGGCAGCAGGAAAGCCTGCAGCCCCCAGGTCTGTGGGGCTACGCAAGTGGTTGCCAAAGGGCTTTAGAACAAGGCATAGTTTTCCCTGCTGGCTCTTTGGGCAGGGGACCCATCTCCAGCCGTATGGCCATTTTTGTGCCTGGCCCGGCGCCAAGTGGGAAAGGGTGGTGTCGAGGCTGAAGGCAGCAGCAAAGCCCGCAGCCCCCACGTCTGTGGGGCTACGCAAGCGGTTCCCAAAGAGCTTTAGAACAAGGCATAGTTTTCCCTGCTGGCTCCTTGGGTAGGGGACCCATCTCCAGCCATATGGCCACTTTTGTGCCTGGCGCGGCGCCAAGTGGGAAATGGTGGTTTTCGAGGCTGAAGGCAGCAGGAAAGCCTGCAGCCCCCAGCTCTGTGGGGCTACGCAAGTGGTTCCCAAAGAGCTTGAGAACAAGGCATAGTTTTCCCTGCTGTCTCTTTGGGCAGGGGACCCATCTCCAGCCATAGGCCATTTTTGTGCCTGGCGCAGTGCCAAGTGGGAAAGGGTGGTGTCGAGGCTGGAGGCAGCAGGAAAGCCTGCAGCCGCCAGGTCTGTGGGGCTACGCAAGCGGTTCCCAAAGAGCTTTAGAACAAGGCATAGTTTTCCCCGCTGGTTCTTAGGGCAGGGGACCCATCTCCAGCCGTACGGCCATTTTTGTGCCTGGCGCGGCGCCAAGTAGGAAAGGGTGGCTTTGAGGCTGAAGGCAGCAGCAAAGCCTGCAGCCCCCAGGTCTGTGGGGCTACGCAAGTGGTTCCCAAAGAGCTTTAGAACAAGGCATAGTTTTCCCTGCTGGCTTAGGGCAGGGGACCATCTCCAGCCATAAGGCCATTTTTGTGCCTGGCGTGACTCCTAGTGGGAAAGGGTGTTGTTGAGGCTGAAGGCAGCAGGAAAGCCTGCAGCCCCCAGGTCTGTGGGGCTACGCAAGCGGTTCCCAAAGAGCTTTAGAACAAGGCATAATTTTCCTTGCTGGCTCTTTGGGCATTGGACCCATCTCCAGCCATAGGCCATTTTTGTGCCTGTCTCGACGCCAAGTGGGAAAGGGTGGCTTTGAGGCTGAAGGAAGCAGCAAAGCCTGCAGCCCCCAGCTCTGTGCGGCTACGCAAGCGGTTCCCAAAGAGCTTTAGAACAAGGCATAGTTTTCCCTGCTGGCTCTTTGGGCGGGGGACCCATCTCCAGCCGTATGGACATCTTTGTGCCTGGCGCGGCGCTAAGTGGGAAAGGGTGGTGTCAAGGCTGAAGGCAGCAGGAAAGCCTGCAGCCCCCAGGTATGTGGGGCTACGCAAGCGGTTCCCAAAGAGCTTTAGAACAAGGCATAGTTTTCCCTGATGGCTCTTTGGGCGGGGGACCCCTCTCTAGCCATAGGCCATTTTTGAGCCTGGCCCGGCGCCAAGTGGGAAAGGGTGGTTTTGAGGCTGAAGGCAGCAGGAAAGCCTGCAGCCCCCAGGTCTGTGGGGCTACGCAAGCGGTTCCCAAAGAGCTTTAGAACAAGGCATAGTTTTCCCTGATGGCTCTTTGGGCGTGGGACCCCTCTCTAGCCATAGGCCGTTTTTGTGCCTGGCGCGATGCCAAGTGGGAAAGGGTGGTTTTGAGGCTGAAGGCAGCAGGAAAGCCTGCAGCCCCCAGGTCTGTGGGGCTACGCAAGCGGTTCCCAAAGAGCTTTAGAACAAGGCATAGTTTTCCCTGCTGGCTCCTTGGGCAGGGGACCCATCTCCAGCCGTATGGCCATTTTTGTGCCTGGCCAGGTGCCCAGAGGGAAATGGTGGTTATCGAGGCTGAAGGCAGCAGGAAAGCCTGCAGCCCCCAGGTCTGTGAGGCTACGCAAGCGGTTCCCAAAGAGCTTTAGAACAAGGCATAGTTTTCCCCGCTGGTTCTTAGGGCAGGGGACCCATCTGCAGCCGTATGGCCATTTTAGTGCCTGGCGCGGCGCCAAGTGGGAAAGGGTGGTTTTGAGGCTGAAGGCAGCAGGAAAGCCCGCAGCCCCCACGTCTGTGGGGCTACGCAAGCGGTTCCAAAGAGCTTTAGAACAAGGCATAGTTTTCCCTGCTGGCTCTTAGGGCATGGGACCCATCTCCAGCCATAGGCCATTTTTGAGCCTGGCGCGGTGCCAAGTGGGAAAGGGTGCTGTCGAGGCTGAAGGCAGCAGGAAAGCCTGCAGCCCCCAGGTCTGTGGGGCTACGCAAGCGGTTCCCAAAGGGCTTTAGAACAAGGCATAGTTTTTCCTGCTGGCTCTTTGTGCGGGGGACCCATCTCCAGCCATATGGCCATTTTTGTGCCTGGCGCGATGCCAAGTGGGAAATGGTGGTTTTCGAGGCTGAAGGCAGCAGGAAAGCCTGCAGCCCCCAGGTCTGTGGGGCTACGCAAGCGGTTCCCAAAGAGCTTTAGAACAAGGCATAGTTTTCCCTGCTGGCTCCTTGGGCAGGGGACCCATCTCCAGCCATAGGCCATTTTTGTGCCTGGCGCGACGCGAAGTGGGAAAGGGTGGCTTTGAGGCTGAAGGCAGCAGCAAAGCCTGCAGCCCCCAGGTCTGTGGGGCTACGCAAGCGGTTCCCAAAGAGCTTTAGAACAAGGCATAGTTTTCCCTGCTGGCTCGTTGGGCGGGGGACCCATCTCCAGCCGTACGGCCATTTTTGTGCCTGGCCCGGCGCCAAGTGGGAAAGGGTGGTTTTGAGGCTGAAGGCAGCAGGAAAGCCCGCAGACCCCAGGTCTGTGGGGCTACGCAAGCGGTTCCCAAAGAGCTTTAGAACAAGGCATAGTTTTCCCTGATGGCTCTTTGGGCAGGGGACCCATCTCCAGCCGTATGGCCATTTTTGTGCCTAGCGCGTCGGCAAGTGGGAAAGGGTGTTGTCGAGGCTGAAGGCAGCAGGAAAGCCTGCAGCCCCCAGGTCTGTGGGGCTACGCAAGCGGTTCCCAAAGAGCTTTAGAACAAGGCATAGTTTTCCCTGCTGGCTCTTTGGGCGGGGGACCCATCTCCAGCCGTATGGCCATTTTTGTGCCTGGCCAGGTGCCCAGAGGGAAATGGTGGTTTTCGAGGCTGAAGGCAGCAGGAAAGCCTGCAGCCCCCAGGTCTGTGAGGCTACGCAAGCAGTTCCCAAAGAGCTTTAGAACAAGGCATAGTTTTCCCCGCTGGTTCTTAGGGCAGGGGACCAATCTCCAGCCGTATGGCCATTTTGGTGCCTGGCGCGGCACCAAGTGGGAAAGGGTGGTTTTGAGGCTGAAGGCAGCAGGAAAGCCTGCAGCCCCCAGGTCTGTGAGGCTACGCAAGCGGTTCCCAAAGAGCTTTAGAACAAGGCATAGTTTTCCCTGCTGGCTCTTTGGGCATGGGACCCATCTCCAGCCGTACGGCCATTTTTGTGCCTGGCCCGGCGCCAAGTGGGAAAGGGTGTTGTCGAGGCTGAAGGCAGCAGGAAAGCCTGCAGCCCCCAGGTGTGTGGGGCTACGCAAGCATTTCCCAAAGAGCTTTCGAACAAGGCATAGTTTTCCCTGCTGGCTCTTTGGGCGGGGGACTCATCTCCAGCCGTATGGCCATTTTTGAGCCTGGCGCGGCGCCAAGTGGGAAAGGGTGGCTTTGAGGCTGAAGGCAGCAGCAAAGCCTGAAGCCCCCAGGTCTGTGGGGCTACGCAAGTGGTTCCCAAAGAGCTTTAGAACAAGGCATAGTTTTCCCTGCTGGCTTAGGGCAGGGGACCATCTCCAGCCATAAGGCCATTTTTGTGCCTGGCGTGACTCCTAGTGGGAAAGGGTGTTGTTGAGGCTGAAGGCAGCAGGAAAGCCTGCAGCCCCCAGGTCTGTGGGGCTACGCAAGCGGTTCCCAAAGAGCTTTAGAACAAGGCATAATTTTCCTTGCTGGCTCTTTGGGCATTGGACCCATCTCCAGCCATAGGCCATTTTTGTGCCTGTCTCGACGCCAAGTGGGAAAGGGTGGCTTTGAGGCTGAAGGAAGCAGCAAAGCCTGCAGCCCCCAGCTCTGTGCGGCTACGCAAGCGGTTCCCAAAGAGCTTTAGAACAAGGCATAGTTTTCCCTGCTGGCTCTTTGGGCGGGGGACCCATCTCCAGCCGTATGGACATCTTTGTGCCTGGCGCGGCGCTAAGTGGGAAAGGGTGGTGTCAAGGCTGAAGGCAGCAGGAAAGCCTGCAGCCCCCAGGTATGTGGGGCTACGCAAGCGGTTCCCAAAGAGCTTTAGAACAAGGCATAGTTTTCCCTGATGGCTCTTTGGGTGGGGGACCCCTCTCTAGCCATAGGCCATTTTTGAGCCTGGCCCGGCGCCAAGTGGGAAAGGGTGGTTTTGAGGCTGAAGGCAGCAGGAAAGCCCGCAGACCCCAGGTCTGTGGGGCTACGCAAGCGGTTCCCAAAGAGCTTTAGAACAAGGCATAGTTTTCCCTGCTGGCTCTTTGGGCAGGGGACCCATCTCCAGCCGTATGGCCATTTTTGTGCCTAGCGCGTCGGCAAGTGGGAAAGGGTGTTGTCGAGGCTGAAGGCAGCAGGAAAGCCTGCAGCCCCCAGGTCTGTGGGGCTACGCAAGCGGTTCCCAAAGAGCTTTAGAACAAGGCATAGTTTTCCCTGCTGGCTCTTTGGGCGGGGGACCCATCTCCAGCCGTATGGCCATTTTTGTGCCTGGCCAGGTGCCCAGAGGGAAATGGTGGTTATCGAGGCTGAAGGCAGCAGGAAAGCCTGCAGCCCCCAGGTCTGTGAGGCTACGCAAGCGGTTCCCAAAGAGCTTTAGAACAAGGCATAGTTTTCCCCGCTGGTTCTTAGGGCAGGGGACCCATCTGCAGCCGTATGGCCATTTTAGTGCCTGGCGCGGCGCCAAGTGGGAAAGGGTGGTTTTGAGGCTGAAGGCAGCAGGAAAGCCCGCAGCCCCCACGTCTGTGGGGCTACGCAAGCGGTTCCAAAGAGCTTTAGAACAAGGCATAGTTTTCCCTGCTGGCTCTTAGGGCATGGGACCCATCTCCAGCCATAGGCCATTTTTGAGCCTGGCGCGGTGCCAAGTGGGAAAGGGTGCTGTCGAGGCTGAAGGCAGCAGGAAAGCCTGCAGCCCCCAGGTCTGTGGGGCTACGCAAGCGGTTCCCAAAGGGCTTTAGAACAAGGCATAGTTTTTCCTGCTGGCTCTTTGTGCGGGGGACCCATCTCCAGCCATATGGCCATTTTTGTGCCTGGCGCGATGCCAAGTGGGAAATGGTGGTTTTCGAGGCTGAAGGCAGCAGGAAAGCCTGCAGCCCCCAGGTCTGTGGGGCTACGCAAGCGGTTCCCAAAGAGCTTTAGAACAAGGCATAGTTTTCCCTGCTGGCTCCTTGGGCAGGGGACCCATCTCCAGCCATAGGCCATTTTTGTGCCTGGCGCGACGCGAAGTGGGAAAGGGTGGCTTTGAGGCTGAAGGCAGCAGCAAAGCCTGCAGCCCCCAGGTCTGTGGGGCTACGCAAGCGGTTCCCAAAGAGCTTTAGAACAAGGCATAGTTTTCCCTGCTGGCTCGTTGGGCGGGGGACCCATCTCCAGCCGTACGGCCATTTTTGTGCCTGGCCCGGCGCCAAGTGGGAAAGGGTGGTTTTGAGGCTGAAGGCAGCAGGAAAGCCCGCAGACCCCAGGTCTGTGGGGCTACGCAAGCGGTTCCCAAAGAGCTTTAGAACAAGGCATAGTTTTCCCTGATGGCTCTTTGGGCAGGGGACCCATCTCCAGCCGTATGGCCATTTTTGTGCCTAGCGCGTCGGCAAGTGGGAAAGGGTGTTGTCGAGGCTGAAGGCAGCAGGAAAGCCTGCAGCCCCCAGGTCTGTGGGGCTACGCAAGCGGTTCCCAAAGAGCTTTAGAACAAGGCATAGTTTTCCCTGCTGGCTCTTTGGGCGGGGGACCCATCTCCAGCCGTATGGCCATTTTTGTGCCTGGCCAGGTGCCCAGAGGGAAATGGTGGTTTTCGAGGCTGAAGGCAGCAGGAAAGCCTGCAGCCCCCAGGTCTGTGAGGCTACGCAAGCAGTTCCCAAAGAGCTTTAGAACAAGGCATAGTTTTCCCCGCTGGTTCTTAGGGCAGGGGACCAATCTCCAGCCGTATGGCCATTTTGGTGCCTGGCGCGGCACCAAGTGGGAAAGGGTGGTTTTGAGGCTGAAGGCAGCAGGAAAGCCTGCAGCCCCCAGGTCTGTGAGGCTACGCAAGCGGTTCCCAAAGAGCTTTAGAACAAGGCATAGTTTTCCCTGCTGGCTCTTTGGGCATGGGACCCATCTCCAGCCGTACGGCCATTTTTGTGCCTGGCCCGGCGCCAAGTGGGAAAGGGTGTTGTCGAGGCTGAAGGCAGCAGGAAAGCCTGCAGCCCCCAGGTGTGTGGGGCTACGCAAGCATTTCCCAAAGAGCTTTCGAACAAGGCATAGTTTTCCCTGCTGGCTCTTTGGGCGGGGGACTCATCTCCAGCCGTATGGCCATTTTTGAGCCTGGCGCGGCGCCAAGTGGGAAAGGGTGGTGTCGAGGCTGAAGGCAGCAGCAAAGCCTGCAGCCCCCAGGTCTGTGGGGCTACGCAAGTGGTTCCCAAAGAGCTTTAGAACAAGGCATAGTTTTCCCTGCTGGCTTAGGGCAGGGGACCATCTCCAGCCATATTGCCATTTTTGTGCCTGGCCCGGCGCCAAGTGGGAAAGGGTGGTGTCGAGGCTGAAGGCAGCAGGAAAGCCTGCATCCCCCAGGTCTGTGGGGCTACGCAAGCGGTTCCCAAAGAGCTTTAGAACAAGGCATAGTTTTCCCTGCTGGCTCTTTGGGCGGGGGACCCATCTCCAGCCGTATGGCCATTTTTGTTCCTGGCGCGGCGCCAAGTGGGAAAGGGTGGCTTTGAGGCTGAAGGCAGCAGCAAAGCCTGCAGTCCCCAGGTCTGTGGGGCTACGCAAGCGGTTCCCAAAGGGCTTTAGAACAAGGCATAGTTTTCCCTGCTGGCTCTTTGGGCAGGGGACCCATCTCCAGCCGTATGGCCATTTTTGTGCCTGGCGCGGCGCCAAGTGGGAAAGGGTGGCTTTGAGGCTGAAGGCAGCAGGAAAGCCTGCAGCCCCCAGGTCTGTGAGGCTACGCATGCGGTTCCCAAAGAGCTTTAGAACAAGGCATAGTTTTCCCCGCTGGTTCTTAGGGCAGGGGACCCATCTCCAGCCGTATGGCCATTTTTGTTCCTGGCGCGGCACCAAGTGGGTAAGGGTGGTTTTGAGGCTGAAGGCAGCAGGAAAGCCTGCAGCCCCCAGGTCTGTGGGGCTACGCAAGCAGTTCCCAAAGAGCTTTAGAACAAGGCATAGTTTTCCCTGCTGGCTCTTTGGGCGGGTGACCCATCTCCAGCCTTATGGCCATTTTTGAGCCTGGCCAGGTGCCCAGAGGGAAATGGTGGTTTTCGAGGCTGAAGGCAGCAGGAAAGCCTGCAGCCCCCAGGTCTGTGGGGCTACGCAAGCGGTTCCCAAAGAGCTTTAGAACAAGGCATAGTTTTCCCTGCTGGCTCTTTGGGCAGGGGACCCATCTCCAGCCGTATGGCCATTTTTGTGCCTGGCCCGGCGCGAAGTGGGAAAGGGTGGTGTCGAGGCTGAAGGCAGCAGCAAAGCCCGCAGCCCCCACGTCTGTGGGGCTACGCAAGCGGTTCCCAAAGAGCTTTAGAACAAGGCATAGTTTTCCCTGCTGGCTCCTTGGGTAGGGGACCCATCTCCAGCCATATGGCCACTTTTGTGCCTGGCGCGGCGCCAAGTGGGAAATGGTGGTTTTCGAGGCTGAAGGCAGCAGGAAAGCCTGCAGCCCCCAGCTCTGTGGGGCTACGCAAGTGGTTCCCAAAGAGCTTGAGAACAAGGCATAGTTTTCCCTGCTGTCTCTTTGGGCAGGGGACCCATCTCCAGCCATAGGCCATTTTTGTGC
Organism: Rissa tridactyla; assembly: GCF_028500815.1. Taxonomy (NCBI): domain Eukaryota; kingdom Metazoa; phylum Chordata; class Aves; order Charadriiformes; family Laridae; genus Rissa; species Rissa tridactyla. Next base: position 22,390 of record NC_071480.1, read on the forward strand.
CTGGCGCAGTGCCAAGTGGGAAAGGGTGGTGTCGAGGCTGGAGGCAGCAGGAAAGCCTGCAGCCGCCAGGTCTGTGGGGCTACGCAAGCGGTTCCCAAAGAGCTTTAGAACAAGGCATAGTTTTCCCCGCTGGTTCTTAGGGCAGGGGACCCATCTCCAGCCGTACGGCCATTTTTGTGCCTGGCGCGGCGCCAAGTAGGAAAGGGTGGCTTTGAGGCTGAAGGCAGCAGCAAAGCCTGAAGCCCCCAGGTCTGTGGGGCTACGCAAGTGGTTCCCAAAGAGCTTTAGAACAAGGCATAGTTTTCCCTGCTGGCTTAGGGCAGGGGACCATCTCCAGCCATAAGGCCATTTTTGTGCCTGGCGTGACTCCTAGTGGGAAAGGGTGTTGTTGAGGCTGAAGGCAGCAGGAAAGCCTGCAGCCCCCAGGTCTGTGCGGCTACGCAAGCGGTTCCCAAAGAGCTTTAGAACAAGGCATAATTTTCCTTGCTGGCTCTTTGGGCATTGGACCCATCTCCAGCCATAGGCCATTTTTGTGCCTGTCTCGACGCCAAGTGGGAAAGGGTGGCTTTGAGGCTGAAGGAAGCAGCAAAGCCTGCAGCCCCCAGCTCTGTGCGGCTACGCAAGCGGTTCCCAAAGAGCTTTAGAACAAGGCATAGTTTTCCCTGCTGGCTCTTTGGGCGGGGGACCCATCTCCAGCCGTATGGACATCTTTGTGCCTGGCGCGGCGCTAAGTGGGAAAGGGTGGTGTCAAGGCTGAAGGCAGCAGGAAAGCCTGCAGCCCCCAGGTATGTGGGGCTACGCAAGCGGTTCCCAAAGAGCTTTAGAACAAGGCATAGTTTTCCCTGATGGCTCTTTGGGTGGGGGACCCCTCTCTAGCCATAGGCCATTTTTGAGCCTGGCCCGGCGCCAAGTGGGAAAGGGTGGTTTTGAGGCTGAAGGCAGCAGGAAAGCCCGCAGACCCCAGGTCTGTGGGGCTACGCAAGCGGTTCCCAAAGAGCTTTAGAACAAGGCATAGTTTTCCCTGCTGGCTCTTTGGGCAGGGGACCCATCTCCAGCCGTATGGCCATTTTTGTGCCTAGCGCGTCGGCAAGTGGGAAAGGGTGTTGTCGAGGCTGAAGGCAGCAGGAAAGCCTGCAGCCCCCAGGTCTGTGGGGCTACGCAAGCGGTTCCCAAAGAGCTTTAGAACAAGGCATAGTTTTCCCTGCTGGCTCTTTGGGCGGGGGACCCATCTCCAGCCGTATGGCCATTTTTGTGCCTGGCCAGGTGCCCAGAGGGAAATGGTGGTTATCGAGGCTGAAGGCAGCAGGAAAGCCTGCAGCCCCCAGGTCTGTGAGGCTACGCAAGCGGTTCCCAAAGAGCTTTAGAACAAGGCATAGTTTTCCCCGCTGGTTCTTAGGGCAGGGGACCCATCTGCAGCCGTATGGCCATTTTAGTGCCTGGCGCGGCGCCAAGTGGGAAAGGGTGGTTTTGAGGCTGAAGGCAGCAGGAAAGCCCGCAGCCCCCACGTCTGTGGGGCTACGCAAGCGGTTCCAAAGAGCTTTAGAACAAGGCATAGTTTTCCCTGCTGGCTCTTAGGGCATGGGACCCATCTCCAGCCATAGGCCATTTTTGAGCCTGGCGCGGTGCCAAGTGGGAAAGGGTGCTGTCGAGGCTGAAGGCAGCAGGAAAGCCTGCAGCCCCCAGGTCTGTGGGGCTACGCAAGCGGTTCCCAAAGGGCTTTAGAACAAGGCATAGTTTTTCCTGCTGGCTCTTTGTGCGGGGGACCCATCTCCAGCCATATGGCCATTTTTGTGCCTGGCGCGATGCCAAGTGGGAAATGGTGGTTTTCGAGGCTGAAGGCAGCAGGAAAGCCTGCAGCCCCCAGGTCTGTGGGGCTACGCAAGCGGTTCCCAAAGAGCTTTAGAACAAGGCATAGTTTTCCCTGCTGGCTCTTTGGGCAGGGGACCCATCTCCAGCCGTATGGCCATTTTTGTGCCTGGCGCAGCGCCAAGTGGGAAAGGGTGGTGTCGAGGCTGAAGGCAGCAGCAAAGCCCGCAGCCGCCACGTCTCTGGGGCTACGCAAGCGGTTCCCAAAGAGCTTTAGAACAAGGCATAGTTTTCCCTGCTGGTTCCTTGGGTAGGGGACCCATCTCCAGCCATATGGCCATTTTTGTGCCTGGCGCGGCGCCAAGTGGGAAAGGGTGGCTTTGAGGCTGAAGGCAGCAGGAAAGCCTGCAGCCCCCAGCTCTGTGCGGCTACGCAAGCGGTTCCCAAAGAGCTTTAGAACAAGGCATAGTTTTCCCTGCTGGCTCTTTGGGCATGGGACCCATCTCCAGCCGTACGGCCATTTTTTGCCTGGCCCGGCGCCAAGTGGGAAAGGGTGGTTTTGAGGCTGAAGGCAGGAGGAAAGCCCGCAGACCACAGGTCTGTGGGGCTACGCAAGCGGTTCCCAAAGAGCTTTAGAACAAGGCATAGTTTTCCCTGCTGGCTTAGGGCAGGGGACCATCTCCAGCCATATGGCCATTTTTGTGCCTGGCGTGACTCCTAGTGGGAAAGGGTGTTGTTGAGGCTGAAGGCAGCAGGAAAGCCTGCAGCCCCCAGGTCTGTGGGGCTACGCAAGCGGTTCCCAAAGAGCTTTAGACCAAGGCATAATTTTCCATGCTGGCTCTTTGGGCATTGGACCCATCTCCAGCCATAGGCCATTTTTGTGCCTGTCTCGACGCCAAGTGTGAAAGGGTGGTTTTGAGGCTGAAGGCAGCAGCAAAGCCTGCAGCCCCCAGATCTGTGGGGCTACGCAAGCGGTTCCCAAAGAGCTTTAGAACAAGGCATAGTTTTACCTGCTGGCTCTTTGGGCAGGGGACCCATCTCCAGCCATTTGCCATTTTTGTGCCTGGCGCAGTGCCAAGTGGGAAAGGGTCGTTTTCGCGGCTGAAGGCAGCAGGAAATCATGCAGCCCCCAGGTCTTTGGGGCTACGCAAGCGGTTCCCAAAGGGCTTTAGAACAAGGCATAGTTTTCCCTGCTGGCTCCTTGGGTTAGGGACCCATCTCCAGCCATATGGCCATTTTTGTGCCTGGCGCGGCGCCAAGTGGGAAAGGGTGGTTTTGAGGCTGAAGGCAGCAGGAAAGCCTGCAGCCCCCAGGTCTGTGGGGCTACGCAAGCGGTTCCCAAAGAGCTTTAGAACAAGGCATAGTTTTCCCCGCTGGCTCTTTGGGGGGGAGACCCATCTCCAGCCGTATGGCCATTTTTGAGCCTGGCCAGGTGCCCAGAGGGAAATGGTGGTTTTCGAGGCTGAAGGCAGCAGGAAAGCCTGGAACCCCCCGGTCTGTGAGGCTACGCAAGCGGTTCCCAAAGAGCTTTGGAACAAGGCATAGTTTTCCCCGCTGGTTCTTAGGGCAGGGGACCCATCTCCAGCCGTATGGCCATTTTGGTGCCTGGCGCGCCACCAAGTGGGAAAGGGTGGTTTTGAGGCTGAAGGCAGCAGGAAAGCCTGCAGCCCCCAGGTCTGTGGGGCCAAGCAAGCGGTTCCCAAAGAGCTTTCGAACAAAGCATAGTTTTCCCTGATGGCTCTTTGGGCGGGGGACCCATCTCCAGCCGTATGGCCATTTTTGAGCCTGGCGCGGCGCCAAGTGGGAGAGGGTGGTTTTGAGGCTGAAGGCAGCAGCAAAGCCTGCAGCCCCCAGGTCTGTGGGGCTACGCAAGCGGTTCCCAAAGAGCTTTAGAACAAGGCATAGTTTTCCTTGCTGGCTCTTTGGGCGTGGGACCCATCTCCAGTCGTATGGCCATTTTTGTGCCTAGCGCGGCGCCAAGTGGGAAAGGGTGTTGTCGAGGCTGAAGGCAGCAGGAAAGCCTGCAGCCCCCAGGTCTGTGGGGCCAAGCAAGCGGTTCCCAAAGGGCTTTAGAACAAGGCATATTTTTCCCTGATGGCTCTTTGGGCATGGGACCCATCTCCAGCCATAGGCCATTTTTGTGCCTGGTGCAACGCCAAGTGGGAAAGGGTGGCTTTGAGGCTGAAGGCAGCAGGAAAGCCCACAGCCCCCAGGTCTGTGGGGCCAAGCAAGCGGTTCCCAAAGAGCTTTAGAACAAGGCATAGTTTTCCCTGCTGGCTCTTTGGGCGGGGGACCCATCTCCAGCCGTATGGCCATTTTTGTGCCTGGCGCGGCGTCAAGTGGGAAAGGGTGGTGTCGAGGCTGCAGGCAGCAGGAAAGCCCGCAGCCCCCACGTCTGTGGGGCTACGCAAGCGGTTCCCAAAGAGCTTTAGAACAAGGCATAGTTTTCCCCGCTGGTTCTTAGGGCAGGGGACCCATCTGCAGCCGTATGGCCATTTTTGTGCCTGGCGCGGCACCAAGTGGGAAAGGGTGGTTTTGAGGCTGAAGGCAGCAGGAAAGCCTGCAGCCCCCAGGTCTGTGGGGCTACGCAAGTGGTTCCCAAAGAGCTTTAGAACAAGGCATATTTTTCACTGCTGGCTCTTTGGGCGGGGGACCCATCTCCACCCGTATGGCCATTTTTGTGCCTGGCCCGGCGCCAAGTGGGAAAGGGTGGTGTCGAGGCTGAAGGCAGCAGCAAAGCCCACAGCCGCCAGGTCTGTGTAGCTATGCAAGCGCTTCCCAAAGAGCTTTAGAACAAGGCATAGTTTTCCCTGCTGGCTCCTTGGGCGGGGGACCCATCTCCAGCCATAGGCCATTTTTGTGCCTAGCGCGGCTCCAAGTGGGAAAGGGTGGTGTCGAGGCTGAAGGCAGCAGCAAAGCCCGCAGCCCCCCGGTCTGTGGGGCTACGCAAGCGGTTCCCAAAGAGCTTTAGAACAAGGCATAGTTTTCCTTGCTGGCTCTTTGGGGGGGAGACCCATCTCCAGCCATAGGCCATTTTTGTGCCTAGCGCGGCGCCAAGTGGGAAAGGGTGTTGTCGAGGCTGAAGGCAGCAGGAGAGCCTGCAGCCCCCAGGTCTGTGGGGCTACGCAAGCGGTTCCCAAAGGGCTTTAGAACAAGGCATATTTTTCCCTGAAGGCTCTTTGGGCGGGGGACCCATCTCCAGCCATAGGCCATTTTTGTGCCTGGCGCGGCGTCAAGTGGGAAAGGGTGGTGTCGAGGCTGCAGGCAGCAGGAAAGCCCGCAGCCGCCAGGTCTGTGGGGCTACGCAAGCGGTTCCCAAAGAGCTTTAGAACAAGGCATAGTTTTCCCTGCTGGCTCTTTGGGCGGGTGACCCATCTCCAGCCGTATGGCCATTTTTGAGCCTGGCCAGGTGCCCAGAGGGAAATGGTGGTTTTCGAGGCTGAAGGCAGCAGGAAAGCCTGCAGCCCCCAGGTCTGTGGGGCTACGCAAGCGGTTCCCAAAGAGCTTTAGAACAAGGCATAGTTTTCCCCGCTGGTTCTTAGGGCAGGGGACCCATCTGCACCCGTATGGCCATTTTGGTGCCTGCCGCGGCGCCAAGTGGAAAAGTGTGGTTTTGAGGCTGAAGGCAGCAGGAAAGCCTGCAGCCCCCAGGTCTGTGGGGCTACGCAAGTGGTTCCCAAAGAGCTTTAGAACAAGGCATATTTTTCCCTGCTGGCTCTTTGGGCATGGGACCCATCTCCAGCCGTATGGCCATTTTTGAGCCTGGCCCGGCGCCAAGTGGGAAAGGGTGGCTTTGAGGCTGAAGGCAGCAGCAAAGCCCGCAGCCGCCAGGTCTGTGTAGCTGTGCAAGTGGTTCCCAAACAGCTTTAGAACAAGGCATAGTTTTCCCTGCTGGCTCCTTGGGCGGGGGACCCATCTCCAGCCATAGGCCATTTTTGTGCCTAGCGCGGCTCCAGGTGGGAAAGGGTGGTGTCGAGGCTGAAGGCAGCAGCAAAGCCCGCAGCCCCCAGGTCTGTGGGGCTACGCAAGCGGTTCCCAAAGAGCTTTAGAACAAGGCATAGTTTTCCCTGCTGGCTCCTTGGGCAGGGGACCCATCTCCAGCCATAGGCCATTTTTGTGCCTGGCGCAATGCCAAGTGGGAAAGGGTGGTGTCAAGGCTGGAGGCAGCAGGAAAGCCTGCAGCCCCCAGGTCTGTGGGGCTACGCAAGCGGTTCCCAAAGGGCTTTAGAACAAGGCATAGTTTTCCCTGCTGGCTCCTTGGGTTGAGGACCCATCTCCAGCCGTATGGCCATTTTTGTGCCTGGCGCAGCGTCAAGTGGGAAAGGGTGGTGTCGAGGCTGCAGGCAGCAGGAAAGCCCGCAGCCCCCACGTCTGTGGGGCTACGCAAGCGGTTCCCAAAGAGCTTTGGAACAAGGCATAGTTTTCCCCGCTGGTTCTTAGGGCAGGGGACCCATCTCCAGCCGTATGGCCATTTTGGTGCCTGGCGCGCCACCAAGTGGAAAAGGGTGGTTTTGAGGCTGAAGGCAGCAGGAAAGCCTGCAGCCCCCAGGTCTGTGGGGCTACGCAAGCGGTTCCCAAAGAGCTTTCGAACAAGGCATAGTTTTCCCTGATGGCTCTTTGGGCGGGGGACCCATCTCCAGCCGTATGGCCATTTTTGTGCCTGGCGCGGCGCCAAGTGGGAGAGGGTGGTTTTGAGGCTGAAGGCAGCAGCAAAGCCTGCAGCCCCCAGGTCTGTGGGGCTACGCAAGCGGTTCCCAAAGAGCTTTAGAACAAGGCATAGTTTTCCTTGCTGGCTCTTTGGGCGTGGGACCCATCTCCAGCCGTATGGCCATTTTTGTGCCTAGCGCGGCGCCAAGTGGGAAAGGGTGTTGTCGAGGCTGAAGGCAGCAGGAAAGCCTGCAGCCCCCAGGTCTGTGGGGCCAAGCAAGCGGTTCCCAAAGGGCTTTAGAACAAGGCATATTTTTCCCTGATGGCTCTTTGGGCATGGGACCCATCTCCAGCCATAGGCCATTTTTGTGCCTGGTGCAACGCCAAGTGGGAAAGGGTGGTGTCGAGGCTGAAGGCAGCAGGAAAGCCCACAGCCCCCACGTCTGTGGGGCTACGCAAGCGGTTCCCAAAGAGCTTTAGAACAAGGCATAGTTTTCCCTGCTGGCTCTTTGGGCGGGGGACCCATCTCCAGCCGTATGGCCATTTTTGTGCCTGGCGCGGCGTCAAGTGGGAAAGGGTGGTGTCGAGGCTGCAGGCAGCAGGAAAGCCTGCAGCCCCCAGGTCTGTGAGGCTACGCAAGCGGTTCCCAAAGAGCTTTAGAACAAGGCATAGTTTTCCCCGCTGGTTCTTACGGCAGGGGACCCATCTGCAGCCGTATGGCCATTTTTGTGCCTGGCGCGGCACCAAGTGGGAAAGGGTGGTTTTGAGGCTGAAGGCAGCACGAAAGCCTGCAGCCCCCACGTCTGTGGGGCTACGCAAGCGGTTCCCAAAGAGCTTTAGAACAAGGCATAGTTTTCCCTGCTGGCTCCTTGGGCGGGAGACCCTTCTCTAGCCATAGGCCATTTTTGAGCCTGGCGCGGCGCCAAGTGGGAAAGGGTGTTTTTGAGGCTGAAGGCAGCAGGAAAGCCTGCAGCCCCCAGGTATGTGTGGCTACGCAAGCGGTTCCCAAAGAGCTTTAGAACAAGGCATAGTTTTCCCTGATGGCTCTTTGGGCGTGGGACCCCTCTCTAGCCATAGGCCGTTTTTGTGCCTGGCGTGATGCCAAGTGGGAAATGGTGGTTTTCGAGGCTGAAGGCAGCAGGAAAGCCTGCAGCCCCCAGGTCTGTGGGGCTACGCAAGCGGTTCCCAAAGAGCTTTAGAACAAGGCATAGTTTTCCCTGCTGGCTTAGGGCAGGGGACCATCTCCAGCCATATGGCCATTTTTGTGCCTGGCGTGACTCCTAGTGGGAAAGGGTGTTGTTGAGGCTGAAGGCAGCAGGAAAGCCTGCAGCCCCCAGGTCTGTGGGGCTACGCAAGCGGTTCCCAAAGAGCTTTACAACAAGGCGTAATTTTCCTTGCTGGCTCTTTGGGCATTGGACCCATCTCCAGCCATAGGCCATTTTTGTGCCTGTCTCGACGCCAAGTGGGAAAGGGTGGCTTTGATGCTGAAGGCAGCAGGAGAGCCCACAGCCCCCAGGTCTGTGGGACAACGCAAGTGGTTCCCCAAGAGCTTTAGAACAAGGCATAGTTTTCCCTGCTGGCTCCTTGGGTTGAGGACCCATCTCCAGCCATATGGCCATTTTTGTGCCTGGCGCGGCGCCAAGTGGGAAAGGGTGGCTTTGAGGCTGAAGGCAGCAGGAAAGCCTGCAGCCCCCAGGTCTGTGGGGCTACGCAAGCGGTTCCCAAAGAGCTTTAGAACAAGGCATAGTTTTCCCTGCTGGCTCTTTGGGCGGGGGACCCCTCTCTAGCCATAGGCCATTTTTGAGCCTGGCGCGGCGCCAAGTGGGAAATGGTGGTTTTGAGGCTGAAGGCAGCAGGAAAGCCTGCAGCCCCCACGTCTGTGGGGCTACGCAAGCGGTTCCCAAAGAGCTTTAGAACAAGGCATAGTTTTCCCTGCTGGCTCTTTGGGCAGGGGACTCATCTCCAGCCGTATGGCCATTTTTGTGCCTAGCGCGGCGCCAAGTGGGAAAGGGTGTTGTCGAGGCTGAAGGCAGCAGGAAAGCCTGCAGCCCCCAGGTCTGTGGGGCTACGCAAGCGGTTCCCAAAGAGCTTTAGAACAAGGCATAGTTTTCCCTGCTGGCTCTTTGGGCGGGGGACTCATCTCCAGCCATAGGCCATTTTTGTGCCTGGCGCAGTGCCAAGTGGGAAAGGGTGGTTTTGAGGCTGAAGGCAGCAGGAAAGCCTGCAGCCGCCAGGTCTGTGGGGCTACGCAAGCGGTTCCCAAAGAGCTTTAGAACAAGGCATAGTTTTCCCTGCTGGCTCTTTGGGCGGGGGCCCATCTCCGGCCGTATGGCTATTTTTGTGCCTGGCCAGGTGCCCAGAGGGAAATGGTGGTTTTCGAGGCTGAAGGCAGCAGGAAAGCCTGCAGCCCCCAGGTCTGTGAGGCTACGCAAGCGGTTCCCAAAGAGCTTTAGAACAAGGCATAGTTTTCCCCCCTGGTTCTTAGGGCAGGGGACCCATCTCCAGCCGTATGGCCATTTTGGTGCCTGGCGCGGCACCAAGTGGGAAAGGGTGGTTTTGAGGCTGAAGGCAGCAGGAAAGCCTGCAGCCCCCAGGTCTGTGGGGCTACGCAAGCGGTTCCCAAAGAGCTTTAGAACAAGGCATATTTTTCCCTGCTGGCTCCTTGGGCGGGGGTCCCATCTCCAGTCGTATGGCCATTTTTGTGCCTGGCCCGGCGCCAAGTGGGAAAGGGTGGTGTCGAGGCTGAAGGCAGCAGCAAAGCCTGCAGCCCCCAGGTCTGTGGGGCTACGCAAGCGGTTCCCAAAGAGCTTTCGAACAAGGCATATTTTTCCCTGCTGGCTCCTTGGGCGGGGGACCCATCTCCAGCCATAGGCCATTTTTGTGCCTGGCGCAGTGCCAAGTGGGAAAGGGTGGTGTCGACGCTGAAGGCAGCAGGAAAGCCTGCAGCCCCCAGGTCTGTGGGGCTACGCAAGCGGTTCCCAAAGAGCTTTAGAACAAGGCATAGTTTTCCCCGCTGGTTCTTAGGGCAGGGGACCCATCTCCAGCCGTATGGCCATTTTTGTGCCTGGCGTGGCGCCCAGTGGGAAAGGGTGTTGTGAAGGCTGAAGGCAGCAGGAGAGCCTGCAGCCCCCAGGTCTGTGGGGCTACGCAAGCGGTTTCCAAAGAGCTTTAGAACAAGGCATAGTTTTCCCTGATGGCTCTTTGGGCGGGGGACCCATCTCCAGCCATATGGCCATTTTTGTGCCTGGCGCGGCGCCAAGTGGGAAAGGGTGGTGTCGAGGCTGAAGGCAGCAGCAAAGCATGCAGCCCTCAGGTCTGTGGGGCCAAGCAAGCGGTTCCCAAAGGGCTTTAGAACAAGGCATAGTTTTCCCTGATGGCTCCTTGGGTAGGGGACCCATCTCCAGCCGTATGGCCATTTTTGTGCCTGGCGCGGCGCCAAGTGGGAAAGGGTGGTTTTGAGGCTGAAGGCAGCAGCAAAGCCTGCAGCCCCCAGATCTGTGCGGCTACGCAAGCGGTTCCCAAAGAGCTTTAGAACAAGGCATAGTTTTACCTGCTGGCTCTTTGGGCAGGGGACCCATCTCCAGCCGTATGGCCATTTTTCTGCCTGGCGCAGTGCCAAGTGGGAAAGGGTGGTTTCGAGGCTGAAGGCAGCAGGAAAGCCTGCAGCCCCCAGGTCTTTGGGGCTACGCAAGCGGTTCCCAAAGGGCTTTAGAACAAGGCATAGTTTTCCCTGCTGGCTCCTTGGGTTGGGGACCCATCTCCAGCCATATGGCCATTTTTGTGCCTGGCGCGGCGCCCAGTGGGAAAGGGTGGTTTTGAGGCTGAAGGCAGCAGGAAAGCCTGCAGCCCCCAGGTCTGTGGGGCTACGCAAGCGGTTCCCAAAGAGCTTTCGAACAAGGCGTAGTTTTCCCTGCTGCCTCTTTGGGCAGGGGACCCATCTCCAGCCGTATGGCCATTTTTGTGCCTGGCGCGGCGCCAAGTGGGAAAGGGTGTCTTTGAGGCTGAAGGCAGCAGGAAAGCCTGCAGTCCCCAGGTCTCTGGGGCTACGCAAGCGGTTCCCAAAGAGCTTTAGAACAAGGCATAGTTTTCCCTGCTGGCTCTTTGGGCGGGGGACCCATCTCCAGCCGTATGGCCATTTTTGAGCCTGGCCAGGTGCCCAGAGGGAAATGGTGGTTTTGAGGCTGAAGGCAGCAGGAAAGCCTGCAGCCCCCAGGTCTGTGGGGCTACGCAAGCGGTTCCCAAAGAGCTTTAGAACAAGGCATAGTTTTCCCTGCTGGCTCTTTGGGCGGGGGACCCATCTCCAGCCGTATGGCCATTTTTGAGCCTGGCCAGGTGCCCAGAGGGAAATGGTGGTTTTGAGGCTGAAGGCAGCAGGAAAGCCTGCAGCCCCCAGGTTTGTGGGGCTACGCAAGCGGTTCCCAAAGAGCTTTAGAACAAGGCATAGTTTTCCCTGCTGGCTCTTTGGGCAGGGGACCCATCTCCAGCCATAGGCCATTTTTGTGCCTGGCCAGGTGCCCAGAGGGAAATGGTGGTTTTCGAGGCTGAAGGCAGCAGGAAAGCCCACAGCCCCCAGGTCTGTGGGGCTACGCAAGCGGTTCCCAAAGAGCTTTAGAACAAGGCATAGTTTTCCCCGCTGGTTCTTAGGGCAGGGGACCCATCTCCAGCTGTATGGCCATTTTGGTGCCTGGCGCGGCACCAAGTGGGAAAGGGTGGTTTTGAGGCTGAAGGCAGCAGGAAAGCCTGCAGCCCCCAGGTCTGTGGGGCTACGCAAGCGGTTCCCAAAGAGCTTTAGAACAAGGCATATTTTTCCCTGCTGGCTCTTTGGGCAGGGGTCCCATCTCCAGCCGTATGGCCATTTTTGTGCCTGGCCCGGCGCCAAGTGGGAAAGGGTGGTGTCGAGGCTGAAGGCAGCAGCAAAGCCCAGAGACGCCAGGTCTGTGGGGCTACGCAAGCGGTTCCCAAAGAGCTTTCGAACAAGGCATAGTTTTCCCTGCTGGTTCCTTGGGCGGGGGACCCATCTCCAGCCATAGGCCATTTTTGTGCCTAGCGCGGCTCCAAGTGGGAAAGGGTGGTGTCGAGGCTGAAGGCAGCAGCAAAGCCCGCAGCCCCCAGGTCTGTGGGGCTACGCAAGTGGTTCCCAAAGAGCTTTCGAACAAGGCATAGTTTTCCCTGCTGGCTCTTTGGGCAGGGAACCCATCTCCAGCCATAGTGCATTTTTGTGCCTGGCGCAGTGCCAAGTGGGAAAGGGTGGTTTCGAGGCTGAAGGCAGCAGGAAAGCCTGCAGCCCCCAGGTCCTTGGGGCTACGCAAGCGGTTCCCAAAGGGCTTTAGAACAAGGCATAGTTTTCCCTGCTGGCTCCTTGGGTTGGGGACCCATCTCCAGCCATATGGCCATTTTTGTGCCTGGCGCGGCGCCAAGTGGGAAAGGGTGGTTTTGAGGCTGAAGGCAGCAGGAAAGCCTGCAGCCCCCAGGTCTGTGGGGCTACGCAAGCGGTTCCCAAAGAGCTTTCGAACATGGCGTAGTTTTCCCTGCTGCCTCTTTGGGCAGGGGACCCATCTCCAGCCGTATGGCCATTTTTGTGCCTGGCGCGGCGCCAAGTGGGAAAGGGTGTCTTTGAGGCTGAAGGCAGCAGCAAAGCCTGCAGTCCCCAGGTCTGTGGGGCTACGCAAGCGGTTCCCAAAGAGCTTTAGAACAAGGCATAGTTTTCCCTGCTGGCTCTTTGGGCGGGGGACCCATCTCCAGGCGTATGGCCATTTTTGAGCCTGGCCAGGTGCCCAGAGGGAAATGGTGGTTTTGGGGCTGAAGGCAGCAGGAAAGCCTGCAGCCCCCAGGTCTGTGGGGCTACGCAAGCGGTTCCCAAAGAGCTTTAGAACAAGGCATAGTTTTCCCTGCTGGCTCTTTGGGCGGGGGACCCATCTCCAGCCATAGGCCATTTTTGTGCCTGGCCAGGTGCCCAGAGGGAAATGGTGGTTTTCGAGGCTGAAGGCAGCAGGAAAGCCTGCAGCCCCCAGGTCTGTGGGGCTACGCAAGCGGTTCCCAAAGAGCTTTAGAACAAGGCATAGTTTTCCCTGCTGGCTCTTTGGGCGGGTGACCCATCTCCAGCCGTATGGCCATTTTTGAGCCTGGCCAGGTGCCCAGAGGGAAATGGTGGTTTTCGAGGCTGAAGGCAGCAGGAAAGCCTGCAGCCCCCAGGTCTGTGAGGCTACGCATGCGGTTCCCAAAGAGCTTTAGAACAAGGCATAGTTTTCCCCGCTGGTTCTTAGGGCAGGGGACCCATCTCCAGCCGTATGGCCATTTTGGTGCCTGGCGCGGCACCAAGTGGGAAAGGGTGGTTTTGAGGCTGAAGGCAGCAGGAAAGCCTGCAGCCCCCATGTCTGTGGGGCTACGCAAGCGGTTCCCAAAGAGCTTTAGAACAAGGCATATTTTTCCCTGCTGGCTCTTTGGGCAGGGGTCCCATCTCCAGCCGTATGGCCATTTTTGTGCCTGGCCCGGCGCCAAGTGGGAAAGGGTGGTCTCGAGGCTGAAGGCAGCAGCAAAGCCCAGAGACGCCAGGTCTGTGGGGCTACGCAAGCGGTTCCCAAAGAGCTTTCAAACAAGGCATAGTTTTCCCTGCTGGCTCCTTGGGCGGGGGACCCATCTCCAGCCATAGGCCATTTTTGTGCCTAGCGCGGCTCCAAGTGGGAAAGGGTGGTGTCGAGCCTGAAGGCAGCAGCAAAGCCCGCAGCCCCCAGGTCTGTGGGGCTACGCAAGTGGTTCCCAAAGAGCTTTCGAACAAGGCATAGTTTTCCCTGCTGGCTCTTTGGGCAGGGGACCCATCTCCAGCCATAGGCCATTTTTGGGCCTGGCGCAGTGCCAAGTGGGAAAGGGTGGTGTCGACGCTGAAGGCAGCAGGAAAGCCTGCAGCCGCCAGGTCTGTGGGGCTACGCAAGCGGTTCCCAAAGAGCTTTAGAACAAGGCATAGTTTTCCCCGCTGGTTCTTAGGGCAGGGGACCCATCTCCAGCCGTATGGCCATTTTTGTGCCTGGCGTGGCGCCAAGTGGGAAAGGGTGTTGTGAAGGCTGAAGGCAGCAGGAGAGCCTGCAGCCCCCAGGTCTGTGGGGCTACGCAAGCGGTTCCCAAAGAGCTTTAGAACAAGGCATAGTTTTCCCTGATGGCTCTTTGGGCGGGGGACCCATCTCCAGCCATATGGCCATTTTTGTGCCTGGCGCGGCGCCAAGTGGGAAAGGGTGTCTTTGAGGCTGAAGGCAGCAGCAAAGCCTGCAGTCCCCAGGTCTGTGGGGCTACGCAAGCGGTTCCCAAAGAGCTTTAGAACAAGGCATAGTTTTCCCTGCTGGCTCCTTGGGCGGGGGACCCATCTCCAGCCGTATGGCCATTTTTGAGCCTGGCAAGGTGCCCAGAGGGAAATGGTGGTTTTGAGGCTGAAGGCAGCAGGAAAGCCTGCAGCCCCCAGGTCTGTGAGGCTACGCAAGCGGTTCCCAAAGAGCTTTAGAACAAGGCATAGTTTTCCCTGCTGGCTCTTTGGGCAGGGGACCCATCTCCAGCCGTACGGCCATTTTTGGTCCTGGCGCGGTGCTAAGTGGGAAAGGGTGGTGTCAAGTCTGAAGGCAGCAGGAAAGACTGCAGCCCCCAGGTCTGTGGGGCTACGCAAGCGGTTCCCAAAGAGCTTTAGAACAAGGCATAGTTTTCCCTGCTGGCTCCTTGGCTAGGGGACCCATCTCCAGCCGTATGGCCATTTTTGTGCCTGGCCAGGCGCCAAGTGGGAAAGGGTGGTGTCGAGGCTGAAGGCAGCAGCAAAGCCGACAGCCCCCAGGTCTGTGGGGCTACGCAAGCGGTTCCCAAAGAGCTTTAGAACAAGGCATAGTTTTCCCTGCTGGCTCTTTGGGCAGGGGACCCATCTCCAGCCGTATGGCCTTTTTTGTGCCTGGCGCGGCGCCAAGTGGGAGAGGGTGGTTTTGAGGCTGAAGGCAGCAGCAAAGCCTGCAGCCCCCAGGTCTGTGGGGCTACGCAAGCGGTTCCCAAGGAGCTTTAGAACAAGGCATAGTTTTCCTTGCTGGCTCTTTGGGGGGGAGACCCATCTCCAGCCATAGGCCATTTTGGTGCCTAGCGCGGCGCCAAGTGGGAAAGGGTGTTGTCGAGGCTGAAGGCAGCAGGAGACCCTGCAGCCCCCAGGTCTGTGGGCCAAGCAAGCGGTTCCCAAAGGGCTTTAGAACAAGGCATATTTTTCCCTGATGGCTCTTTGGGCATGGGACCCATCTCCAGCCATAGGCCATTTTTGTGCCTGGCGCAACGCCAAGTGGGAAAGGGTGGCTTTGAGGCTGAAGGCAGCAGGAAAGCCCACAGCCCCCAGGTCTGTGGGGCCAAGCAAGCGGTTCCCAAAGAGCTTTAGAACAAGGCATAGTTTTCCCTGCTGGCTCTTTGGGCGGGGGACCCATCTCCAGCCGTATGGCCATTTTTGTGCCTGGCGCGGCGTCAAGTGGGAAAGGGTGGTGTCGAGGTTGCAGGCAGCAGGAAAGCCCGCAGCCCCCAGGTCTGTGGGGCTACGCAAGCGGTTCCCAAAGAGCTTTAGAACAAGGCATATTTTTCCCTGCTGGCTCTTTGGGCATGGGACCCATCTCCAGCCGTATGGCCATTTTTGAGCCTGGTCCGGTGCCAAGTGGGAAAGGGTGGTGTCGAGGCTGAAGGCAGCAGCAAAGCCCGCAGCCGCCAGGTCTGTGTAGTTATGCAAGCGGTTCCCAAACAGCTTTAGAACAAGGCATAGTTTTCCCTGCTGGCTCCTTGGGCGGGGGACCCATCTCCAGCCATAGGCCATTTTTGTGCCTAGCGCGGCTCCAAGTGGGAAAGGGTGGTGTCGAGGCTGAAGGCAGCAGCAAAGCCCGCAGCCCCCAGGTCTGTGGGGCTACGCAAGCGGTTCCCAAAGAGCTTTAGAACAAGGCATAGTTTTCCCTGCTGGCTCCTTGGGCAGGGGACCCATCTCCAGCCATAGGCCATTTTTGTGCCTGGCGCAGTGCCAAGTGGGAAAGGGTGGTGTCAAGGCTGAAGGCAGCAGGAAAGCCTGCAGCCGCCAGGTCTGTGGGGCTACGCAAGCGGTTCCCAAAGAGCTTTAGAACAAGGCATAGTTTTCCCCGCTGGTTCTTAGGGCAGGGGACCCATCTCCAGCCGTATGGCCATTTTTGTGCCTGGCGTGGCGCCAAGTGGGAAAGGGTGTTGTGAAGGCTGAAGGCAGCAGGAGAGCCTGCAGCCCCCAGGTCTGTGGGGCTACGCAAGCGGTTCCCAAAGAGCTTTAGAACAAGGCATAGTTTTCCCTGATGGCTCTTTGGGCGGGGGACCCATCTCCAGCCATATGGCCATTTTTGTGCCTGGCGCGGCGCCAAGTGGGAAAGGGTGTCTTTGAGGCTGAAGGCAGCAGCAAAGCCTGCAGTCCCCAGGTCTGTGGGGCTACGCAAGCGGTTCCCAAAGAGCTTTAGAACAAGGCATAGTTTTCCCTGCTGGCTCCTTGGGCGGGGGACCCATCTCCAGCCGTATGGCCATTTTTGAGCCTGGCAAGGTGCCCAGAGGGAAATGGTGGTTTTGAGGCTGAAGGCAGCAGGAAAGCCTGCAGCCCCCAGGTCTGTGGGGCTACGCAAGCGGTTCCCAAAGAGCTTTAGAACAAGGCATAGTTTTCCCTGCTGGCTCTTTGGGCAGGGGACCCATCTCCAGCCGTACGGCCATTTTTGGTCCTGGCGCGGTGCTAAGTGGGAAAGGGTGGTGTCAAGTCTGAAGGCAGCAGGAAAGACTGCAGCCCCCAGGTCTGTGGGGCTACGCAAGCGGTTCCCAAAGAGCTTTAGAACAAGGCATAGTTTTCCCTGCTGGCTCCTTGGCTAGGGGACCCATCTCCAGCCGTATGGCCATTTTTGTGCCTGGCCAGGCGCCAAGTGGGAAAGGGTGGTGTCGAGGCTGAAGGCAGCAGCAAAGCCGACAGCCCCCAGGTCTGTGGGGCTACGCAAGCGGTTCCCAAAGAGCTTTAGAACAAGGCATAGTTTTCCCTGCTGGCTCTTTGGGCAGGGGACCCATCTCCAGCCGTATGGCCTTTTTTGTGCCTGGCGCGGCGCCAAGTGGGAGAGGGTGGTTTTGAGGCTGAAGGCAGCAGCAAAGCCTGCAGCCCCCAGGTCTGTGGGGCTACGCAAGCGGTTCCCAAGGAGCTTTAGAACAAGGCATAGTTTTCCTTGCTGGCTCTTTGGGGGGGAGACCCATCTCCAGCCATAGGCCATTTTGGTGCCTAGCGCGGCGCCAAGTGGGAAAGGGTGTTGTCGAGGCTGAAGGCAGCAGGAGACCCTGCAGCCCCCAGGTCTGTGGGCCAAGCAAGCGGTTCCCAAAGGGCTTTAGAACAAGGCATATTTTTCCCTGATGGCTCTTTGGGCATGGGACCCATCTCCAGCCATAGGCCATTTTTGTGCCTGGCGCAACGCCAAGTGGGAAAGGGTGGCTTTGAGGCTGAAGGCAGCAGGAAAGCCCACAGCCCCCAGGTCTGTGGGGCCAAGCAAGCGGTTCCCAAAGAGCTTTAGAACAAGGCATAGTTTTCCCTGCTGGCTCTTTGGGCGGGGGACCCATCTCCAGCCGTATGGCCATTTTTGTGCCTGGCGCGGCGTCAAGTGGGAAAGGGTGGTGTCGAGGTTGCAGGCAGCAGGAAAGCCCGCAGCCCCCAGGTCTGTGGGGCTACGCAAGCGGTTCCCAAAGAGCTTTAGAACAAGGCATATTTTTCCCTGCTGGCTCTTTGGGCATGGGACCCATCTCCAGCCGTATGGCCATTTTTGAGCCTGGTCCGGTGCCAAGTGGGAAAGGGTGGTGTCGAGGCTGAAGGCAGCAGCAAAGCCCGCAGCCGCCAGGTCTGTGTAGTTATGCAAGCGGTTCCCAAACAGCTTTAGAACAAGGCATAGTTTTCCCTGCTGGCTCCTTGGGCGGGGGACCCATCTCCAGCCATAGGCCATTTTTGTGCCTAGCGCGGCTCCAAGTGGGAAAGGGTGGTGTCGAGGCTGAAGGCAGCAGCAAAGCCCGCAGCCCCCAGGTCTGTGGGGCTACGCAAGCGGTTCCCAAAGAGCTTTAGAACAAGGCATAGTTTTCCCTGCTGGCTCCTTGGGCAGGGGACCCATCTCCAGCCATAGGCCATTTTTGTGCCTGGCGCAGTGCCAAGTGGGAAAGGGTGGTGTCAAGGCTGAAGGCAGCAGGAAAGCCTGCAGCCGCCAGGTCTGTGGGGCTACGCAAGCGGTTCCCAAAGAGCTTTAGAACAAGGCATAGTTTTCCCCGCTGGTTCTTAGGGCAGGGGACCCATCTCCAGCCATATGGCCATTTTTGTGCCTGGCGCGGCGCGAAGTGGGAAAGGGTGTCTTTGAGGCTGAAGGCAGCAGCAAAGCCTGCAGTCCCCAGGTCTGTGGGGCTACGCAAGCGGTTCCCAAAGAGCTTTAGAACAAGGCATAGTTTTCCCTGCTGGCTCCTTGGGCGGGGGACCCATCTCCAGCCGTATGGCCATTTTTGAGCCTGGCAAGGTGCCCAGAGGGAAATGGTGGTTTTGAGGCTGAAGGCAGCAGGAAAGCCTGCAGCCCCCAGGTCTGTGGGGCTACGCAAGCGGTTCCCAAAGAGCTTTAGAACAAGGCATAGTTTTCCCTGCTGGCTCTTTGGGCAGGGGACCCATCTCCAGCCGTACGGCCATTTTTGGTCCTGGCGCGGTGCTAAGTGGGAAAGGGTGGTGTCAAGTCTGAAGGCAGCAGGAAAGACTGCAGCCCCCAGGTCTGTGGGGCTACGCAAGCGGTTCCCAAAGAGCTTTAGAACAAGGCATAGTTTTCCCTGCTGGCTCCTTGGCTAGGGGACCCATCTCCAGCCGTATGGCCATTTTTGTGCCTGGCCAGGCGCCAAGTGGGAAAGGGTGGTGTCGAGGCTGAAGGCAGCAGCAAAGCCGACAGCCCCCAGGTCTGTGGGGCTACGCAAGCGGTTCCCAAAGAGCTTTAGAACAAGGCATAGTTTTCCCTGCTGGCTCTTTGGGCAGGGGACCCATCTCCAGCCGTATGGCCTTTTTTGTGCCTGGCGCGGCGCCAAGTGGGAGAGGGTGGTTTTGAGGCTGAAGGCAGCAGCAAAGCCTGCAGCCCCCAGGTCTGTGGGGCTACGCAAGCGGTTCCCAAGGAGCTTTAGAACAAGGCATAGTTTTCCTTGCTGGCTCTTTGGGGGGGAGACCCATCTCCAGCCATAGGCCATTTTGGTGCCTAGCGCGGCGCCAAGTGGGAAAGGGTGTTGTCGAGGCTGAAGGCAGCAGGAGACCCTGCAGCCCCCAGGTCTGTGGGCCAAGCAAGCGGTTCCCAAAGGGCTTTAGAACAAGGCATATTTTTCCCTGATGGCTCTTTGGGCATGGGACCCATCTCCAGCCATAGGCCATTTTTGTGCCTGGCGCAACGCCAAGTGGGAAAGGGTGGCTTTGAGGCTGAAGGCAGCAGGAAAGCCCACAGCCCCCAGGTCTGTGGGGCCAAGCAAGCGGTTCCCAAAGAGCTTTAGAACAAGGCATAGTTTTCCCTGCTGGCTCTTTGGGCGGGGGACCCATCTCCAGCCGTATGGCCATTTTTGTGCCTGGCGCGGCGTCAAGTGGGAAAGGGTGGTGTCGAGGTTGCAGGCAGCAGGAAAGCCCGCAGCCCCCAGGTCTGTGGGGCTACGCAAGCGGTTCCCAAAGAGCTTTAGAACAAGGCATATTTTTCCCTGCTGGCTCTTTGGGCATGGGACCCATCTCCAGCCGTATGGCCATTTTTGAGCCTGGTCCGGTGCCAAGTGGGAAAGGGTGGTGTCGAGGCTGAAGGCAGCAGCAAAGCCCGCAGCCGCCAGGTCTGTGTAGTTATGCAAGCGGTTCCCAAACAGCTTTAGAACAAGGCATAGTTTTCCCTGCTGGCTCCTTGGGCGGGGGACCCATCTCCAGCCATAGGCCATTTTTGTGCCTAGCGCGGCTCCAAGTGGGAAAGGGTGGTGTCGAGGCTGAAGGCAGCAGCAAAGCCCGCAGCCCCCAGGTCTGTGGGGCTACGCAAGCGGTTCCCAAAGAGCTTTAGAACAAGGCATAGTTTTCCCTGCTGGCTCCTTGGGCAGGGGACCCATCTCCAGCCATAGGCCATTTTTGTGCCTGGCGCAGTGCCAAGTGGGAAAGGGTGGTGTCAAGGCTGAAGGCAGCAGGAAAGCCTGCAGCCCCCAGGTCTGTGGGGCTACGCAAGCGGTTCCCAAAGGGCTTTAGAACAAGGCATAGTTTTCCCTGCTGGCTCCTTGGGTTGAGGACCCATCTCCAGCCGTATGGCCATTTCTGTGCCTGGCGCAGCGTCAAGTGGGAAAGGGTGGTGTCGAGGCTGCAGGCAGCAGGAAAGCCCGCAGCCCCCACGTCTGTGGGGCTACGCAAGCGGTTCCCAAAGAGCTTTAGAACAAGGCATAGTTTTCCCTGCTGGCTCTTTGGGCGGGTGACCCGTCTCCAGCCGTATGGCCATTTTTGAGCCTGGCCAGGTGCCCAGAGGGAAATGGTGGTTTTCGAGTCTGAAGGCAGCAGGAAAGCCTGCAGCCCCCAGGTCTGTGCGGCTACGCAAGCGGTTCCCAAAGAGCTTTGGAACAAGGCATAGTTTTCCCTGCTGGTTTTTGGGCGTGGGACCCATCTCCAGCCGTATGGCCATTCTTGTGCCTGGCGCGGCGCCAAGTGGGAAAGGGTGGTGTCGAGGCTGAAGGCAGCAGGAAAGCCTGCAGCCCCCAGGTCTGTGCGGCTACGCAAGCGGTTCCCAAAGAGCTTTAGAACAAGGCATAGTTTTCCCTGCTTGCTCCTTGGGCGGCGGACCCATCTCCAGCCATAGGCCATTTTTGTGCCTAGCGCGGCGCCAAGTGGGAAAGGGTGGTGTCGAGGCTGAAGGCAGTAGGAAAGCCCGCAGCGCCCAGGTCTGTGCGGCTACGCAAGCGGTTCCCAAAGAGCTTTAGAACAAGGCATAGTTTTCCCTGCTGCCTCCTTGGGCAGGGGACCAATCTCCAGACATATGGCCATTTTTGAGCCTTGCGCGGCGCCAAGTGGGAAAGGGTGCTGTCGAGGCTGAAGGCAGCAGGAAAGCCCGCAGCCCCCAGGTCTGTGGGGCTACGCAAGCGGTTCCCAAAGAGCTTTAGAAGAAGGCATAGTTTTCCCTGCTGGCTCTTAGGGCATGGGACCCATCTCCAGCCATAGGCCATTTTTGAGCCTGGCGCGGCGCCAAGTGGGAAAGGGTGGTGTCGAGGCTGAAGGCAGCAGCAAAGCCTGCAGCCCCCAGGTCTGTGGGGCTACGCAAGCGGTTCCCAAAGAGCTTTAGAACAAGGCATAGTTTTCCCTGCTGGCTCTTAGGGCATGGGACCCGTCTCCAGCCATAGGCCATTTTTGAGCCTGGCGCGGAGCCAAGTGGGAAAGGGTGCTGTCGAGGCTGAAGGCAGCAGGAAAGCCCGCAGCCCCCAGGTATGTGGGGCTACGCAAGCGGTTCCCAAAGAGCTTTAGAACAAGGCATAGTTTTCCCTGCTGGCTCTTTGGGCGGGGGACCCATCTCCAGCCGTATGGCCATTTTTGAGCCTGGCGCGGCGCCAAGTGGGAAAGGGTGGTGTCGAGGCTGAAGGCAGCAGCAAAGCCCGAAGCCCCCAGGTCTGTGCGGCTACGCAAGCGGTTCCCAAAGAGCTTTAGAACAAGGCATAGTTTTCCCTGCTGGCTCTTAGGGCATGGGACCCATCTCCAGCCATAGGCCATTTTTGAGCCTGGCGCGGTGCCAAGTGGGAAAGGGTGGTGTCGAGGCTGAAGGCAGCAGGAAAGCCTGCAGCCCCCAGGTCTGTGGGGCTACGCATGCGGTTCCCAAAGAGCTTTAGAACAAGGCATAATTTTCCTGCTGGCTCTTTGGGCGGGGGACCCATCTCCAGCCGTATGGCCATTTTTGTGCCTGGCGCGGCGCCAAGTGGGAAAGGGTGTTGTCGAGGCTGAAGGCAGCAGCAAAGTCCGCAGTCCCCAGGTCTGTGGGGCTACGCAAGCGGTTCCCAAAGAGCTTTAGAACAAGGCATAGTTTTCCCTGCTGGCTTTTGGTCGTGGAACCCATCTCCAGCCGTATGGCCATTTTTTTGCCTGGCGCGGTGCGTTGTGGGAAAGGGTGGTTTTGAGGCTGAAGGCAGCAGGAAAGCCCGCAGCCCCCACATCTGTGGGGCTACGCAAGCAGTTCCCAAAGAGCTTCAGAACAAGGCACAGTTTTCCCTGCTGGCTCTTAGGGCGGGGGACCCATCTCCAGCCGTACGGCCATTTTTGTGCCTGGCGCGGCGCCAAGTGGGAAAGGGTGGTGTCGAGGCTGAAGGCAGCAGGAAAGCCCGCAGCCCCCAGGTCTGTGGGGCTACGCAAGCGGTTCCCAAAGAGCTTTAGAACAAGGCATAATTTTCCCTGATGGCTCTTTGGGCGGGGGACCCATCTCCAGCCATATGGCCATTTTTGTGCCTGGCGCGGCGCCAAGTGGGAAAGCGTGTTGTCGAGGCTGAAGGCAGCAGCAAAGTCCGCAGCCCCCAGGTCTGTGGGGCTACGCAAGCGGTTCCCAAAGAGCTTTAGAACAAGGCATAGTTTTCCCTGCTGGCTCTTTGGGCGGGGGACCCATCTCCAGGCATAAGCCATTTTTGTGCCTGGCGCGACGCCAAGTGGGAAAGGGTGACTTTGAGTCTGAAGGCAGCAGGAAAGCCCGCAGCCCCCAGGTCTGTGGGGCTACGCAAGCGGTTCCCAAAGAGCTTTAGAACAAGGCATAGTTTTCCCTGCTGGCTCTTTGGGCGGGGGACCCATCTCCAGCCGTATGGGCATTTTTGAGCCTGGCGCGGCGCCAAGTGGGAAAGGGTGGCTTTGAGGCTGAAGGCAGCAGCAAAGCCTGCAGCCCCCAGGTCTGTGGGGCTACGCAAGCGGTTCCCAAAGAGCTTTAGAACAAGGCATAGTTTTCCCTGCTGGCTCTTTGGGCGTGGGACCCATCTCCAGCCGTATGGCCATTCTTGTGCCTGGCGCGGCGCCAAGTGGGAAAGGGTGGTGTTGCGTCTGAAGGCAGCAGGAAAGCCCGCAGCCCCCAGGTCTGTGGGGCTACGCAAGCGGTTCCCAAAGAGCTTTAGAACAGGGCATAGTTTTCCCTGCTGGCTCTTTGGGCGGGGGAGCCATCTCCAGCCGTATGGCCATTTTTGTGCCTGGCACGGCGCCAAGTGGGAAAGGGTGGTGTCGAGGCTGAAGGCAGCAGGAAAGCCCGCAGCCCCCAGGTCTGTGGGGCTATGCAAGCGGTTCCCAAAGAGCTTTAGAACAAGGCATAGTTTTCCCTGCTGGCTCTTTGGGCGGGGGACCCATCTCCAGCCGTATGGCCATTTTTGTGCCTGGCGCGGCGCCAAGTGGGAAAGGGTGCTGTCGAGGCTGGAGGCAGCAGGAAAGCCTGCAGCCCCCAGGTCTGTGGGGCCAAGCAAGCGGTTCCCAAAGAGCTTTAGAACAAGGCATAGTTTTCCCTGATGGCTCCTTGGGCGGGGGACACATCTCCAGCCGTATGGCCATTTTTGAGCGTGGCGCGGTGCGTAGTGGGAAAGGATGGTTTTGAGGCTGAAGGCAGCAGGAAAGCCTGCAGCCCCCAGGTCTGTGGGGCTACGCAAGCGGTTCCCAAAGAGCTTTAGAACAAGGCATAGTTTTCCTTGCTGACTCTTTGGGCATTGGACCCATCTCCAGCCATAGGCCATTTTTGTGCCTGGCGCGGCGCCAAGTGGGAAAGGGTGGCTTTGAGGCTGAAGGCAGCAGGAAAGCCTGCAGCCCCCAGGTCTGTGGGGCTATGCAAGCGGTTCCCAAAGAGCTTTAGAACAAGGCATAGTTTTCCCTGCTGGCTCTTAGGGCGGGGGACC
This sequence comes from Rissa tridactyla, assembly GCF_028500815.1. NCBI lineage: Eukaryota > Metazoa > Chordata > Aves > Charadriiformes > Laridae > Rissa > Rissa tridactyla. Next base: position 45,712 of record NC_071480.1, read on the forward strand.
CATCTCCAGCCGTATGGCCATTTTTGAGCCTGGCGCGGCGCCAAGTGGGAAAGGGTGTTGTCGAGGCTGAAGGCAGCAGGAAAGCCTGCAGCCCCCAGGTCTGTGCGGCTACGCAAGCGGTTCCCAAAGAGCTTTAGAACAAGGCATAGTTTTCCCTGCTGGCTTTTGGGCGTGGGACCCATCTCCAGCCGTATGGCAATTCTTGTGCCTGGCGCGGCGCCAAGTGGGAAAGGGTGGTGTTGCGTCTGAAGGCAGCAGGAAAGCCCGCAGCCCCCAGGTCTGTGGGGCTACGCAAGCGGTTCCCAAAGAGGTTTAGAACAAGGCATAGTTTTCCCTGCTTGCTCCTTGGGCGGGGGACCCATCTCCAGCCATGGGCCATTTTTGTGCCTAGCGCGGCGCCAAGTGGGAAAGGGTGGTGTCGAGGCTGAAGGCAGCAGGAAAGCCTGCAGCCCCCAGGACTGTGGGCCTACGCAAGTGGTTCCCTAAGAGCTTTAGAACAAGGCATAGTTTTCCCTGCTGGCTGCTTGGGCGGGAGCCCCATCTCCAGCCATAGGCCATTTTTGTGCCTAGCGCGGCGCCAAGTGGGAAAGGGTGGCTTTGAGGCTGAAGGCAGCAGCAAAGCCCGCAGCCCCCAGGTCTGTGGGGCTACGCAAGCGGTTCCCAAAGAGCTTTAGAACAAGGCATAGTTTTCCCTGCTGGCTCTTTGGGCGGGGGACCTATGTCCAGCCATAGGCCATTTTTGTGCCTGGCGCGACGCGAAGTGGGACAGGGTGGCTTTGAGGCTGAAGGCAGCAGGAAAGCCTGCAGCTCCAGGTCTGTGGGGCTACGCAAGCGGTTCCCAAAGAGCTTTAGAACAAGGCATAGTTTTCCCTGCTGGCTCTTTGGGCGTGGGACCCATCTCCAGTCGTACGGCTATTTTTATGCCTGGCGCGGTGCGTAGTGGGAAAGGGTGGTTTTGAGGCTGAAGGCAGCAGGAAAGCCCGCAGGCCCCAGGTCTGTGGGGCTACGCAAGCGGTTCCCAAAGAGCTTTAGAACAAGGCATAGTTTTCCCTGCTTGCTCCTTGGGCGGCGGACCCATCTCCAGCCATAGGCCATTTTTGTGCCTAGCGCGGCGCCAAGTGGGAAAGGGTGGTGTCGAGGCTGAAGGCAGCAGGAAAGCCCGCAGCGCCCAGGTCTGTGCGGCTACGCAAGCGGTTCCCAAAGAGCTTTAGAACAAGGCATAGTTTTCCCTGCTGCCTCCTTGGGCAGGGGACCAATCTCCAGACATATGGCCATTTTTGAGCCTTGCGCGGCGCCAAGTGGGAAAGGGTTCTGTCGAGGCTGAAGGCAGCAGGAAAGCCCGCAGCCCCCAGGTCTGTGGGGCTACGCAAGCGGTTCCCAAAGAGCTTTAGAACAAGGCATAGTTTTCCCTGCTGGCTCTTAGGGCATGGGACCCATCTCCAGCCATAGGCCATTTTTGAGCCTGGCGCGGCGCCAAGTGGGAAAGGGTGGTGTCGAGGCTGAAGGCAGCAGCAAAGCCTGCAGCCCCCAGGTCTGTGGGGCCAAGCAAGCGGTTCCCAAAGAGCTTTAGAACAAGGCATAGTTTTCCCTGCTGGCTCTTAGGGCATGGGACCCATCTCCAGCCATAGGCCATTTTTGAGCCTGGCGCGGAGCCAAGTGGGAAAGGGTGCTGTCGAGGCTGAAGGCAGCAGGAAAGCCCGCAGCCCCCAGGTATGTGGGGCTACGCAAGCGGTTCCCAAAGAGCTTTAGAACAAGGCATAGTTTTCCCTGCTGGCTCTTTGGGCGGGGGACCCATCTCCAGCCTTATGGCCATTTTTGAGCCTGGCGCGGCGCCAAGTGGGAAAGGGTGGTGTCGAGGCTGAAGGCAGCAGCAAGGCCCGAAGCCCCCAGGTCTGTGGGGCTACGCAAGCGGTTCCCAAAGAGCTTTAGAACAAGGCATAGTTTTCCCTGCTGGCTCTTTGGGCGGGGGACCCATCTCCAGCCATAGGCCATTTTTGAGCCTGGCGCGGTGCCAAGTGGGAAAGGGTGGTGTCGAGGCTGAAGGCAGCAGGAAAGCCTGCAGCCCCCAGGTCTGTGGGGCTACGCATGCGGTTCCCAAAGAGCTTTAGAACAAGGCATAATTTTCCTGCTGGCTCTTTGGGCGGGGGACCCATCTCCAGCCGTATGGCCATTTTTGTGCCTGGCGCGGCGCCAAGTGGGAAAGGGTGTTGTCGAGGCTGAAGGCAGCAGCAAAGTCCGCAGTCCCCAGGTCTGTGGGGCTACGCAAGCGGTTCCCAAAGAGCTTTAGAACAAGGCATAGTTTTCCCTGCTGGCTCTTAGGGCGGGGGGCCCATGTCCAGGCATAAGCCATTTTTGTGCCTGGCGCGACGCCAAGTGGGAAAGGGTGGCTTTGAGGCTGAAGGCAGCAGGAAAGCCTGCAGCCCCCAGGTCTGTGGGGCTACGCAAGTGGTTCCCAAAGAGCTTTAGAACAAGGCATAGTTTTCCCTGCTGGCTTTTGGTCGTGGAACCCATCTCCAGCCGTATGGCCATTTTTTTGCCTGGCGCGGTGCGTAGTGGGAAAGGGTGGTTTTGAGGCTGAAGGCAGCAGGAAAGCCCGCAGCCCCCACATCTGTGGGGTTACGCAAGCAGTTCCCAAAGAGCTTCAGAACAAGGCACAGTTTTCCCTGCTGGCTCTTAGGGCGGGGGACCCATCTCCAGCCGTACGGCCATTTTTGTGCCTGGCGCGGCGCCAAGTGGGAAAGGGTGGTGTCGAGGCTGAAGGCAGCAGGAAAGCCCGCAGCCCCCAGGTCTGTGGGGCTACGCAAGCGGTTCCCAAAGAGCTTTAGAACAAGGCATAATTTTCCCTGATGGCTCTTTGGGCGGGGGACCCATCTCCAGCCATATGGCCATTTTTGTGCCTGGCGCGGCGCCAAGTGGGAAAGCGTGTTGTCGAGGCTGAAGGCAGCAGCAAAGTCCGCAGCCCCCAGGTCTGTGGGGCTACGCAAGCGGTTCCCAAAGAGCTTTAGAACAAGGCATAGTTTTCCCTGCTGGCTCTTTGGGCGGGGGACCCATCTCCAGGCATAAGCCATTTTTGTGCCGGGCGCGACGCCAAGTGGGAAAGGGTGACTTTGAGTCTGAAGGCAGCAGGAAAGCCCGCAGCCCCCAGGTCTGTGGGGCTACGCAAGCGGTTCCCAAAGAGCTTTAGAACAAGGCATAGTTTTCCCTGCTGGCTCTTTGGGCGGGGGACCCATCTCCAGCCGTATGGCCATTTTTGAGCCTGGCGCGGCGCCAAGTGGGAAAGGGTGGCTTTGAGGCTGAAGGCAGCAGCAAAGCCTGCAGCCCCCAGGTCTGTGGGGCTACGCAAGCGGTTCCCAAAGAGCTTTAGAACAAGGCATAGTTTTCCCTGCTGGCTCTTTGGGCGTGGGACCCATCTCCAGCCGTATGGCCATTCTTGTGCCTGGCGCGGCGCCAAGTGGGAAAGGGTGCTGTCGAGGCTGGAGGCAGCAGGAAAGCCTGCAGCCCCCAGGTCTGTGGGGCCAAGCAAGCGGTTCCCAAAGAGCTTTAGAACAAGGCATAGTTTTCCCTGCTGGCTCTTTGGGCGTGGGACCCATCTCCAGCCGTATGGCCATTCTTGTGCCTGGCGCGGCGCCAAGTGGGAAAGGGTGCTGTCGAGGCTGGAGGCAGCAGGAAAGCCTGCAGCCCCCAGGTCTGTGGGGCCAAGCAAGCGGTTCCCAAAGAGCTTTAGAACAAGGCATAGTTTTCCCTGATGGCTCCTTGGGCGGGGGACACATCTCCAGCCGTATGGCCATTTTTGAGAGTGGCGCGGTGCGTAGTGGGAAAGGATGGTTTTGAGGCTGAAGGCAGCAGGAAAGCCTGCAGCCCCCAGGTCTGTGGGGCTACGCAAGCGGTTCCCAAAGAGCTTTAGAACAAGGCATAGTTTTCCTTGCTGTCTCTTTGGGCATTGGACCCATCTCCAGCCATAGGCCATTTTTGTGCCTGGCGCGGCGCCAAGTGGGAAAGGGTGGCTTTGAGGCTGAAGGCAGCAGCAAAGCCTGCAGCCCCCAGGTCTGTGGGGCTATGCAAGCGGTTCCCAAAGAGCTTTAGAACAAGGCATAGTTTTCCCTGCTGGCTCTTTGGGCGGGGGACCCATCTCCAGCCATAGGCCATTTTTGAGCCTGGCGCGGCGCCAAGTGGGAAAGGGTGACTTTGAGGCTGAAGGCAGCAGCAAAGCCTGCAGCCCCCAGGTCTGTGCGGCTATGCAAGCGGTTCCCAAAGAGCTTTAGAACAAGGCATAGTTTTCCCTGCTGGCTCTTTGGGCGGGGGACCCATCTCCAGCCATAGGCCATTTTTGTGCCTGGCGTAGTGCCAAGTGGGAAAGGGTGCTGTCGAGGCTGAAGGCAGCAGGAAAGCCTGCAGCCCCCAGGTCTGTGGGGCTACGCAAGCGGTTCCCAAAGAGCTTTAGAACAAGGCATAGTTTTCCTTGATGGCTCCTTGGGCGGGGGACCCATCTCCAGCCATAGGCCATTTTTGTGCCTGGCGCGATGCCAAGTGTGAAAGGGTGGCTTTGAGGCTGAAGGCAGCAGGAAAGCCTGCAGCCCCCAGGTCTGTGGGGCTACGCAAGCGGTTCCCAAAGAGCTTTAGAACAAGGCATAGTTTTCCCTGCTGGCTCTTAGGGCATGGGACCCATCTCCAGCCATAGGCCATTTTTGAGCCTGGCGCGGAGCCAAGTGGGAAAGGGTGCTGTCGAGGCTGAAGGCAGCAGGAAAGCCCGCAGCCCCCACATCTGTGGGGCTACGCAAGCGGTTCCCAAAGAGCTTTAGAACAAGGCATAGTTTTCCCTGCTGGCTCTTTGGGCGGGGGACCCATCTCCAGCCGTATGGCCATTTTTGAGCCTGGCGCGGAGCCAAGTGGGAAACGGTGCTGTCGAGGCTGAAGGCAGCAGCAAAGCCCGAAGCCCCCAGGTCTGTGGGGCCAAGCAAGCGGTTCCCAAAGAGCTTTAGAACAAGGCATAGTTTTCCCTGCTGGCTCTTAGGGCATGGGACCCATCTCCAGCCATAGGCCATTTTTGAGCCTGGCGCGGTGCCAAGTGGGAAAGGGTGGTGTCAAGGCTGAAGGCAGCAGGAAAGCCTGCAGCCCCCAGGTCTGTGGGGCTACGCATGCGGTTCCCAAAGAGCTTTAGAACAAGGCATAATTTTCCCTGCTGGCTCTTTGGGCGGGGGACCCATCTCCAGCCGTATGGCCATTTTTGAGCCTGGCGCGGCGGCAAGTGTGAAAGGGTGGCTTTGAGGCTGAAGGCAGCAGCAAAGCCTGCAGCCCCCAGGTCTGTGTGGCTACGCAAGCGGTTCCCAAAGAGCTTTAGAACAAGGCATAGTTTTCCCTGCTGGCTCTTTGGGCGGGGGACCCATCTCCAGCCATAGGCCATTTTTGAGCCTGTCGCGGTGCCAAGTGGGAAAGGGTGCTGTCGAGGCTGAAGGCAGCAGGAAAGCCTGCAGCCCCCAGGTCGGTGGGGCTACGCATGCGGTTCCCAAAGAGCTTTAGAACAAGGCATAGTTTTCCCTGCTGGCTCTTTGGGCGTGGGACCCATCTCCAGCCGTATGGCCATTTTTGTGAGTGGCGCGGCGCCAAGTGGGAAAGGGTGGTGTCGAGGCTGAAGGCAGCAGGAAAGCCTGCAGCCCCCAGGTCTGTGGGGCCAAGCAAGCGGTTCCCAAAGAGCTTTAGAACAAGGCATAGTTTTCCCTGATGGCTCTTTGGGCATGGGACCCATCTCCAGCCATAGGCCATTTTTGAGCCTGGCGCGACGCAAAGTGGGAAAAGGTGGCTTTGAGGCTGAAGGCAGCAGGAAAGCCTGCAGCCCCCAGGTCTGTGGGGCTACGCAAGCAGTTCCCAAAGAGCTTTAGAACAAGGCATAGTTTTCCCTGCTGGCTCTTTGGGCGGGGGACCCATCTCCAGTCGTATGGCTATTTTTATGCCTGGCGCGGTGCGTAGTGGGAAAGGGTGGTTTTGAGGCTGAAGGCAGCAGGAAAGCCTGCAGCCCCCAGGTCTGTGGGGCTACGCAAGCGGTTCCCAAAGAGCTTTAGAACAAGGCATAGTTTTCCCTGCTGGCTTTTGGGCGTGGGACCCATCTCCAGCCGTATGGCCATTCTTGTGCCTGGCGCGGCGCCAAGTGGGAAAGGGTGGTGTTGCGTCTGAAGGCAGCAGGAAAGCCCGCAGCCCCCAGGTCTGTGGGGCTACGCAAGCGGTTCCCATAGAGCTTTAGAACAAGGCATAGTTTTCCCTCCTTGCTCCTTGGGCGGGGGACCCATCTCCAGCCATAGGCCATTTTTGTGCCTAGCGCGGCGCCAAGTGGGAAAGGGTGGTGTCGAGGCTGAAGGCAGCAGGAAAGCCCGCAGCCCCCAGGTCTGTGGGGCTACGCAAGCGGTTCCCAAAGAGCTTTAGAACAAGGCATAGTTTTCCCTGCTGGCTCCTTGAGCAGGGGACCAATCTCCAGACATATGGCCATTTTTGTGCCTAGCGCGGCGCCAAGTGGGAAAGGGTGGTTTTGAGGCTGAAGGCAGCAGGAAAGCCTGTAGCCCCCAGGTCTGTGGGGCTACGCAAGCGGTTCCCAAAGAGCTTTAGAACAAGGCATAGTTTTCCCTGCTGCCTCCTTGGGCAGGGGACCAATCTCCAGACATATGGCCATTTTTGTGCCTGGCGCGGCGCCAAGTGGGAAAGGGTGGTGTTGCGTCTGAAGGCAGCAGGAAAGCCCGCAGCCCCCAGGTCTGTGGGGCTACGCAAGCGGTTCCCAAAGAGCTTTAGAACAGGGCATAGTTTTCCCTGCTGGCTCTTTGGGCGGGGGAGCCATCTCCAGCCGTATGGCCATTTTTGTGCCTGGCACGGCGCCAAGTGGGAAAGGGTGGTGTCGAGGCTGAAGGCAGCAGGAAAGCCCGCAGCCCCCAGGTCTGTGGGGCTATGCAAGCGGTTCCCAAAGAGCTTTAGAACAAGGCATAGTTTTCCCTGCTGGCTCTTTGGGCGGGGGACCCATCTCCAGCCGTATGGCCATTTTTGTGCCTGGCGCGGCGCCAAGTGGGAAAGGGTGCTGTCGAGGCTGGAGGCAGCAGGAAAGCCTGCAGCCCCCAGGTCTGTGGGGCCAAGCAAGCGGTTCCCAAAGAGCTTTAGAACAAGGCATAGTTTTCCCTGATGGCTCCTTGGGCGGGGGACACATCTCCAGCCGTATGGCCATTTTTGAGCGTGGCGCGGTGCGTAGTGGGAAAGGATGGTTTTGAGGCTGAAGGCAGCAGGAAAGCCTGCAGCCCCCAGGTCTGTGGGGCTACGCAAGCGGTTCCCAAAGAGCTTTAGAACAAGGCATAGTTTTCCTTGCTGACTCTTTGGGCATTGGACCCATCTCCAGCCATAGGCCATTTTTGTGCCTGGCGCGGCGCCAAGTGGGAAAGGGTGGCTTTGAGGCTGAAGGCAGCAGCAAAGCCTGCAGCCCCCAGGTCTGTGGGGCTATGCAAGCGGTTCCCAAAGAGCTTTAGAACAAGGCATAGTTTTCCCTGCTGGCTCTTAGGGCGGGGGACCCATCTCCAGCCGTATGGCCATTTTTGAGCCTGGCGCGGCGCCAAGTGGGAAAGGGTGTTGTCGAGGCTGAAGGCAGCAGGAAAGCCTGCAGCCCCCAGGTCTGTGCGGCTACGCAAGCGGTTCCCAAAGAGCTTTAGAACAAGGCATAGTTTTCCCTGCTGGCTTTTGGGCGTGGGACCCATCTCCAGCCGTATGGCAATTCTTGTGCCTGGCGCGGCGCCAAGTGGGAAAGGGTGGTGTTGCGTCTGAAGGCAGCAGGAAAGCCCGCAGCCCCCAGGTCTGTGGGGCTACGCAAGCGGTTCCCAAAGAGGTTTAGAACAAGGCATAGTTTTCCCTGCTTGCTCCTTGGGCGGGGGACCCATCTCCAGCCATGGGCCATTTTTGTGCCTAGCGCGGCGCCAAGTGGGAAAGGGTGGTGTCGAGGCTGAAGGCAGCAGCAAAGCCCGCAGCCCCCAGGTCTGTGGGGCTACGCAAGCGGTTCCCAAAGAGCTTTAGAACAAGGCATAGTTTTCCCTGCTGGCTCCTTGAGCAGGGGACCAATCTCCAGACATATGGCCATTTTTGTGCCTAGCGCGGCGCCAAGTGGGAAAGGGTGGTTTTGAGGCTGAAGGCAGCAGGAAAGCCTGCAGCCCCCAGGTCTGTGGGGCTACGCAAGCGGTTCCCAAAGAGCTTTAGAACAAGGCATAGTTTTCCCTGCTGGCTCTTAGGGCAGGGGACCAATCTCCAGACATATGGCCATTTTTGTGCCTGGCGCGGCGCCAAGTGGGAAAGGGTGCTGTCGAGGCTGAAGGCAGCAGGAAAGCCTGCAGCCCCCAGGTCTGTGGGGCTACGCAAGCGGTTCCCAAAGAGCTTTAGAACAAGGCATAGTTTTCCCTGCTGGCTCTTTGGGCGGGGGACCCATCTCCAACCATAGGCCATTTTTGAGCCTGGCGCACTGCAAAGTGGGAAAGGGTGGCTTTGAGGCTGAAGGCAGCAGGAAAGCCTGCAGCCCCCAGGACTGTGGGCCTACGCAAGTGGTTCCCTAAGAGCTTTAGAACAAGGCATAGTTTTCCCTGCTGGCTGCTTGGGCGGGAGCCCCATCTCCAGCCATAGGCCATTTTTGTGCCTAGCGCGGCGCCAAGTGGGAAAGGGTGGCTTTGAGGCTGAAGGCAGCAGCAAAGCCCGCAGCCCCCAGGTCTGTGGGGCTACGCAAGCGGTTCCCAAAGAGCTTTAGAACAAGGCATAGTTTTCCCTGCTGGCTCTTTGGGCGGGGGACCTATGTCCAGCCATAGGCCATTTTTGTGCCTGGCGCGACGCGAAGTGGGACAGGGTGGCTTTGAGGCTGAAGGCAGCAGGAAAGCCTGCAGCTCCAGGTCTGTGGGGCTACGCAAGCGGTTCCCAAAGAGCTTTAGAACAAGGCATAGTTTTCCCTGCTGGCTCTTTGGGCGTGGGACCCATCTCCAGTCGTACGGCTATTTTTATGCCTGGCGCGGTGCGTAGTGGGAAAGGGTGGTTTTGAGGCTGAAGGCAGCAGGAAAGCCCGCAGGCCCCAGGTCTGTGGGGCTACGCAAGCGGTTCCCAAAGAGCTTTAGAACAAGGCATAGTTTTCCCTGCTGGTTTTTGGGCGTGGGACCCATCTCCAGCCGTATGGCCATTCTTGTGCCTGGCGCGGCGCCAAGTGGGAAAGGGTGGTTTTGAGGCTGAAGGCAGCAGGAAAGCCCGCAGGCCCCAGGTCTGTGGGGCTACGCAAGCGGTTCCCAAAGAGCTTTAGAACAAGGCATAGTTTTCCCTGCTTGCTCCTTGGGCGGCGGACCCATCTCCAGCCATAGGCCATTTTTGTGCCTAGCGCGGCGCCAAGTGGGAAAGGGTGGTGTCGAGGCTGAAGGCAGCAGGAAAGCCCGCAGCGCCCAGGTCTGTGCGGCTACGCAAGCGGTTCCCAAAGAGCTTTAGAACAAGGCATAGTTTTCCCTGCTGCCTCCTTGGGCAGGGGACCAATCTCCAGACATATGGCCATTTTTGAGCCTTGCGCGGCGCCAAGTGGGAAAGGGTTCTGTCGAGGCTGAAGGCAGCAGGAAAGCCCGCAGCCCCCAGGTCTGTGGGGCTACGCAAGCGGTTCCCAAAGAGCTTTAGAACAAGGCATAGTTTTCCCTGCTGGCTCTTAGGGCATGGGACCCATCTCCAGCCATAGGCCATTTTTGAGCCTGGCGCGGCGCCAAGTGGGAAAGGGTGGTGTCGAGGCTGAAGGCAGCAGCAAAGCCTGCAGCCCCCAGGTCTGTGGGGCCAAGCAAGCGGTTCCCAAAGAGCTTTAGAACAAGGCATAGTTTTCCCTGCTGGCTCTTAGGGCATGGGACCCATCTCCAGCCATAGGCCATTTTTGAGCCTGGCGCGGAGCCAAGTGGGAAAGGGTGCTGTCGAGGCTGAAGGCAGCAGGAAAGCCCGCAGCCCCCAGGTATGTGGGGCTACGCAAGCGGTTCCCAAAGAGCTTTAGAACAAGGCATAGTTTTCCCTGCTGGCTCTTTGGGCGGGGGACCCATCTCCAGCCTTATGGCCATTTTTGAGCCTGGCGCGGCGCCAAGTGGGAAAGGGTGGTGTCGAGGCTGAAGGCAGCAGCAAGGCCCGAAGCCCCCAGGTCTGTGGGGCTACGCAAGCGGTTCCCAAAGAGCTTTAGAACAAGGCATAGTTTTCCCTGCTGGCTCTTTGGGCGGGGGACCCATCTCCAGCCATAGGCCATTTTTGAGCCTGGCGCGGTGCCAAGTGGGAAAGGGTGGTGTCGAGGCTGAAGGCAGCAGGAAAGCCTGCAGCCCCCAGGTCTGTGGGGCTACGCATGCGGTTCCCAAAGAGCTTTAGAACAAGGCATAATTTTCCTGCTGGCTCTTTGGGCGGGGGACCCATCTCCAGCCGTATGGCCATTTTTGTGCCTGGCGCGGCGCCAAGTGGGAAAGGGTGTTGTCGAGGCTGAAGGCAGCAGCAAAGTCCGCAGTCCCCAGGTCTGTGGGGCTACGCAAGCGGTTCCCAAAGAGCTTTAGAACAAGGCATAGTTTTCCCTGCTGGCTCTTAGGGCGGGGGGCCCATGTCCAGGCATAAGCCATTTTTGTGCCTGGCGCGACGCCAAGTGGGAAAGGGTGGCTTTGAGGCTGAAGGCAGCAGGAAAGCCTGCAGCCCCCAGGTCTGTGGGGCTACGCAAGTGGTTCCCAAAGAGCTTTAGAACAAGGCATAGTTTTCCCTGCTGGCTTTTGGTCGTGGAACCCATCTCCAGCCGTATGGCCATTTTTTTGCCTGGCGCGGTGCGTAGTGGGAAAGGGTGGTTTTGAGGCTGAAGGCAGCAGGAAAGCCCGCAGCCCCCACATCTGTGGGGTTACGCAAGCAGTTCCCAAAGAGCTTCAGAACAAGGCACAGTTTTCCCTGCTGGCTCTTAGGGCGGGGGACCCATCTCCAGCCGTACGGCCATTTTTGTGCCTGGCGCGGCGCCAAGTGGGAAAGGGTGGTGTCGAGGCTGAAGGCAGCAGGAAAGCCCGCAGCCCCCAGGTCTGTGGGGCTACGCAAGCGGTTCCCAAAGAGCTTTAGAACAAGGCATAATTTTCCCTGATGGCTCTTTGGGCGGGGGACCCATCTCCAGCCATATGGCCATTTTTGTGCCTGGCGCGGCGCCAAGTGGGAAAGCGTGTTGTCGAGGCTGAAGGCAGCAGCAAAGTCCGCAGCCCCCAGGTCTGTGGGGCTACGCAAGCGGTTCCCAAAGAGCTTTAGAACAAGGCATAGTTTTCCCTGCTGGCTCTTTGGGCGGGGGACCCATCTCCAGGCATAAGCCATTTTTGTGCCGGGCGCGACGCCAAGTGGGAAAGGGTGACTTTGAGTCTGAAGGCAGCAGGAAAGCCCGCAGCCCCCAGGTCTGTGGGGCTACGCAAGCGGTTCCCAAAGAGCTTTAGAACAAGGCATAGTTTTCCCTGCTGGCTCTTTGGGCGGGGGACCCATCTCCAGCCGTATGGCCATTTTTGAGCCTGGCGCGGCGCCAAGTGGGAAAGGGTGGCTTTGAGGCTGAAGGCAGCAGCAAAGCCTGCAGCCCCCAGGTCTGTGGGGCTACGCAAGCGGTTCCCAAAGAGCTTTAGAACAAGGCATAGTTTTCCCTGCTGGCTCTTTGGGCGTGGGACCCATCTCCAGCCGTATGGCCATTCTTGTGCCTGGCGCGGCGCCAAGTGGGAAAGGGTGCTGTCGAGGCTGGAGGCAGCAGGAAAGCCTGCAGCCCCCAGGTCTGTGGGGCCAAGCAAGCGGTTCCCAAAGAGCTTTAGAACAAGGCATAGTTTTCCCTGCTGGCTCTTTGGGCGTGGGACCCATCTCCAGCCGTATGGCCATTCTTGTGCCTGGCGCGGCGCCAAGTGGGAAAGGGTGCTGTCGAGGCTGGAGGCAGCAGGAAAGCCTGCAGCCCCCAGGTCTGTGGGGCCAAGCAAGCGGTTCCCAAAGAGCTTTAGAACAAGGCATAGTTTTCCCTGATGGCTCCTTGGGCGGGGGACACATCTCCAGCCGTATGGCCATTTTTGAGAGTGGCGCGGTGCGTAGTGGGAAAGGATGGTTTTGAGGCTGAAGGCAGCAGGAAAGCCTGCAGCCCCCAGGTCTGTGGGGCTACGCAAGCGGTTCCCAAAGAGCTTTAGAACAAGGCATAGTTTTCCTTGCTGTCTCTTTGGGCATTGGACCCATCTCCAGCCATAGGCCATTTTTGTGCCTGGCGCGGCGCCAAGTGGGAAAGGGTGGCTTTGAGGCTGAAGGCAGCAGCAAAGCCTGCAGCCCCCAGGTCTGTGGGGCTATGCAAGCGGTTCCCAAAGAGCTTTAGAACAAGGCATAGTTTTCCCTGCTGGCTCTTTGGGCGGGGGACCCATCTCCAGCCATAGGCCATTTTTGAGCCTGGCGCGGCGCCAAGTGGGAAAGGGTGACTTTGAGGCTGAAGGCAGCAGCAAAGCCTGCAGCCCCCAGGTCTGTGCGGCTATGCAAGCGGTTCCCAAAGAGCTTTAGAACAAGGCATAGTTTTCCCTGCTGGCTCTTTGGGCGGGGGACCCATCTCCAGCCATAGGCCATTTTTGTGCCTGGCGTAGTGCCAAGTGGGAAAGGGTGCTGTCGAGGCTGAAGGCAGCAGGAAAGCCTGCAGCCCCCAGGTCTGTGGGGCTACGCAAGCGGTTCCCAAAGAGCTTTAGAACAAGGCATAGTTTTCCTTGATGGCTCCTTGGGCGGGGGACCCATCTCCAGCCATAGGCCATTTTTGTGCCTGGCGCGATGCCAAGTGTGAAAGGGTGGCTTTGAGGCTGAAGGCAGCAGGAAAGCCTGCAGCCCCCAGGTCTGTGGGGCTACGCAAGCGGTTCCCAAAGAGCTTTAGAACAAGGCATAGTTTTCCCTGCTGGCTCTTAGGGCATGGGACCCATCTCCAGCCATAGGCCATTTTTGAGCCTGGCGCGGAGCCAAGTGGGAAAGGGTGCTGTCGAGGCTGAAGGCAGCAGGAAAGCCCGCAGCCCCCACATCTGTGGGGCTACGCAAGCGGTTCCCAAAGAGCTTTAGAACAAGGCATAGTTTTCCCTGCTGGCTCTTTGGGCGGGGGACCCATCTCCAGCCGTATGGCCATTTTTGAGCCTGGCGCGGAGCCAAGTGGGAAACGGTGCTGTCGAGGCTGAAGGCAGCAGCAAAGCCCGAAGCCCCCAGGTCTGTGGGGCCAAGCAAGCGGTTCCCAAAGAGCTTTAGAACAAGGCATAGTTTTCCCTGCTGGCTCTTAGGGCATGGGACCCATCTCCAGCCATAGGCCATTTTTGAGCCTGGCGCGGTGCCAAGTGGGAAAGGGTGGTGTCAAGGCTGAAGGCAGCAGGAAAGCCTGCAGCCCCCAGGTCTGTGGGGCTACGCATGCGGTTCCCAAAGAGCTTTAGAACAAGGCATAATTTTCCCTGCTGGCTCTTTGGGCGGGGGACCCATCTCCAGCCGTATGGCCATTTTTGAGCCTGGCGCGGCGGCAAGTGTGAAAGGGTGGCTTTGAGGCTGAAGGCAGCAGCAAAGCCTGCAGCCCCCAGGTCTGTGTGGCTACGCAAGCGGTTCCCAAAGAGCTTTAGAACAAGGCATAGTTTTCCCTGCTGGCTCTTTGGGCGGGGGACCCATCTCCAGCCATAGGCCATTTTTGAGCCTGTCGCGGTGCCAAGTGGGAAAGGGTGCTGTCGAGGCTGAAGGCAGCAGGAAAGCCTGCAGCCCCCAGGTCGGTGGGGCTACGCATGCGGTTCCCAAAGAGCTTTAGAACAAGGCATAGTTTTCCCTGCTGGCTCTTTGGGCGTGGGACCCATCTCCAGCCGTATGGCCATTTTTGTGAGTGGCGCGGCGCCAAGTGGGAAAGGGTGGTGTCGAGGCTGAAGGCAGCAGGAAAGCCTGCAGCCCCCAGGTCTGTGGGGCCAAGCAAGCGGTTCCCAAAGAGCTTTAGAACAAGGCATAGTTTTCCCTGATGGCTCTTTGGGCATGGGACCCATCTCCAGCCATAGGCCATTTTTGAGCCTGGCGCGACGCAAAGTGGGAAAAGGTGGCTTTGAGGCTGAAGGCAGCAGGAAAGCCTGCAGCCCCCAGGTCTGTGGGGCTACGCAAGCAGTTCCCAAAGAGCTTTAGAACAAGGCATAGTTTTCCCTGCTGGCTCTTTGGGCGGGGGACCCATCTCCAGTCGTATGGCTATTTTTATGCCTGGCGCGGTGCGTAGTGGGAAAGGGTGGTTTTGAGGCTGAAGGCAGCAGGAAAGCCTGCAGCCCCCAGGTCTGTGCGGCTACGCAAGCGGTTCCCAAAGAGCTTTAGAACAAGGCATAGTTTTCCCTGCTGGCTTTTGGGCGTGGGACCCATCTCCAGCCGTATGGCCATTCTTGTGCCTGGCGCGGCGCCAAGTGGGAAAGGGTGGTGTTGCGTCTGAAGGCAGCAGGAAAGCCCGCAGCCCCCAGGTCTGTGGGGCTACGCAAGCGGTTCCCATAGAGCTTTAGAACAAGGCATAGTTTTCCCTCCTTGCTCCTTGGGCGGGGGACCCATCTCCAGCCATAGGCCATTTTTGTGCCTAGCGCGGCGCCAAGTGGGAAAGGGTGGTGTCGAGGCTGAAGGCAGCAGGAAAGCCCGCAGCCCCCAGGTCTGTGGGGCTACGCAAGCGGTTCCCAAAGAGCTTTAGAACAAGGCATAGTTTTCCCTGCTGGCTCCTTGAGCAGGGGACCAATCTCCAGACATATGGCCATTTTTGTGCCTAGCGCGGCGCCAAGTGGGAAAGGGTGGTTTTGAGGCTGAAGGCAGCAGGAAAGCCTGTAGCCCCCAGGTCTGTGGGGCTACGCAAGCGGTTCCCAAAGAGCTTTAGAACAAGGCATAGTTTTCCCTGCTGCCTCCTTGGGCAGGGGACCAATCTCCAGACATATGGCCATTTTTGTGCCTGGCGCGGCGCCAAGTGGGAAAGGGTGGTGTTGCGTCTGAAGGCAGCAGGAAAGCCCGCAGCCCCCAGGTCTGTGGGGCTACGCAAGCGGTTCCCAAAGAGCTTTAGAACAGGGCATAGTTTTCCCTGCTGGCTCTTTGGGCGGGGGAGCCATCTCCAGCCGTATGGCCATTTTTGTGCCTGGCACGGCGCCAAGTGGGAAAGGGTGGTGTCGAGGCTGAAGGCAGCAGGAAAGCCCGCAGCCCCCAGGTCTGTGGGGCTATGCAAGCGGTTCCCAAAGAGCTTTAGAACAAGGCATAGTTTTCCCTGCTGGCTCTTTGGGCGGGGGACCCATCTCCAGCCGTATGGCCATTTTTGTGCCTGGCGCGGCGCCAAGTGGGAAAGGGTGCTGTCGAGGCTGGAGGCAGCAGGAAAGCCTGCAGCCCCCAGGTCTGTGGGGCCAAGCAAGCGGTTCCCAAAGAGCTTTAGAACAAGGCATAGTTTTCCCTGATGGCTCCTTGGGCGGGGGACACATCTCCAGCCGTATGGCCATTTTTGAGCGTGGCGCGGTGCGTAGTGGGAAAGGATGGTTTTGAGGCTGAAGGCAGCAGGAAAGCCTGCAGCCCCCAGGTCTGTGGGGCTACGCAAGCGGTTCCCAAAGAGCTTTAGAACAAGGCATAGTTTTCCTTGCTGACTCTTTGGGCATTGGACCCATCTCCAGCCATAGGCCATTTTTGTGCCTGGCGCGGCGCCAAGTGGGAAAGGGTGGCTTTGAGGCTGAAGGCAGCAGCAAAGCCTGCAGCCCCCAGGTCTGTGGGGCTATGCAAGCGGTTCCCAAAGAGCTTTAGAACAAGGCATAGTTTTCCCTGCTGGCTCTTAGGGCGGGGGACCCATCTCCAGCCGTATGGCCATTTTTGAGCCTGGCGCGGCGCCAAGTGGGAAAGGGTGTTGTCGAGGCTGAAGGCAGCAGGAAAGCCTGCAGCCCCCAGGTCTGTGCGGCTACGCAAGCGGTTCCCAAAGAGCTTTAGAACAAGGCATAGTTTTCCCTGCTGGCTTTTGGGCGTGGGACCCATCTCCAGCCGTATGGCAATTCTTGTGCCTGGCGCGGCGCCAAGTGGGAAAGGGTGGTGTTGCGTCTGAAGGCAGCAGGAAAGCCCGCAGCCCCCAGGTCTGTGGGGCTACGCAAGCGGTTCCCAAAGAGGTTTAGAACAAGGCATAGTTTTCCCTGCTTGCTCCTTGGGCGGGGGACCCATCTCCAGCCATGGGCCATTTTTGTGCCTAGCGCGGCGCCAAGTGGGAAAGGGTGGTGTCGAGGCTGAAGGCAGCAGCAAAGCCCGCAGCCCCCAGGTCTGTGGGGCTACGCAAGCGGTTCCCAAAGAGCTTTAGAACAAGGCATAGTTTTCCCTGCTGGCTCCTTGAGCAGGGGACCAATCTCCAGACATATGGCCATTTTTGTGCCTAGCGCGGCGCCAAGTGGGAAAGGGTGGTTTTGAGGCTGAAGGCAGCAGGAAAGCCTGCAGCCCCCAGGTCTGTGGGGCTACGCAAGCGGTTCCCAAAGAGCTTTAGAACAAGGCATAGTTTTCCCTGCTGGCTCTTAGGGCGGGGGACCCATCTCCAGCCGTATGGCCATTTTTGAGCCTGGCGCGGCGCCAAGTGGGAAAGGGTGTTGTCGAGGCTGAAGGCAGCAGGAAAGCCTGCAGCCCCCAGGTCTGTGCGGCTACGCAAGCGGTTCCCAAAGAGCTTTAGAACAAGGCATAGTTTTCCCTGCTGGCTTTTGGGCGTGGGACCCATCTCCAGCCGTATGGCAATTCTTGTGCCTGGCGCGGCGCCAAGTGGGAAAGGGTGGTGTTGCGTCTGAAGGCAGCAGGAAAGCCCGCAGCCCCCAGGTCTGTGGGGCTACGCAAGCGGTTCCCAAAGAGGTTTAGAACAAGGCATAGTTTTCCCTGCTTGCTCCTTGGGCGGGGGACCCATCTCCAGCCATGGGCCATTTTTGTGCCTAGCGCGGCGCCAAGTGGGAAAGGGTGGTGTCGAGGCTGAAGGCAGCAGCAAAGCCCGCAGCCCCCAGGTCTGTGGGGCTACGCAAGCGGTTCCCAAAGAGCTTTAGAACAAGGCATAGTTTTCCCTGCTGGCTCCTTGAGCAGGGGACCAATCTCCAGACATATGGCCATTTTTGTGCCTAGCGCGGCGCCAAGTGGGAAAGGGTGGTTTTGAGGCTGAAGGCAGCAGGAAAGCCTGCAGCCCCCAGGTCTGTGGGGCTACGCAAGCGGTTCCCAAAGAGCTTTAGAACAAGGCATAGTTTTCCCTGCTGGCTCTTAGGGCAGGGGACCAATCTCCAGACATATGGCCATTTTTGTGCCTGGCGCGGCGCCAAGTGGGAAAGGGTGCTGTCGAGGCTGAAGGCAGCAGGAAAGCCTGCAGCCCCCAGGTCTGTGGGGCTACGCAAGCGGTTCCCAAAGAGCTTTAGAACAAGGCATAGTTTTCCCTGCTGGCTCTTTGGGCGGGGGACCCATCTCCAACCATAGGCCATTTTTGAGCCTGGCGCACTGCAAAGTGGGAAAGGGTGGCTTTGAGGCTGAAGGCAGCAGGAAAGCCTGCAGCCCCCAGGACTGTGGGCCTACGCAAGTGGTTCCCTAAGAGCTTTAGAACAAGGCATAGTTTTCCCTGCTGGCTGCTTGGGCGGGAGCCCCATCTCCAGCCATAGGCCATTTTTGTGCCTAGCGCGGCGCCAAGTGGGAAAGGGTGGCTTTGAGGCTGAAGGCAGCAGCAAAGCCCGCAGCCCCCAGGTCTGTGGGGCTACGCAAGCGGTTCCCAAAGAGCTTTAGAACAAGGCATAGTTTTCCCTGCTGGCTCTTTGGGCGGGGGACCTATGTCCAGCCATAGGCCATTTTTGTGCCTGGCGCGACGCGAAGTGGGACAGGGTGGCTTTGAGGCTGAAGGCAGCAGGAAAGCCTGCAGCTCCAGGTCTGTGGGGCTACGCAAGCGGTTCCCAAAGAGCTTTAGAACAAGGCATAGTTTTCCCTGCTGGCTCTTTGGGCGTGGGACCCATCTCCAGTCGTACGGCTATTTTTATGCCTGGCGCGGTGCGTAGTGGGAAAGGGTGGTTTTGAGGCTGAAGGCAGCAGGAAAGCCCGCAGGCCCCAGGTCTGTGGGGCTACGCAAGCGGTTCCCAAAGAGCTTTAGAACAAGGCATAGTTTTCCCTGCTGGTTTTTGGGCGTGGGACCCATCTCCAGCCGTATGGCCATTCTTGTGCCTGGCGCGGCGCCAAGTGGGAAAGGGTGGTGTCGAGGCTGAAGGCAGCAGGAAAGCCTGCAGCCCCCAGGTCTGTGCGGCTACGCAAGCGGTTCCCAAAGAGCTTTAGAACAAGGCATAGTTTTCCCTGCTTGCTCCTTGGGCGGCGGACCAATCTCCAGCCATAGGCCATTTTTGTGCCTAGCGCGGCGCCAAGTGGGAAAGGGTGGTGTCGAGGCTGAAGGCAGCAGGAAAGCCCGCAGCGCCCAGGTCTGTGCGGCTACGCAAGCGGTTCCCAAAGAGCTTTAGAACAAGGCATAGTTTTCCCTGCTGCCTCCTTGGGCAGGGGACCAATCTCCAGACATATGGCCATTTTTGAGCCTTGCGCGGCGCCAAGTGGGAAAGGGTGCTGTCGAGGCTGAAGGCAGCAGGAAAGCCCGCAGCCCCCAGGTCTGTGGGGCTACGCAAGCGGTTCCCAAAGAGCTTTAGAACAAGGCATAGTTTTCCCTGCTGGCTCTTAGGGCATGGGACCCATCTCCAGCCATAGGCCATTTTTGAGCCTGGCGCGGCGCCAAGTGGGAAAGGGTGGTGTCGAGGCTGAAGGCAGCAGCAAAGCCTGCAGCCCCCAGGTCTGTGGGGCCAAGCAAGCGGTTCCCAAAGAGCTTTAGAACAAGGCATAGTTTTCCCTGCTGGCTCTTAGGGCATGGGACCCATCTCCAGCCATAGGCCATTTTTGAGCCTGGCGCGGAGCCAAGTGGGAAAGGGTGCTGTCGAGGCTGAAGGCAGCAGGAAAGCCCGCAGCCCCCAGGTATGTGGGGCTATGCAAGCGGTTCCCAAAGAGCTTTAGAACAAGGCATAGTTTTCCCTGCTGGCTCTTTGGGCGGGGGACCCATCTCCAGCCTTATGGCCATTTTTGAGCCTGGCGCGGCGCCAAGTGGGAAAGGGTGGTGTCGAGGCTGAAGGCAGCAGCAAGGCCCGAAGCCCCCAGGTCTGTGGGGCTACGCAAGCGGTTCCCAAAGAGCTTTAGAACAAGGCATAGTTTTCCCTGCTGGCTCTTAGGGCATGGGACCCATCTCCAGCCATAGGCCATTTTTGAGCCTGGCGCGGTGCCAAGTGGGAAAGGGTGGTGTCGAGGCTGAAGGCAGCAGGAAAGCCTGCAGCCCCCAGGTCTGTGGGGCTACGCATGCAGTTCCCAAAGAGCTTTAGAACAAGGCATAATTTTCCTGCTGGCTCTTTGGGCGGGGGACCCATCTCCAGCCGTATGGCCATTTTTGTGCCTGGCGCGGCGCCAAGTGGGAAAGGGTGTTGTCGAGGCTGAAGGCAGCAGCAAAGTCCGCAGTCCCCAGGTCTGTGGGGCTACGCAAGCGGTTCCCAAAGAGCTTTAGAACAAGGCATAGTTTTCCCTGCTGGCTCTTTGGGCGGGGGGCCCATGTCCAGGCATAAGCCATTTTTGTGCCTGGCGCGACGCCAAGTGGGAAAGGGTGGCTTTGAGGCTGAAGGCAGCAGGAAAGCCTGCAGCCCCCAGGTCTGTGGGGCTACGCAAGTGGTTCCCAAAGAGCTTTAGAACAAGGCATAGTTTTCCCTGCTGGCTTTTGGTCGTGGAACCCATCTCCAGCCGTATGGCCATTTTTTTGCCTGGCGCGGTGCGTAGTGGGAAAGGGTGGTTTTGAGGCTGAAGGCAGCAGGAAAGCCCGCAGCCCCCACATCTGTGGGGCTACGCAAGCAGTTCCCAAAGAGCTTCAGAACAAGGCACAGTTTTCCCTGCTGGCTCTTAGGGCGGGGGACCCATCTCCAGCCGTACGGCCATTTTTGTGCCTGGCGCGGCGCCAAGTGGGAAAGGGTGGTGTCGAGGCTGAAGGCAGCAGGAAAGCCCGCAGCCCCCAGGTCTGTGGGGCTACGCAAGCGGTTCCCAAAGAGCTTTAGAACAAGGCATAATTTTCCCTGATGGCTCTTTGGGCGGGGGACCCATCTCCAGCCATATGGCCATTTTTGTGCCTGGCGCGGCGCCAAGTGGGAAAGCGTGTTGTCGAGGCTGAAGGCAGCAGCAAAGTCCGCAGCCCCCAGGTCTGTGGGGCTACGCAAGCGGTTCCCAAAGAGCTTTAGAACAAGGCATAGTTTTCCCTGCTGGCTCTTTGGGCGGGGGACCCATCTCCAGGCATAAGCCATTTTTGTGCCGGGCGCGACGCCAAGTGGGAAAGGGTGACTTTGAGTCTGAAGGCAGCAGGAAAGCCCGCAGCCCCCAGGTCTGTGGGGCTACGCAAGCGGTTCCCAAAGAGCTTTAGAACAAGGCATAGTTTTCCCTGCTGGCTCTTTGGGCGGGGGACCCATCTCCAGCCGTATGGCCATTTTTGAGCCTGGCGCGGCGCCAAGTGGGAAAGGGTGGCTTTGAGGCTGAAGGCAGCAGCAAAGCCTGCAGCCCCCAGGTCTGTGGGGCTACGCAAGCGGTTCCCAAAGAGCTTTAGAACAAGGCATAGTTTTCCCTGCTGGCTCTTTGGGCGTGGGACCCATCTCCAGCCGTATGGCCATTCTTGTGCCTGGCGCGGCGCCAAGTGGGAAAGGGTGCTGTCGAGGCTGGAGGCAGCAGGAAAGCCTGCAGCCCCCAGGTCTGTGGGGCCAAGCAAGCGGTTCCCAAAGAGCTTTAGAACAAGGCATAGTTTTCCCTGATGGCTCCTTGGGCGGGGGACACATCTCCAGCCGTATGGCCATTTTTGAGAGTGGCGCGGTGCGTAGTGGGAAAGGATGGTTTTGAGGCTGAAGGCAGCAGGAAAGCCTGCAGCCCCCAGGTCTGTGGGGCTACGCAAGCGGTTCCCAAAGAGCTTTAGAACAAGGCATAGTTTTCCTTGCTGTCTCTTTGGGCATTGGACCCATCTCCAGCCATAGGCCATTTTTGTGCCTGGCGCGGCGCCAAGTGGGAAAGGGTGGCTTTGAGGCTGAAGGCAGCAGCAAAGCCTGCAGCCCCCAGGTCTGTGGGGCTATGCAAGCGGTTCCCAAAGAGCTTTAGAACAAGGCATAGTTTTCCCTGCTGGCTCTTTGGGCGGGGGACCCATCTCCAGCCATAGGCCATTTTTGAGCCTGGCGCGGCGCCAAGTGGGAAAGGGTGACTTTGAGGCTGAAGGCAGCAGCAAAGCCTGCAGCCCCCAGGTCTGTGCGGCTATGCAAGCGGTTCCCAAAGATCTTTAGAACAAGGCATAGTTTTCCCTGCTGGCTCTTTGGGCGGGGGACCCATCTCCAGCCATAGGCCATTTTTGTGCCTGGCGCAGTGCCAAGTGGGAAAGGGTGCTGTCGAGGCTGAAGGCAGCAGGAAAGCCTGCAGCCCCCAGGTCTGTGGGGCTACGCAAGCGGTTCCCAAAGAGCTTTAGAAGAAGGCATAGTTTTCCCTGCTGGCTCTTAGGGCGGGGGACCCATCTCCAGCCGTATGGCCATTTTTGTGCCTGGCGCGGTGCGTAGTGGGAAAGGGTGGCTTTGAGGCTGAAGGCAGCAGGAAAGCCCGCAGCCCCCACATCTGTGGGGCTACGCAAGCGGTTCCCAAAGAGCTTCAGAACAAGGCACATTTTTCCGTGCTGGCTCCTTGGGCGGGGGACCAATCTCCAGACATATGGCCATTTTTGTGCCTGGCGCGGCGCCAAGTGGGAAAGGGTGGTGTCGAGGCTGAATGCAGCAGCAAAGCCTGCAGCCCCCAGGTCTGTGGGGCTACGCAAGCGGTTCCCAAAGAGCTTTAGAACAAGGCATAGTTTTCCCTGCTGGCTCTTTGGGCGTGGGACCCATCTCCAGCCGTATGGCCATTTTTGTGCCTGGCGCAGCGCCAAGTGGGAAAGGGTGCTGTCGAGGCTGGAGGCAGCAGCAAAGCCTGCAGCCCCCAGGTCTGTGGGGCTACGCAAGCGGTTCCCAAAGAGCTTTAGAACAAGGCATAGTTTTCCTTGATGGCTCCTTGGGCGGGGGACCCATCTCCAGCCATAGGCCATTTTTGTGCCTGGCGCGATGCCAAGTGTGAAAGGGTGGCTTTGAGGCTGAAGGCAGCAGGAAAGCCTGCAGCCCCCAGGTCTGTGGGGCTACGCAAGCGGTTCCCAAAGAGCTTTAGAACAGGGCATAATTTTCCCTGCTGGCTCTTTGGGCATGGGACCCATCTCCAGCCATAGGCCATTTTTGAGCCTGGCGCGGCGCCAAGTGGGACAGGGTGGCTTTGAGGCTGAAGGCAGCAGGAAAGCCTGCAGCTCCAGGTCTGTGGGGCTACGGAAGTGGTTCCCAAAGAGCTTTAGAACAAGGCATAGTTTTCCCTGCTGGCTCTTTGGGCGTGGGACCCATCTCCAGCCGTATGGCCATTCTTGTGCCTGGCGCGGCGCCAAGTGGGAAAGGGTGGTGTCGAGGCTGAAGGCAGCAGGAAAGCCTGCAGCCCCCAGGTCTGTGCGGCTACGCAAGCGGTTCCCAAAGAGCTTTAGAACAAGGCATAGTTTTCCCTGCTGGCTCTTAGGGCAGGGGACCAATCTCCAGACATATGGCCATTTTTGAGCCTGGCGCGGCGCCAAGTGGGAAAGGGTGCTGTCGAGGCTGAAGGCAGCAGCAAAGCCCGCAGCCCCCAGGTCTGTGGGGCTACGCAAGCGGTTCCCAAAGAGCTTTAGAACAAGGCATAGTTTTCCCTGCTGGCTCTTAGGGCATGGGACCCATCTCCAGCCATAGGCCATTTTTGAGCCTGGCGCGGAGCCAAGTGGGAAAGGGTGCTGTCGAGGCTGAAGGCAGCAGGAAAGCCTGCAGCCCCCAGGTCTGTGGGGCCAAGCAAGCGGTTCCCAAAGAGCTTTAGAACAAGGCATAGTTTTCCCTGATGGCTCTTTGGGCATGGGACCCATCTCCAGCCATAGGCCATTTTTGAGCCTGGCGCGACGCAAAGTGGGAAAGGGTGGCTTTGAGGCTGAAGGCAGCAGGAAAGCCTGCAGCCCCCAGGTCTGTGGGGCTACGCAAGCAGTTCCCAAAGAGCTTTAGAACAAGGCATAGTTTTCCCTGCTGGCTCTTTGGGCGGGGGACCCATCTCCAGTCGTATGGCTATTTTTATGCCTGGCGCGGTGCGTAGTGGGAAAGGGTGGTTTTGAGGCTGAAGGCAGCAGGAAAGCCTGCAGCCCCCAGGTCTGTGGGGCTACGCAAGCGGTTCCCAAAGAGCTTTAGAACAAGGCATAGTTTTCCCTGCTGGCTTTTGGGCGTGGGACCCATCTCCAGCCGTATGGCCATTCTTGTGCCTGGCGCGGCGCCAAGTGGGAAAGGGTGGTGTTGCGTCTGAAGGCAGCAGGAAAGCCCGCAGCCCCCAGGTCTGTTGGGCTACGCAAGTGGTTCCCATAGAGCTTTAGAACAAGGCATAGTTTTCCCTCCTTGCTCCTTGGGCGGGGGACCCATCTCCAGCCATAGGCCATTTTTGTGCCTAGCGCGGCGCCAAGTGGGAAAGGGTGGTGTCGAGGCTGAAGGCAGCAGGAAAGCCCGCAGCCCCCAGGTCTGTGGGGCTACGCAAGCGGTTCCCAAAGAGCTTTAGAACAAGGCATAGTTTTCCCTGCTGGCTCCTTGAGCAGGGGACCAATCTCCAGACATATGGCCATTTTTGTGCCTAGCGCGGCGCCAAGTGGGAAAGGGTGGTTTTGAGGCTGAAGGCAGCAGGAAAGCCTGTAGCCCCCAGGTCTGTGGGGCTACGCAAGCGGTTCCCAAAGAGCTTTAGAACAAGGCATAGTTTTCCCTGCTGCCTCCTTGGGCAGGGGACCAATCTCCAGACATATGGCCATTTTTGTGCCTGGCGCGGCGCCAAGTGGGAAAGGGTGCTGTCGAGGCTGAATGCAGCAGGAAAGCCTGCAGTCCCCAGGTCTGTGGGGCTACGCAAGCGGTTCCCAAAGAGCTTTAGAACAAGGCATAGTTTTCCCTGCTGGCTGCTTGGGCGGGGGACCCATCTCCAGCCATAGGCCATTTTTGTGCCTAGCGCGGCGCCAAGTGGGAAAGGGTGGCTTTGAGGCTGAAGGCAGCAGGAATTCCTGCAGCCCCCAGGTCTGTGGGGCTACGCAAGAGGTTCCCAAAGAGCTTTAGAACAAGGCATAGTTTTCCCTGCTGACTCTTTGGGCGTGGGACCCATCTCCAGCCATAGGCCATTTTTGTGCCTGGCGCGGTGCCAAGTGGGAAAGGGTGCTGTCGAGGCTGAAGGCAGCAGGAAAGCATGCTGCCCCCAGGTCTGTGCGGCTACGCAAGCGGTTCCCAAAGAGCTTTAGAACAAGGCATAGTTTTCCCTGCTGGTTTTTGGGCGTGGGACCCATCTCCAGCCGTATGGCCATTCTTGTGCCTGGCGCGGCACCAAGTGGGAAAGGGTGGTGTCGAGGCTGAAGGCAGCAGGAAAGCCTGCAGCCCCCAGGTCTGTGGGGCTACGCAAGCGGTTCCCAAAGAGCTTTAGAACAAGGCATAGTTTTCCCTGCTGGCTCTTAGGGCAGGGGACCAATCTCCAGACATATGGCCATTTTTGTGCCTGGCGCGGCGCCAAGTGGGAAAGGGTGGTGTCGAGGCTGAATGCAGCAGGAAAGCCTGCAGTCCCCAGGTCTGTGGGGCTACGCAAGCGGTTCCCAAAGAGCTTTAGAACAAGGCATAGTTTTCCCTGCTGGCTGCTTGGGCGGGGGACCCATCTCCAGCCATAGGCCATTTTTGTGCCTAGCGCGGCGCCAAGTGGGAAAGGGTGGCTTTGAGGCTGAAGGCAGCAGGAATTCCTGCAGCCCCCAGGTCTGTGGGGCTACGCAAGCGGTTCCCAAAGAGCTTTAGAACAAGGCATAGTTTTCCCTGCTGACTCTTTGGGCGTGGGACCCATCTCCAGCCATAGGCCATTTTTGTGCCTGGCGCGGTGCCAAGTGGGAAAGGGTGCTGTCGAGGCTGAAGGCAGCAGGAAAGCATGCTGCCCCCAGGTCTGTGCGGCTACGCAAGCGGTTCCCAAAGAGCTTTAGAACAAGGCATAGTTTTCCCTGCTGGCTCTTTGGGCGGGGGACCCATCTCCAGCCGTATGGCCATTATTGTGCTTGGTGCGGTGCCTAGAGGGCAAGGGTGGTGTCGAAGCTGAAGGCAGCAGCAAAGCCCGCAGCCCCCAGGTCTGTGGGGCCAAGCAAGCGGTTCCCAAAGAGCTTTAGAACAAGGCATAGTTTTCCCTGCTGGTTTTTGGGCGTGGGACCCATCTCCAGCCGTATGGCCATTCTTGTGCCTGGCGCGGCACCAAGTGGGAAAGGGTGGTGTCGAGGCTGAAGGCAGCAGGAAAGCCTGCAGCCCCCAGGTCTGTGGGGCTACGCAAGCGGTTCCCAAAGAGCTTTAGAACAAGGCATAGTTTTCCCTGCTGCCTCCTTGGGCAGGGGACCAATCTCCAGACATATGGCCATTTTTGAGCCTGGCGCGGCGCCAAGTGGGAAAGGGTGCTGTCGAGGCTGAAGGCAGCAGCAAAGCCCGCAGCCCCCAGGTCTGTGGGGCTACGCAAGCGGTTCCCAAAGAGCTTTAGAAGAAGGCATAGTTTTCCCTGCTGGCTCTTAGGGCATGGGACCCATCTCCAGCCATAGGCCATTTTTGAGCCTGGCGCGGTGCCAAGTGGGAAAGGGTGGTGTCGAGGCTGAAGGCAGCAGGAAAGCCCGCAGCCCCCAGGTCTGTGGGGCTACGCAAGCGGTTCCCAAAGAGCTTTAGAACAAGGCATAGTTTTCCCTGCTGGCTCTTTGGGCGGGGGACCCATCTCCAGCCGTATGGCCATTTTTGAGCCTGGCGCGGCGCCAAGTGGGAAAGGGTGGCTTTGAGGCTGAAGGCAGCAGGAAAGCCCGCAGCCCCCAGGTCTGTGGGGCTACGCAAGCGGTTCCCAAAGAGCTTTAGAACAGGGCATAGTTTTCCCTGCTGGCTCTTTGGGCGGGGGAGCCATCTCCAGCCGTATGGCCATTTTTGTGCCTGGCACGGCGCCAAGTGGGAAAGGGTGGTGTCGAGGCTGAAGGCAGCAGGAAAGCCCGCAGCCCCCAGGTCTGTGGGGCTATGCAAGCGGTTCCCAAAGAGCTTTAGAACAAGGCATAGTTTTCCCTGCTGGCTCTTTGGGCGGGGGACCCATCTCCAGCCATATGGCCATTTTTGTGCCTGGCGCGGCGCCAAGTGGGAAAGGGTGCTGTCGAGGCTGGAGGCAGCAGGAAAGCCTGCAGCCCCCAGGTCTGTGGGGCCAAGCAAGCGGTTCCCAAAGAGCTTTAGAACAAGGCATATTTTTCCCTGATGGCTCCTTGGGCGGGGGACCCATCTCCAGCCGTATGGCCATTTTTGTGCCTGGCGCGATGCCAAGTGTGAAAGGGTGGCTTTGAGGCTGAAGGCAGCAGGAAAGCCTGCAGCCCCCAGGTCTGTGCGGCTACGCAAGCGGTTCCCAAAGAGCTTTAGAACAGGGCATAGTTTTCCCTGCTGGCTCTTTGGGCGGGGGACCCATCTCCAGCCATAGGCCATTTTTGTGCCTAGCGCGGCGCCAAGTGGGAAAGGGTGGTTTTGAGGCTGAAGGCAGCAGGAAAGCCTGCAGACCCCAGGTCTGTGCGGCTACGCAAGCGGTTCCCAAAGAGCTTTAGAACAAGGCATAATTTTCCTTGCTGGCTCTTTGGGCATGGGACCCATCTCCAGCTGTATGGCCATTTTTGAGCCTGGCGCGGTGCCAAGTGGGAAAGGGTGGCTGTCGAGGCTGAAGGCAGCAGGAAAGCCTGCAGCCCCCAGGTCTGTGGGGCTACGCAAGCGGTTCCCAAAGAGCTTTAGAACAAGGCATAGTTTTCCCTGCTGACTCTTTGGGCGGGGGACCCATCTCCAGCCGTATGGCCATTTTTGAGCCTGGCGCGGCGCCAAGTGGGAAAGGGTGGTGTCGAGGCTGAAGGCAGAAGGAAAGCCCGCAGACCCCAGGTCTGTGCGGCTACGCAAGCGGTTCCCAAAGAGCTTTAGAACAAGGCATAGTTTTCCCTGCTGGCTTTTGGGCGTGGGACCCATCTCCAGCCGTATGGCCATTTTTGTGCCTGGCGCGGTGCGTAGTGGGAAAGGGTGGCTTTGAGGCTGAAGGCAGCAGGAAAGCCTGCAGCCCCCAGGTCTGTGGGGCTACGCAAGCGGTTCCCAAAGAGCTTTAGAACAAGGCATAGTTTTCCCTGCTGACTCTTTGGGCGGGGGACCCATCTCCAGCCGTATGGCCATTTTTGAGCCTGGCGCGGCGCCAAGTGGGAAAGGGTGGCTTTGAGGCTGAAGGCAGCAGGAAAGCCTGCAGCCCCCAGGTCTGTGGGGCTACGCAAGCGGTTCCCAAAGAGCTTTAGAACAAGGCATAGTTTTCCCTGCTGACTCTTTGGGCGGGGGACCCATCTCCAGCCGTATGGCCATTTTTGAGCCTGGCGCGGCGCCAAGTGGGAAAGGGTGGCTTTGAGGCTGAAGGCAGCAGGAAAGCCTGCAGCCCCCAGGTCTGTGGGGCTACGCAAGTGGTTCCCAAAGAGCTTTAGAACAAGGCATAGTTTTCCCTGCTGACTCTTTGGGAATGGGACCCATCTCCAGCCGTATGGCCATTTTTGAGCCTGGCGCGGCGCCCAGTGGGAAAGGGTGGTGTCGAGGCTGAAGGCAGAAGGAAAGCCCGCAGCCCCCACGTCTGTGCGGCTACGCAAGCGGTTCCCAAAGAGCTTTAGAACAAGGCATAGTTTTCCATGCTGGCTCCTTGGGCGGGAGACCCATCTCCAGCCATAGGCCATTTTTGAGCCTGGCGCGGCGCCAAGTGGGAAAGGGTGGCTTTGAGGCTGAAGGCAGCAGCAAAGCCCGCAGCCCCCAGATCTGTGGGGCTACGCAAGCGGTTCCCAAAGAGCTTTAGAGCAAGGCATAGTTTTCCTTGCTGGCTCTTTGGGCGGGGGACCCATCTCCAGCCATATGGCCATTTTTGTGCCTGGCGCGGCGCCAAGTGGGAAAGGGTGGCTTTGAGGCTGAAGGCAGCAGGAAAGCCTGCAGCCCCCAGGTCTGTGGGGCTATGCAAGCGGTTCCCAAAGAGCTTTAGAACAAGGCATATTTTTCCCTGCTGGCTCCTTGGGAGGGAGATCCATCTCCAGCCATAGGCCACTTTTGTGCCTAGCGCGGCGCCAAGTGGGAAAGGGTGGTGTCGAGGCTGAAGGCAGCAGGAAAGCCCGCAGCCCCCACGTCTGTGGGGCTATGCAAGCGGTTCCCAAAGAGCTTTAGAACAAGGCATAGTTTTCCCTGCTGGCTCTTTGGGCGGGGGACCCATCTCCAGCCATAGGCCATTTTTGTGCCTTGCGCAGTGCCAAGTGGGAAAGGGTGCTGTCGAGGCTGAAGGCAGCAGGAAAGCCTGCAGCCCCCAGGTCTGTGGGGCTACGCAAGCGGTTCCCAAAGAGCTTTAGAACAAGGCATAGTTTTCCCTGCTGGCTCTTTGGGCGGGGGACCCATCTCCAGCCATAGGACATTTTTGTGCCTGGCGCGGGGCCCAGTGGGAAAGGGTGGCTTTGAGGCTGAAGGCAGCAGGAAAGCCTGCAGCCCCCAGGTCTGTGGGGCTACGCAAGCGGTTCCCAAAGAGCTTTAGAACAAGGCATAGTTTTCCCTGCTGGCTCTTTGGGCGGGGGACCCATCTCCAGCCATAGGCCATTTTTGTGCCTGGCGCGGCGCCAATTGGGAAAGGGTGCTGTCGAGGCTGAAGGCAGCAGCAAAGCCTGCAGCCCCCAGATCTGTGGGGCTACGCAAGCGGTTCCCAAAGAGCTTTAGAACAAGGCATAGTTTTCCCTGCTGGCTCTTTGGGAATGGGACCCATCTCCAGCCATAGGCCATTTTTGTGCCGGATGCGGCGCCAAGTGGGAAAGGGTGGCTTTGAGGCTGAAGGCAGTAGGAAAGCCTGCAGCCCCCAGGTCTGTGGGGCTACGCAAGCGGTTCCCAAAGAGCTTTAGAACAAGGCATAGTTTTCCCTGCTGACTCTTTGGGAATGGGACCCATCTCCAGCCGTATGGCCATTTTTGAGCCTGGCGCGGCGCCCAGTGGGAAAGGGTGGTGTCGAGGCTGAAGGCAGCAGGAAAGCCCGCAGCCCCCACGTCTGTGCGGCTACGCAAGCGGTTCCCAAAGAGCTTTAGAACAAGGCATAGTTTTCCCTGCTGGCTCCTTGGGCGGGAGACCCATCTCCAGCCATAGGCCATTTTTGAGCCTGGCGCGGCGCCAAGTGGGAAAGGGTGGCTTTGAGGCTGAAGGCAGCAGCAAAGCCCGCAGCCCCCAGATCTGTGGGGCTACGCAAGCGGTTCCCAAAGAGCTTTAGAGCAAGGCATAGTTTTCCTTGCTGGCTCTTTGGGCATGGGACCCATCTCCAGCCATATGGCCATTTTTGTGCCTGGCGCGGCGCCAAGTGGGAAAGGGTGGCTTTGAGGCTGAAGGCAGCAGGAAAGCCTGCAGCCCCCAGGTCTGTGGGGCTATGCAAGCGGTTCCCAAAGAGCTTTAGAACAAGGCATAGTTTTCCCTGCTGGCTCCTTGGGAGGGAGATCCATCTCCAGCCATAGGCCACTTTTGTGCCTAGCGCGGCGCCAAGTGGGAAAGGGTGGTGTCGAGGCTGAAGGCAGCAGGAAAGCCCGCAGCCCCCACGTCTGTGGGGCTATGCAAGCGGTTCCCAAAGAGCTTTAGAACAAGGCATAGTTTTCCCTGCTGGCTCTTTGGGCGGGGGACCCATCTCCAGCCATAGGCCATTTTTGTGCCTTGCGCAGTGCCAAGTGGGAAAGGGTGCTGTCGAGGCTGAAGGCAGCAGGAAAGCCTGCAGCCCCCAGGTCTGTGGGGCTACGCAAGCGGTTCCCAAAGAGCTTTAGAACAAGGCATAGTTTTCCCTGCTGGCTCTTTGGGCGGGGGACCCATCTCCAGCCATAGGACATTTTTGTGCCTGGCGCGGCGCCAAGTGGGAAAGGGTGGCTTTGAGGCTGAAGGCAGCAGGAAAGCCTGCAGCCCCCAGGTCTGTGGGGCTACGCAAGCGGTTCCCAAAGAGCTTTAGAACAAGGCAGAGTTTTCCCTGATGGCTCTTTGGGCGGGGGACCCATCTCCAGCCATAGGCCATTTTTGTGCCTTGCGCAGTGCCAAGTGGGAAAGGGTGCTGTCGAGGCTGAAGGCAGCAGGAAAGCCTGCAGCCCCCAGGTCTGTGGGGCTACGCAAGCGGTTCCCAAAGAGCTTTAGAACAAGGCATAGTTTTCCCTGCTGGCTCTTTGGGAATGGGACCCATCTCCAGCCATAGGCCATTTTTGTGCCGGATGCGGCGCCAAGTGGGAAAGGGTGGCTTTGAGGCTGAAGGCAGTAGGAAAGTCTGCAGCCCCCAGGTCTGTGCGGCTACGCAAGCGGTTCCCAAAGAGCTTTAGAACAAGGCATAGTTTTCCCTGCTGGCTCTTTGGGCATGGGACCCATCTCCAGCTGTATGGCCATTTTTGAGCCTGGCGCGGTGCCAAGTGGGAAAGGGTGGGTGTCGAGGCTGAAGGCAGAAGGAAAGCCCGCAGCCCCCAGGTCTGTGCGGCTACGCAAGCGGTTCCCAAAGAGCTTTAGAACAAGGCATAGTTTTCCCTGCTGGCTCTTTGGGCGGGGGACCCATCTCCAGCCGTATGGCCATTTTTGTGCCTGGCGCGGTGCGTAGTGGGAAAGGGTGGCTTTGAGGCTGAAGGCAGCAGGAAAGCCTGCAGCCCCCAGGTCTGTGGGGCTACGCAAGCGGTTCCCAAAGAGCTTTAGAACAAGGCATAGTTTTCCCTGCTGACTCTTTGGGCGGGGGACCCATCTCCAGCCGTATGGCCATTTTTGAGCCTGGCGCGGCGCCAAGTGGGAAAGGGTGGCTTTGAGGCTGAAGGCAGCAGGAAAGCCTGCAGCCCCCAGGTCTGTGGGGCTACGCAAGCGGTTCCCAAAGAGCTTTAGAACAAGGCATAGTTTTCCGTGCTGACTCTTTGGGAATGGGACCCATCTCCAGCCGTATGGCCATTTTTGAGCCTGGCGCGGCGCCCAGTGGGAAAGGGTGGTGTCGAGGCTGAAGGCAGAAGGAAAGCCCGCAGCCCCCACGTCTGTGCGGCTACGCAAGCGGTTCCCAAAGAGCTTTAGAACAAGGCATAGTTTTCCCTGCTGGCTCCTTGGGCGGGAAACCCATCTCCAGCCATAGGCCATTTTTGAGCCTGGCGCGGCGCCAAGTGGGAAAGGGTGGCTTTGAGGCTGAAGGGTGCAGCAAAGCCCGCAGCCCCCAGGTCTGTGGGGCTACGCAAGCGGTTCCCAAAGAGCTTTAGAGCAAGGCATAGTTTTCCTTGCTGGCTCTTTGGGCATGGGACCCATCTCCAGCCATATGGCCATTTTTGTGCCTGGCGCGGCGCCAAGTGGGAAAGGGTGGCTTTGAGGCTGAAGGCAGCAGGAAAGCCTGCAGCCCCCAGGTCTGTGGGGCTATGCAAGCGGTTCCCAAAGAGCTTTAGAACAAGGCATAGTTTTCCCTGCTGGCTCCTTGGGAGGGAGATCCATCTCCAGCCATAGGCCACTTTTGTGCCTAGCGCGGCGCCAAGTGGGAAAGGGTGGTGTCGAGGCTGAAGGCAGCAGGAAAGCCCGCAGCCCCCACGTCTGTGGGGCTATGCAAGCGGTTCCCAAAGAGCTTTAGAACAAGGCATAGTTTTCCCTGCTGGCTCTTTGGGCGGGGGACCCATCTCCAGCCATAGGACATTTTTGTGCCTTCCGCAGTGCCAAGTGGGAAAGGGTGCTGTCGAGGCTGAAGGCAGCAGGAAAGCCTGCAGCCCCCAGGTCTGTGGGGCTACGCAAGCGGTTCCCAAAGAGCTTTAGAACAAGGCATAGTTTTCCCTGCTGGCTCTTTGGGCGGGGGACCCATCTCCAGCCGTACGGCCATTTTTGTGCCTGGCGCGGCGCCAAGTTGGAAAGGGTGGTGTCGAGGCTGAAGGCAGCAGGAAAGCCTGCAGCCCCCAGGTCTGTGCGGCTACGCAAGCGGTTCCCAAAGAGCTTTAGAACAAGGCATAGTTTTCCCTGCTGGCTCTTTGGGCGGGGGACCCATCTCCAGCCATAGGCCATTTTTGTGCCTGGCGCGGCGCCAATTGGGAAAGGGTGCTGTCGAGGCTGAAGGCAGCAGCAAAGCCTGCAGCCCCCAGATCTGTGGGGCTACGCAAGCGGTTCCCAAAGAGCTTTAGAACAAGGCATAGTTTTCCTTGCTGGCTCTTTGGGCAGGGGAACCATCTCCAGCCATAGGCCATTTTTGTGCCTGATGCGGCGCCAAGTGGGAAAGGGTGGCTTTGAGGCTGAAGGCAGCAGCAAAGCCTGCAGCCCCCAGGTCTGTGGGGCTACGCAAGCGGTTCCCAAAGAGCTTTAGAACAAGGCATAGTTTTCCCTGCTGGCTCTTTGGGAATGGGACCCATCTCCAGCCATAGGCCATTTTTGTGCCTGGCGCGGTGCCAAGTGGGAAAGGGTGGCTTTGAGGCTGAAGGCAGCAGGAAAGCCTGCAGCCCCCAGGTCTGTGGGGCTACGCAAGCGGTTCCCAAAGAGCTTTAGAACAAGGCATAGTTTTCCTTGCTGGCTCTTTGGGCGGGGGACCCATCTCCAGCCATAGGCCATTTTTGAGCCTGGCGCGGCGCCAAGTGGGAAAGGGTGGTGTCGAGGCTGAAGGCAGCAGGAAAGCCCGCAGGCCCCAGGTCTGTGGGGCTACGCAAGCGGTTCCCAAAGAGCTTTAGAACAAGGCATAGTTTTCCCTGCTGACTCTTTGGGCGGGGGACCCATCTCCAGCCGTATGGCCATTTTTGAGCCTGGCGCGGCGCCAAGTGGGAAAGGGTGGCTTTGAGGCTGAAGGCAGCAGGAAAGCCTGCAGCCCCCAGGTCTGTGGGGCTACGCAAGCGGTTCCCAAAGAGCTTTAGAACAAGGCATAGTTTTCCCTGCTGACTCTTTGGGAATGGGACCCATCTCCAGCCGTATGGCCATTTTTGAGCCTGGCGCGGCGCCCAGTGGGAAAGGGTGGTGTCGAGGCTGAAGGCAGAAGGAAAGCCCGCAGCCCCCACGTCTGTGCGGCTACGCAAGCGGTTCCCAAAGAGCTTTAGAACAAGGCATAGTTTTCCCTGCTGGCTCCTTGGGCGGGAAACCCATCTCCAGCCATAGGCCATTTTTGAGCCTGGCGCGGCGCCAAGTGGGAAAGGGTGGCTTTGAGGCTGAAGGCTGCAGCAAAGCCCGCAGCCCCCAGGTCTGTGGGGCTACGCAAGCGGTTCCCAAAGAGCTTTAGAGCAAGGCATAGTTTTCCTTGCTGGCTCTTTGGGCATGGGACCCATCTCCAGCCATATGGCCATTTTTGTGCCTGGCGCGGCGCCAAGTGGGAAAGGGTGGCTTTGAGGCTGAAGGCAGCAGGAAAGCCTGCAGCCCCCAGGTCTGTGCGGCTACGCAAGCGGTTCCCAAAGAGCTTTAGAACAAGGCATAGTTTTCCCAGCTGGCTCTTAGGGCATGGGACCCATCTCCAGCCTTATGGCCATTTTTGTGCCTGGCGCGGTGCCAAGTGGGAAAGGGTGCTGTCGAGGCTGAAGGCAGCAGGAAAGCCTGCAGCCCCCAGGTCTGTGGGGCTACGCAAGCGGTTCCCAAAGAGCTTTAGAACAAGGCATAGTTTTCCCTGCTGGCTCTTTGGGCGGGGGACCCATCTCCAGCCATAGGACATTTTTGTGCCTGGCGCGGCGCCAAGTGGGAAAGGGTGGCTTTGAGGCTGAAGGCAGCAGGAAAGCCTGCAGCCACCAGGTCTGTGGGGCTACGCAAGCGGTTCCCAAAGAGCTTTAGAACAAGGCATAGTTTTTTCAGCTGGCTCTTAGGGCATGGGACCCATCTCCAGCCATAGGCCATTTTTGTGCCTGGCGCGGTGCCAAGTGGGAAAGGGTGGTGTCGAGGCTGAAGGTAGCAGCAAAGCCTGCAGCCCCCAGATCTGTGGGGCTACGCAAGCGGTTCCCAAAGAGCTTTAGAACAAGGCATAGTTTTCCTTGCTGGCTCTTTGGGCAGGGGACCCATCTCCAGCCATAGGCCATTTTTGTGCTCGATGCGGCGCCAAGTGGGAAAGGGTGGTGTCGAGGCTGAAGGCAGCAGGAAAGCCTGCAGCCCCCAGGTCTGTGGGGCTACGCAAGCGGTTCCCAAAGAGCTTTAGAACAAGGCATAGTTTTCCCTGCTGGCTCTTAGGGCATGGGACCCATCTCCAGCCATAGGCCATTTTTGTGCCTGGCGCGGTGCCAAGTGGGAAAGGGTGTTGTCGAGGCTGAAGGCAGCAGGAAAGCCCGCAGCCCCCAGGTCTGTGGGGCTACGCATGCGGTTCCCAAAGAGCTTTAGAACAAGGCATAGTTTTCCCTGCTGACTCTTGGGGCGGGGGACCCATCTCCAGCCGTATGGCCATTTTTGAGCCTGGCGCGGCGCCAAGTGGGAAAGGGTGGTGTCGAGGCTGAAGGCAGCAGCAAAGCCCGCAGCCCCCACGTCTCTGGGGCTACGCAAGCGGTTCCCAAAGAGCTTTAGAACAAGGCATAGTTTTCCCTGCTGGCTCTTTGGGCGGGGGACCCATCTCCAGCCATAGGCCATTTTTGTGCCTGGCACAGTGCCAAGTGGGAAAGGGTGGCTTTGAGGCTGAAGGCAGCAGGAAAGCCTGCAGCCCCCAGGTATGTGGGGCCAAGCAAGCGGTTCCCAAAGAGCTTTAGAACAAGGCATAGTTTTCCCTGCTGGCTCTTTGGGCGGGGGGACCCATCTCCAGCCATAGGCCATTTTTGAGCCTGGCGCAGCGCCAGGTGGGAAAGGGTGGTGTCGAGGCTGAAGGCAGCAGGAAAGCCCGCAGGCCCCAGGTCTGTGGGGCTACGCAAGCGGTTCCCAAAGAGCTTTAGAACAGGGCATAGTTTTCCCTGCTGGGTCCTTGGGCGGGAGACCCATCTCCAGCCATAGGCCATTTTTGTGCCTATCGCGGCGCCAAGTGGGAAAGGGTGGTGTCGAGGCTGAAGGCAGCAGGAAAGCCCGCAGCCCCCAGGTCTGTGGGGCTACGCAAGCGGTTCCCAAAGAGCTTTAGAACAAGGCATAGTTTTCCCTGCTGACTCTTTGGGCGGGGGACCCATCTCCAGCCGTATGGCCATTTTTGTGCCTGGCGCGGCGCCAAGTGGGAAAGGGTGGTGTCGAGGCTGAAGGCAGCAGGAAAGCCCGCAGCCACCACGTCTGTGGGGCTACGCAAGCGGTTCCCAAAGAGCTTTAGAACAAGGCATAGTTTTCCTTGCTGGCTCCTTGGGCAGGGGACCAATCTCCAGACATATGGCCATTTTTGTGCCTGGCGTGGCGCCAAGTGGGAAAGGGTGGCTTTGAGGCTGAAGGCAGCAGGAAAGCCTGCAGCCCCCAGGTCTGTGGGGCTACGCAAGCGGTTCCCAAAGAGCTTTAGAACAAGGCATAGTTTTTTCAACTGGCTCTTAGGGCATGGGACCCATCTCCAGCCATAGGCCATTTTTGTGCCTGGCGCGGCGCCAAGTGGGAAAGGGTGGTGTCGAGGCTGAAGGCAGCAGGAAAGCCTGCAGCCCCCAGGTCTGTGGGGCTACGCAAGCGGTTCCCAAAGAGCTTTAGAACAAGGCATAGTTTTCCTTGCTGGCTCTTAGGGCATGGGACCCATCTCCAGCCATATGGCCATTTTTGTGCCTGGCGCGGCGCCACGTGGGAAAGGGTGGCTTTGAGGCTGAAGGCAGCAGGAAAGCCTGCAGCCCCCAGGTCTGTGGGTCTATGCAAGCGGTTCCCAAAGAGCTTTAGAACAAGGCATAGTTTTCCTTGCTGGCTCCTTGGGCAGGGGACCAATCTCCAGACATATGGCCATTTTTGTGCCTGGCGCGGCGCCAAGTGGGAAAGGGTGGCTTTGAGGCTGAAGGCAGCAGGAAAGCCTGCAGCCCCCAGGTCTGTGGGGCTACGCAAGCGGTTCCCAAAGAGCTTTAGAACAAGGCATAATTTTCCCAGCTGGCTCTTAGTGCGGGGGACCCATCTCCAGCCTTATGGCCATTTTTGTGCCTGATGCGGCGCCAAGTGGGAAAGGGTGGTGTCGAGGCTGAAGGCAGAAGGAAAGCCCGCAGACCCCAGGTCTGTGCGGCTACGCAAGCGGTTCCCAAAGAGCTTTAGAACAAGGCATAGTTTTCCCTGCTGGCTCTTTGGGAATGGGACCCATCTCCAGCCATAGGCCATTTTTGTGCCTGATGCGGCGCCAAGTGGGAAAGGGTGGCTTTGAGGCTGAAGGCAGCAGGAAAGCCTGCAGCCCCCAGGTCTGTGCGGCTACGCAAGCGGTTCCCAAAGAGCTTTAGAACAAGGCATAGTTTTCCCTGCTGGCTCCTTGGGCGTGGGACCCATCTCCAGCCGTATGGCCATTTTTGTGCCTGGCGCGGTGCCAAGTGGGAAAGGGTGCTGTCGAGGCTGAAGGTAGCAGCAAAGCCTGCAGCCCCCAGATCTGTGGGGCTACGCAAGCGGTTCCCAAAGAGCTTTAGAACAAGGCATAATTTTCCTTGCTGGCTCTTTGGGCAGGGGACCCATGTCCAGCCATAAGCAATTTTTGTGCCTAGCGCGGTGCCAAGTGGGAAAGGGTGTTGTCGAGGCTGAAGGCAGCAGGAAAGCCTGCAGCCCCCAGGTCTGTGGGGCTACGCATGCGGTTCCCAAAGAGCTTTAGAACAAGGCATAGTTTTCCCTGCTGACTCTTGGGGCGGGGGACCCATCTCCAGCCGTATGGCCATTTTTGAGCCTGGCGCGGCGCCAAGTGGGAAAGGGTGGTGTCGAGGCTGAAGGCAGCAGGAAAGCCCGCAGCCCCCACGTCTCTGGGGCTACGCAAGCGGTTCCCAAAGAGCTTTAGAACAAGGCATAGTTTTCCCTGCTGGCTCTTTGGGCGGGGGACCCATCTCCAGCCATAGGCCATTTTTGTGCCTGGCACAGTGCCAAGTGGGAAAGGGTGGCTTTGAGGCTGAAGGCAGCAGGAAAGCCCGCAGCCCCCAGGTCTGTGGGGCTACGCAAGCGGTTCCCAAAGAGCTTTAGAACAAGGCATAGTTTTCCCTGCTGGCTCTTTGGGCCTGTGACCCATCTCCAGCCGTATGGCCTTTTTTGTGCCTGGCTCGGCACCAAGTGGGAAAGGGTGGTGTTGAGGCTGAAGGCAGCAGGAAAGCCCGCAGCCCCCAGGTCTGCGGGACTACGCAAGCAGTTCCCAAAGAGCTTTAGAACAAGGCATAGTTTTCCCTGCTGGCTCCTTGGGCGGGAGACCCATCTCCAGCCGTATGGCCATTTTTGTGCCTGGCGCGACGCCAAGTGGGAAAGGGTGGTTTTGAGGCTGAAGGCAGCAGGAAAGCCCGCAGCCCCCAGGTCTGTGGGGCTACGCAAGCGGTTCCCAAAGAGCTTTAGAACAAGGCATAGTTTTCCCTGCTGGCTCTTTGGGCGGGGGACCCATCTCTACCCATATGGCCATTTTTGTGCCTGGCCGGCGTCAAGTGGGAAAGGGTGGTGTCGAGACTGAAGGCAGCAGGAAAGCCCGCAGCCCCTTGCTCTGTGGGGCTATGCAAGCGGTTCCCAAAGAGCTTTAGAACACGGCATAATTTTCCCTGCTGGCTCTTTGGGCGGGGGACCCATCTCAACCGTATGGCCATTTTTGTGCCTGGCGCGGCGCCAAGTGGGAAAGGGTGGTTTTGAAGATGAAGGCAGCAGGAAAGCCCGCAGCCCCCAGGTCTGTGGGGCTACGCAAGCGGTTCCCAAAGAGCTTTAGAACAAGGCATAGTTTTCCCTGCTGGCTGCTTGGGCGGGAGACCCATCTCTAGCCTTATGCCCATTTTTGAGCCTGGCGCGGTGCCAAGTGGGAAAGGGTGGTGTCGAGGCTGAAGGCAGCAGGAAAGCCCGCAGCCCCCAGGTCTGTGGGGCTACTCAAGCAGTTCCCAAAGAGCTTTAGAACAAGGCATAGTTTTCCCTGCTGGATTTTTGGGCGTGGGACCCATCTCCAGCCGTATGGCCATTTTTGTGCCTGGCGCGGCGTCAAGTGGGAAAGGGCGGTGTCGAGGCTGAAGGCAGCAGGAAAGCCCGCAGCCCCTTGCTCTGTAGGGCTACGCAAGCGGTTCCCAAAGAGCTTTAGAACAAGGCATAGTTTTACCTGCTGGCTTCTTGGGCAGGGGACCCATCTCCAGCCGTATGGCCATTTTTGTGCCTGGCGCGGTGCGTAGTGGGAAAGGGTGGTGTCAAGGCTGAAGGCAGCAGGAAAGCCTGCAGCCCTCAGGTCTGTGGGGCTACGCAAGTGGTTCCCAAAGAGCTTTAGAACAAGGCATAGTTTTCCCTGCTGACTCTTTGGGCGTGGGACCCATCTCCAGCCATATGGCCATTTTTGTGCCTGGCACGGCGCCAAGCGGGAAAGGGTGGTTTTGAGGCTGAAGGCAGCAGCAAAGCCCGCAGCCCTCAGGTCTGTGGGGCTACGCAAGTGGTTCCCAAAGAGCTTTAGAACAAGGCATAGTTTTCCCTACTGGCTCTTTGGGCGGGGGACCCATCTCTAGCCATAGGCCATTTTTGTGCCTGGCGCGGCGCCAAGTGGGAAAGGGTGGTGTCGAGGCTGAAGGCAGCAGGAAAGCCCGCAGCCCCCAGATCTGTGGGGCTACGCAAGCGGTTCCCAAAGAGCTTTAGAACAAGGCATAGTTTTCCCCTGCTGGCTCTTTGGGCGGGGGACCCATCTCCAGCCATATGGCCATTTTTTGTGCCTGGCGCGGCGCCAAGTGGGAAAGGGTGGTGTCGAGGCTGAAGGCAGCAGAAAAGCCCGCAGCCCCCATGTCTCTGGGGCTACGCAAGCGGTTCCCAAAGAGCTTTAGAACAAGGCATAGTTTTCCCTGCTGGCTCCTTGGGCGTGGGACCCATCTCCAGCCATATGGCCATTTTTGTGCCTGGCGCGGCGCCAAGTGGGAAAGGGTGGTGTCGAGGCTGAAGGCAGCAGGAAAGCCTGCAGCCCCCAGGTCTGTGGGGCTACGCAAGCGGTTCCCAAAGAGCTTTAGAACAAGGCATAGTTTTCCCTGCTGACTCTTTGGGCGGGGGACCCATCTCCAGCCGTATGGCCATTTTTGAGCCTGGCGCGGCGCCAAGTGGGAAAGGGTGGTGTTGAGGCTGAAGGCAGCAGGAAAACCCGCAGCCCCCAGGTCTGTGGGGCTACGCAAGCAGTTCCCAAAGAGCTTTAGAACAAGGCATAATTTTCCCTGATGGCTCCTTGGGCGGGGGACCCATCTCCAGCTGTATGGCCATTTTTGTGCCTGGCGCGGCGCCAAGTGGGAAAGGGTGTTGTCGAGGCTGATGGCAGCAGGAAAGCCCGCAGCCCCCAGGTCTGTGGGGCCACGCAAGTGGTTCCCAAAGACCTTTAGAACAAGGCATAGTTTTCCCTCCTGGCTCTTTGGGCATGGGACCCATCTCCAGCCGAATGGCTATTTTTGTGTCTTTCGCGGCGCCAAGTGGGAAAGGGTGGTGTCGAGGCTGAAGGCAGCAGGAAAGCCCGCAGCCCTAGGTCTGTGGGGCTCCGCAAGCAGTTCCCAAAGAGCTTTAGAACAAGGCACAATTTTCCCTGATGGCTCCTTGGGCGGGGGACCCATCTCCAGCCATATGGCCATTTTTGTGCCTGGCATGGCGCCAAGTGGGAAAGGGTGTTGTCGAGGCTGATGGCAGCAGGAAAGCCCGCAGCCCCCAGGTCTGTGGGGCTACGCAAGCGGTTCCCAAAGAGCTTTAGAACAAGGCATAGTTTTCCCTCCTGGCTCTTTGGGCGGGGGGCCCATCTCCAGCCGTATGGCCATTTTTATGCCTGGCGCGGCGCCAAGTGGGAAAGGGTGGTGTCGAGGCTGAAGGCAGCAGGAAAGCCCGCAGCCCCCAGGTCTGTGGGGCTACGCAAGTGGTTCCCAAAGAGCTTTAGAACAAGGCATAATTTCCCCTGCTGGCTCCTTGGGCGTGGGACCCATCTCCAGCCGTATGGCCATTTTTGTGCCTGGCGCGGCGCCAAGTGGGAAAGGGTGGTTTTGAGGCTGAAGGCAGCAGGAAAGCCCACAGCCCCCAGGTCTGTGGGGCTACGCAAGCGGTTCCCAAAGAGCTTTAGAACAAGGCATAATTTTCCCTGCTGGCTCCTTGGGCGTGGGACCCATCTCCAGCCGTATGGCCATTTTTGTGCCTGGCGCCGCGTCCAGAGGGAAAGGGGGGTTTTCAGGCTGAAGGCAGCAGGAAAGCCCGCAGCCCCCAGGTCTGTGGGGCTACGCAAGTGGTTCCCAAAGACCTTTAGAACAAGGCATAGTTTTCCCTGCTGGCTCTTTGGGCGGGGGACCCATCTCCAGCTGTATGGCCATTTTTGTGCCTGGCTCGGCACCAAGTGGGAAAGGGTGGTGTTGAGGCTGAAGGCAGCAGGAAAGCCCCGCAGCCCCCCAGGTCTGTGGGGCTACGCAAGCGGTTCCCAAAGAGCTTTAGAACAAGGCATAATTTTCCCTGCTGGCTCTTTGGGCGGGGGACCCATCTCTACCCATATGGCCATTTTTGTGCCTGGCCGGCGTCAAGTGGGAAAGGGTGGTGTCGAGACTGAAGGCAGCAGGAAAGCCCGCAGCCCCTTGCTCTGTGGGGCTATGCAAGCGGTTCCCAAAGAGCTTTAGAACACGGCATAATTTTCCCTGCTGGCTCTTTGGGCGGGGGACCCATCTCAACCGTATGGCCATTTTTGTGCCTGGCACAGTGCCAAGTGGGAAAGGGTGGTGTCAAGGCTGAAGGCAGCAGGAAAGCCCGCAGCCCCCAGGTCTGCGGGACTACGCAAGTGATTCCCAAAGAGCTTTAGAACAAGGCATAGTTTTCCCTGCTGGCTCCTTGGGCGTGGGACCCATCTCCAGCCATATGGCCATTTTTGTGCCTGGCGCGACGCCAAGTGGGAAAGGGTGGTGTCGAGGCTGAAGGCAGCAGGAAAGCCTGCAGCCCCCAGGTCTGTGGGGCTACGCAAGCGGTTCCCAAAGAGCTTTAAAACAAGGCATAGTTTTCCCTGCTGACTCTTTTGGTATGGGACCCATCTCCAGCCGTATGGCCATTTTTGTCCCTGGCGCGGAGCCAAGTGGGAAAGGGTGGTGTTGAGGCTGAAGGCAGCAGCAAAGCCTGCAGCCCCCAGGTCTGTGGGGCTACGCAAGCAGTTCCTAAAGAGCTTTAGAACAAGGCATAGTTTTCCCCTGCTGCCTCCTTGGGCCTGTGACCCATCTCCAGCCGTATGGCCATTTTTGTGCCTGGCGCGGTGCCAAGTGGGAAAGGGTGGTGTCGAGGCTGAAGGCAGCAGGAAAGCCCGCAGCCCCCAGGTCTGTGGGGCTACTCAAGCAGTTCCCAAAGAGCTTTAGAACAAGGCATAGTTTTCCCTGCTGGCTCCTCGGGCGTGGGACCCATCTCCAGCCGTATGGCCATTTTTGTGCCTGGCGCGGCGTCAAGTGGGAAAGGGTGGTGTCGAGGCTGAAGGCAGCAGGAAAGCCCGCAGCCCCTTGCTCTGTGGGGCTACGCAAGCGGTTCCCAAAGAGCTTTAGAACAAGGCATAGTTTTACCTGCTGGCTCCTTGGGCAGGGGACCCATCTCCAGCCGTATGGCCATTTTTGTGCCTGGCGCGGTGCGTAGTGGGAAAGGGTGGTGTCAAGGCTGAAGGCAGCAGGAAAGCCCGCAGCCCCCAGGTCTGTGGGGCTACGCAAGCAGTTCCCAAAGAGCTTTAGAACAAGGCATAGTTTTCCCTGCTGGCTCTTTGGGCGTGGGACCCATCTCCAGCCATATGGCCATTTTTGTGCCTGGCACGGCGCCAAGCGGGAAAGGGTGGTTTTGAGGCTGAAGGCAGCAGCAAAGCCTGCAGCCCTCAGGTCTGTGGGGCTACGCAAGTGGTTCCCAAAGACCTTTAGAACAAGGCATAGTTTTCCCTACTGGCTCTTTGGGCGGGGGACCCATCTCTAGCCATAGGCCATTTTTGTGCCTGGCGCGGCGCCAAGTGGGAAAGGGTGGTGTTGAGGCTGAAGGCAGCAGGAAAGCCCGCAGCCCCCAGATCTGTGGGGCTACGCAAGCGGTTCCCAAAGAGCTTTAGAACAAGGCATAGTTTTCCCTGCTGGCTCTTTGGGCGGGGGACCCATCTCCAGCCATATGGCCATTTTTGTGCCTGGCGCGGCTCCAAGTGGGAAAGGGTGGTGTCGAGGCTGAAGGCAGCAGAAAAGCCCGCAGCCCCCATGTCTCTGGGGCTACGCAAGCGGTTCCCAAAGAGCTTTAGAACAAGGCATAGTTTTCCCTGCTGACTCTTTGTGTATGGGACCCATCTCCAGCCATGGGCCATTTTTGTGCCTGGCGCGGCACCAAGTGGGAAAGGGTGGTGTCGAGGCTGAAGGCAGCAGGAAAGCCCACAGCCCCCAGGTCTGTGGGGCTACGCAAGCGGTTCCCAAAGAGCTTTAGAACAAGGCATAGTTTTCCCTGCTGGCTCTTTGGGCGGGGGGACCCATCTCTAGCCATATGGCCATTTTTGAGCCTGGCGCGGCGCCAAGTGGGAAAGGGTGGCTTTGAGGCTGAAGGCAGCAGGAAAGCCCGCAGCCCCCAGGTCTGTGGGGCTATGCAAGCGGTTCCCAAAGAGCTTTAGAACAAGGCATAGTTTTCCCTCCTGGCTGTTTGGGCCTGGGACCCATCTCTAGCCATAGGCCATTTTTGTGCCTGGCACAGCGCCAAGTGGGAAAGGGTGGTGTCAAGGCTGAAGGCAGCAGGAAAGCCCGCAGCCCCCAGATCTGTGGGGCTACGCAAGTGATTCCCAAAGAGCTTTAGAACACGGCATAGTTTTCCCTGCTGGCTCCTTGGGCAGGGGACCCATCTCCAGCCGTATGGCCATTTTTGTGCCTGGCCGGCGCCAAGTGGGAAAGGGTGGTGTCAAGTCTGAAGGCAGCAGGAAAGCCCGCAGCCCCTTGCTCTGTGGGGCTATGCAAGCGGTTCCCAAAGAGCTTTAGAACACGGCATAATTTTCCCTGCTGGCTCCTTGGGCAGGGGACCAATCTCCAGCCATATGGCCATTTTTGTGCCTCGCGCCGCGCCCAGAGGGAAAGGGTGGTGTCGAGGCTGAAGGCAGCAGGAAAGCCCGCAGCCCCCAGGTCTGTGGGGCTACGCAAGCAGTTCCCAAAGACCTTTAGAACAAGGCATAGTTTTCCCTCCTGTCTCCTTGGGCAGGGGACCCATCTCCACCCATATGGCCATTTTTGTGCCTGGCGCAGCGCCAAGTGGGAAAGGGTGGTTTTGAGGCTGAAGGCAGCAGGAAAGCCTGCAGCCCCCAGGTCTGTGGGGCTACGCAAGCGGTTCCCAAAGAGCTTTAGAACAAGGCATAGTTTTCCCTGCTGGCTCTTTGGTCTTGGGACCCATCTCTAGCCATAGGCCATTTATGTGCCTGGCGCGGCGGAAAGTTGGAAAGGGTGGTGTCGAGGCTGAAGGCAGCAGGAAAGCCCGCAGCCCCCAGGTCTGTGGGGCTACGCAAGCGGTTCCCAAAGAGCTTTAGAACAAGGCATAGTTTTCCCAGCTGGCTCTTAGGGCATGGGACCCATCTCCAGCCTTATGGCCATTTTTGTGCCTGGCGCGGTGCCAAGTGGGAAAGGGTGCTGTCGAGGCTGAAGGCAGCAGGAAAGCCTGCAGCCCCCAGGTCTGTGGGGCTACGCAAGCGGTTCCCAAAGAGCTTTAGAACAAGGCATAGTTTTCCCTGCTGGCTCTTTGGGCGGGGGACCCATCTCCAGCCATAGGACATTTTTCTGCCTGGCGCGGCGCCAAGTGGGAAAGGGTGGCTTTGAGGCTGAAGGCAGCAGGAAAGCCTGCAGCCACCAGGTCTGTGGGGCTACGCAAGCGGTTCCCAAAGAGCTTTAGAACAAGGCATAGTTTTTTCAGCTGGCTCTTAGGGCATGGGACCCATCTCCAGCCATAGGCCATTTTTGTGCCTGGCGCGGTGCCAAGTGGAAAGGGTGGTGTCGAGGCTGAAGGTAGCAGCAAAGCCTGCAGCCCCCAGATCTGTGGGGCTACGCAAGCGGTTCCCAAAGAGCTTTAGAACAAGGCATAGTTTTCCTTGCTGGCTCTTTGGGCAGGGGACCCATCTCCAGCCATAGGCCATTTTTGTGCTCGATGCGGCGCCAAGTGGGAAAGGGTGGCTTTGAGGCTGAAGGCAGCAGCAAAGCCTGCAGCCCCCAGGTCTGTGGGGCTACGCAAGCGGTTCCCAAAGAGCTTTAGAACAAGGCATAGTTTTCCCTGCTGGCTCTTAGGGCATGGGACCCATCTCCAGCCATAGGCCATTTTTGTGCCTGGCGCGGTGCCAAGTGGGAAAGGGTGGTGTCGAGGCTGAAGGTAGCAGCAAAGCCTGCAGCCCCCAGATCTGTGGGGCTACGCAAGCGGTTCCCAAAGAGCTTTAGAACAAGGCATAATTTTCCTTGCTGGCTCTTTGGGCAGGGGACCCATGTCCAGCCATAGGCAATTTTTGTGCCTAGCGCGGTGCCAAGTGGGAAAGGGTGTTGTCGAGGCTGAAGGC
The DNA here is from genome assembly GCF_028500815.1 of Rissa tridactyla. Classification (NCBI taxonomy): domain Eukaryota; kingdom Metazoa; phylum Chordata; class Aves; order Charadriiformes; family Laridae; genus Rissa; species Rissa tridactyla. Next base: position 90,301 of record NC_071480.1, read on the forward strand.
AGCAGGAAAGCCCGCAGCCCCCAGGTCTGTGGGGCTACGCATGCGGTTCCCAAAGAGCTTTAGAACAAGGCATAGTTTTCCCTGCTGACTCTTGGGGCGGGGGACCCATCTCCAGCCGTATGGCCATTTTTGAGCCTGGCGCGGCGCCAAGTGGGAAAGGGTGGTGTCGAGGCTGAAGGCAGCAGCAAAGCCCGCAGCCCCCACGTCTCTGGGGCTACGCAAGCGGTTCCCAAAGAGCTTTAGAACAAGGCATAGTTTTCCCTGCTGGCTCTTTGGGCGGGGGGACCCATCTCCAGCCATAGGCCATTTTTGTGCCTGGCACAGTGCCAAGTGGGAAAGGGTGGCTTTGAGGCTGAAGGCAGCAGGAAAGCCTGCAGCCCCCAGGTATGTGGGGCCAAGCAAGCGGTTCCCAAAGAGCTTTAGAACAAGGCATAGTTTTCCCTCCTGGCTCTTTGGGCGGGGGGACCCATCTCCAGCCATAGGCCATTTTTGAGCCTGGCGCAGCGCCAGGTGGGAAAGGGTGGTGTCGAGGCTGAAGGCAGCAGGAAAGCCCGCAGGCCCCAGGTCTGTGGGGCTACGCAAGCGGTTCCCAAAGAGCTTTAGAACAGGGCATAGTTTTCCCTGCTGGGTCCTTGGGCGGGAGACCCATCTCCAGCCATAGGCCATTTTTGTGCCTATCGCGGCGCCAAGTGGGAAAGGGTGGTGTCGAGGCTGAAGGCAGCAGGAAAGCCCGCAGCCCCCAGGTCTGTGGGGCTACGCAAGCGGTTCCCAAAGAGCTTTAGAACAAGGCATAGTTTTCCCTGCTGACTCTTTGGGCGGGGGACCCATCTCCAGCCGTATGGCCATTTTTGTGCCTGGCGCGGCGCCAAGTGGGAAAGGGTGGTGTCGAGGCTGAAGGCAGCAGGAAAGCCCGCAGCCACCACGTCTGTGGGGCTACGCAAGCGGTTCCCAAAGAGCTTTAGAACAAGGCATAGTTTTCCTTGCTGGCTCCTTGGGCAGGGGACCAATCTCCAGACATATGGCCATTTTTGTGCCTGGCGTGGCGCCAAGTGGGAAAGGGTGGCTTTGAGGCTGAAGGCAGCAGGAAAGCCTGCAGCCCCCAGGTCTGTGGGGCTACGCAAGCGGTTCCCAAAGAGCTTTAGAACAAGGCATAGTTTTTTCAACTGGCTCTTAGGGCATGGGACCCATCTCCAGCCATAGGCCATTTTTGTGCCTGGCGCGGCGCCAAGTGGGAAAGGGTGGTGTCGAGGCTGAAGGCAGCAGGAAAGCCTGCAGCCCCCAGGTCTGTGGGGCTACGCAAGCGGTTCCAAAGAGCTTTAGAACAAGGCATAGTTTTCCTTGCTGGCTCTTAGGGCATGGGACCCATCTCCAGCCATATGGCCATTTTTGTGCCTGGCGCGGCGCCACGTGGGAAAGGGTGGCTTTGAGGCTGAAGGCAGCAGGAAAGCCTGCAGCCCCCAGGTCTGTGGGTCTATGCAAGCGGTTCCCAAAGAGCTTTAGAACAAGGCATAGTTTTCCTTGCTGGCTCCTTGGGCAGGGGACCAATCTCCAGACATATGGCCATTTTTGTGCCTGGCGCGGCGCCAAGTGGGAAAGGGTGTTTTTGATGCTGAAGGCAGCAGGAAAGCCTGCAGCCCCCAGGTCTGTGGGGCTACGCAAGCGGTTCCCAAAGAGCTTTAGAACAAGGCATAATTTTCCCAGCTGGCTCTTAGTGCGGGGGACCCATCTCCAGCCTTATGGCCATTTTTGTGCCTGATGCGGCGCCAAGTGGGAAAGGGTGGTGTCGAGGCTGAAGGCAGAAGGAAAGCCCCGCAGACCCCAGGTCTGTGCGGCTACGCAAGCGGTTCCCAAAGAGCTTTAGAACAAGGCATAGTTTTCCCTGCTGGCTCTTTGGGAATGGGACCCATCTCCAGCCATAGGCCATTTTTGTGCCTGATGCGGCGCCAAGTGGGAAAGGGTGGCTTTGAGGCTGAAGGCAGCAGGAAAGCCTGCAGCCCCCAGGTCTGTGCGGCTACGCAAGCGGTTCCCAAAGAGCTTTAGAACAAGGCATAGTTTTCCCTGCTGGCTCCTTGGGCGTGGGACCCATCTCCAGCCGTATGGCCATTTTTGTGCCTGGCGCGGTGCCAAGTGGGAAAGGGTGCTGTCGAGGCTGAAGGTAGCAGCAAAGCCTGCAGCCCCCAGATCTGTGGGGCTACGCAAGCGGTTCCCAAAGAGCTTTAGAACAAGGCATAATTTTCCTTGCTGGCTCTTTGGGCAGGGGACCCATGTCCAGCCATAAGCAATTTTTGTGCCTAGCGCGGTGCCAAGTGGGAAAGGGTGTTGTCGAGGCTGAAGGCAGCAGGAAAGCCTGCAGCCCCCAGGTCTGTGGGGCTACGCATGCGGTTCCCAAAGAGCTTTAGAACAAGGCATAGTTTTCCCTGCTGACTCTTGGGGCGGGGGACCCATCTCCAGCCGTATGGCCATTTTTGAGCCTGGCGCGGCGCCAAGTGGGAAAGGGTGGTGTCGAGGCTGAAGGCAGCAGGAAAGCCCGCAGCCCCCACGTCTCTGGGGCTACGCAAGCGGTTCCCAAAGAGCTTTAGAACAAGGCATAGTTTTCCCTGCTGGCTCTTTGGGCGGGGGACCCATCTCCAGCCATAGGCCATTTTTGTGCCTGGCACAGTGCCAAGTGGGAAAGGGTGGCTTTGAGGCTGAAGGCAGCAGGAAAGCCCGCAGCCCCCAGGTCTGTGGGGCTACGCAAGCGGTTCCCAAAGAGCTTTAGAACAAGGCATAGTTTTCCCTGCTGGCTCTTTGGGCCTGTGACCCATCTCCAGCCGTATGGCCTTTTTTGTGCCTGGCTCGGCACCAAGTGGGAAAGGGTGGTGTTGAGGCTGAAGGCAGCAGGAAAGCCCGCAGCCCCCAGGTCTGCGGGACTACGCAAGCAGTTCCCAAAGAGCTTTAGAACAAGGCATAGTTTTCCCTGCTGGCTCCTTGGGCGGGAGACCCATCTCCAGCCGTATGGCCATTTTTGTGCCTGGCGCGACGCCAAGTGGGAAAGGGTGGTTTTGAGGCTGAAGGCAGCAGGAAAGCCCGCAGCCCCCAGGTCTGTGGGGCTACGCAAGCGGTTCCCAAAGAGCTTTAGAACAAGGCATAGTTTTCCCTGCTGGCTCTTTGGGCGGGGGACCCATCTCTACCCATATGGCCATTTTTGTGCCTGGCCGGCGTCAAGTGGGAAAGGGTGGTGTCGAGACTGAAGGCAGCAGGAAAGCCCGCAGCCCCTTGCTCTGTGGGGCTATGCAAGCGGTTCCCAAAGAGCTTTAGAACACGGCATAATTTTCCCTGCTGGCTCTTTGGGCGGGGGACCCATCTCAACCGTATGGCCATTTTTGTGCCTGGCGCGGCGCCAAGTGGGAAAGGGTGGTTTTGAAGATGAAGGCAGCAGGAAAGCCCGCAGCCCCCAGGTCTGTGGGGCTACGCAAGCGGTTCCCAAAGAGCTTTAGAACAAGGCATAGTTTTCCCTGCTGGCTGCTTGGGCGGGAGACCCATCTCTAGCCTTATGCCCATTTTTGAGCCTGGCGCGGTGCCAAGTGGGAAAGGGTGGTGTCGAGGCTGAAGGCAGCAGGAAAGCCCGCAGCCCCCAGGTCTGTGGGGCTACTCAAGCAGTTCCCAAAGAGCTTTAGAACAAGGCATAGTTTTCCCTGCTGGATTTTTGGGCGTGGGACCCATCTCCAGCCGTATGGCCATTTTGTGCCTGGCGCGGCGTCAAGTGGGAAAGGGCGGTGTCGAGGCTGAAGGCAGCAGGAAAGCCCGCAGCCCCTTGCTCTGTAGGGCTACGCAAGCGGTTCCCAAAGAGCTTTAGAACAAGGCATAGTTTTACCTGCTGGCTTCTTGGGCAGGGGACCCATCTCCAGCCGTATGGCCATTTTTGTGCCTGGCGCGGTGCGTAGTGGGAAAGGGTGGTGTCAAGGCTGAAGGCAGCAGGAAAGCCTGCAGCCCTCAGGTCTGTGGGGCTACGCAAGTGGTTCCCAAAGAGCTTTAGAACAAGGCATAGTTTTCCCTGCTGACTCTTTGGGCGTGGGACCCATCTCCAGCCATATGGCCATTTTTGTGCCTGGCACGGCGCCAAGCGGGAAAGGGTGGTTTTGAGGCTGAAGGCAGCAGCAAAGCCCGCAGCCCTCAGGTCTGTGGGGCTACGCAAGTGGTTCCCAAAGAGCTTTAGAACAAGGCATAGTTTTCCCTACTGGCTCTTTGGGCGGGGGACCCATCTCTAGCCATAGGCCATTTTTGTGCCTGGCGCGGCGCCAAGTGGGAAAGGGTGGTGTCGAGGCTGAAGGCAGCAGGAAAGCCCGCAGCCCCCAGATCTGTGGGGCTACGCAAGCGGTTCCCAAAGAGCTTTAGAACAAGGCATAGTTTTCCCTGCTGGCTCTTTGGGCGGGGGACCCATCTCCAGCCATATGGCCATTTTTGTGCCTGGCGCGGCGCCAAGTGGGAAAGGGTGGTGTCGAGGCTGAAGGCAGCAGAAAAGCCCGCAGCCCCCATGTCTCTGGGGCTACGCAAGCGGTTCCCAAAGAGCTTTAGAACAAGGCATAGTTTTCCCTGCTGGCTCCTTGGGCGTGGGACCCATCTCCAGCCATATGGCCATTTTTGTGCCTGGCGCGGCGCCAAGTGGGAAAGGGTGGTGTCGAGGCTGAAGGCAGCAGGAAAGCCTGCAGCCCCCAGGTCTGTGGGGCTACGCAAGCGGTTCCCAAAGAGCTTTAGAACAAGGCATAGTTTTCCCTGCTGACTCTTTGGGGCGGGGGACCCATCTCCAGCCGTATGGCCATTTTTGAGCCTGGCGCGGCGCCAAGTGGGAAAGGGTGGTGTTGAGGCTGAAGGCAGCAGGAAAACCCGCAGCCCCCAGGTCTGTGGGGCTACGCAAGCAGTTCCCAAAGAGCTTTAGAACAAGGCATAATTTTCCCTGATGGCTCCTTGGGCGGGGGACCCATCTCCAGCTGTATGGCCATTTTTGTGCCTGGCGCGGCGCCAAGTGGGAAAGGGTGTTGTCGAGGCTGATGGCAGCAGGAAAGCCCGCAGCCCCCAGGTCTGTGGGGCCACGCAAGTGGTTCCCAAAGACCTTTAGAACAAGGCATAGTTTTCCCTCCTGGCTCTTTGGGCATGGGACCCATCTCCAGCCGAATGGCTATTTTTGTGTCTTTCGCGGCGCCAAGTGGGAAAGGGTGGTGTCGAGGCTGAAGGCAGCAGGAAAGCCCGCAGCCCCTAGGTCTGTGGGGCTCCGCAAGCAGTTCCCAAAGAGCTTTAGAACAAGGCACAATTTTCCCTGATGGCTCCTTGGGCGGGGGACCCATCTCCAGCCATATGGCCATTTTTGTGCCTGGCATGGCGCCAAGTGGGAAAGGGTGTTGTCGAGGCTGATGGCAGCAGGAAAGCCCGCAGCCCCCAGGTCTGTGGGGCTACGCAAGCGGTTCCCAAAGAGCTTTAGAACAAGGCATAGTTTTCCCTCCTGGCTCTTTGGGCGGGGGGCCCATCTCCAGCCGTATGGCCATTTTTATGCCTGGCGCGGCGCCAAGTGGGAAAGGGTGGTGTCGAGGCTGAAGGCAGCAGGAAAGCCCGCAGCCCCCAGGTCTGTGGGGCTACGCAAGTGGTTCCCAAAGAGCTTTAGAACAAGGCATAATTTCCCCTGCTGGCTCCTTGGGCGTGGGACCCATCTCCAGCCGTATGGCCATTTTTGTGCCTGGCGCGGCGCCAAGTGGGAAAGGGTGGTTTTGAGGCTGAAGGCAGCAGGAAAGCCCACAGCCCCCAGGTCTGTGGGGCTACGCAAGCGGTTCCCAAAGAGCTTTAGAACAAGGCATAATTTTCCCTGCTGGCTCCTTGGGCGTGGGACCCATCTCCAGCCGTATGGCCATTTTTGTGCCTGGCGCCGCGTCCAGAGGGAAAGGGGGGTTTTCAGGCTGAAGGCAGCAGGAAAGCCCGCAGCCCCCAGGTCTGTGGGGCTACGCAAGTGGTTCCCAAAGACCTTTAGAACAAGGCATAGTTTTCCCTGCTGGCTCTTTGGGCGGGGGACCCATCTCCAGCTGTATGGCCATTTTTGTGCCTGGCTCGGCACCAAGTGGGAAAGGGTGGTGTTGAGGCTGAAGGCAGCAGGAAAGCCCGCAGCCCCCAGGTCTGTGGGGCTACGCAAGCGGTTCCCAAAGAGCTTTAGAACAAGGCATAATTTTCCCTGCTGGCTCTTTGGGCGGGGGACCCATCTCTACCCATATGGCCATTTTTGTGCCTGGCCGGCGTCAAGTGGGAAAGGGTGGTGTCGAGACTGAAGGCAGCAGGAAAGCCCGCAGCCCCTTGCTCTGTGGGGCTATGCAAGCGGTTCCCAAAGAGCTTTAGAACACGGCATAATTTTCCCTGCTGGCTCTTTGGGCGGGGGACCCATCTCAACCGTATGGCCATTTTTGTGCCTGGCACAGTGCCAAGTGGGAAAGGGTGGTGTCAAGGCTGAAGGCAGCAGGAAAGCCCGCAGCCCCCAGGTCTGCGGGACTACGCAAGTGATTCCCAAAGAGCTTTAGAACAAGGCATAGTTTTCCCTGCTGGCTCCTTGGGCGTGGGACCCATCTCCAGCCATATGGCCATTTTTGTGCCTGGCGCGACGCCAAGTGGGAAAGGGTGGTGTCGAGGCTGAAGGCAGCAGGAAAGCCTGCAGCCCCCAGGTCTGTGGGGCTACGCAAGCGGTTCCCAAAGAGCTTTAAAACAAGGCATAGTTTTCCCTGCTGACTCTTTTGGTATGGGACCCATCTCCAGCCGTATGGCCATTTTTGTCCCTGGCGCGGAGCCAAGTGGGAAAGGGTGGTGTTGAGGCTGAAGGCAGCAGCAAAGCCTGCAGCCCCCAGGTCTGTGGGGCTACGCAAGCAGTTCCTAAAGAGCTTTAGAACAAGGCATAGTTTTCCCTGCTGCCTCCTTGGGCCTGTGACCCATCTCCAGCCGTATGGCCATTTTTGTGCCTGGCGCGGTGCCAAGTGGGAAAGGGTGGTGTCGAGGCTGAAGGCAGCAGGAAAGCCCGCAGCCCCCAGGTCTGTGGGGCTACTCAAGCAGTTCCCAAAGAGCTTTAGAACAAGGCATAGTTTTCCCTGCTGGCTCCTCGGGCGTGGGACCCATCTCCAGCCGTATGGCCATTTTTGTGCCTGGCGCGGCGTCAAGTGGGAAAGGGTGGTGTCGAGGCTGAAGGCAGCAGGAAAGCCCGCAGCCCCTTGCTCTGTGGGGCTACGCAAGCGGTTCCCAAAGAGCTTTAGAACAAGGCATAGTTTTACCTGCTGGCTCCTTGGGCAGGGGACCCATCTCCAGCCGTATGGCCATTTTTGTGCCTGGCGCGGTGCGTAGTGGGAAAGGGTGGTGTCAAGGCTGAAGGCAGCAGGAAAGCCCGCAGCCCCCAGGTCTGTGGGGCTACGCAAGCAGTTCCCAAAGAGCTTTAGAACAAGGCATAATTTTCCCTGCTGGCTCCTTGGGCGTGGGACCCATCTCCAGCCGTATGGCCATTTTTGTGCCTGGCGCCGCGTCCAGAGGGAAAGGGGGGTTTTCAGGCTGAAGGCAGCAGGAAAGCCCGCAGCCCCCAGGTCTGTGGGGCTACGCAAGTGGTTCCCAAAGACCTTTAGAACAAGGCATAGTTTTCCCTGCTGGCTCTTTGGGCGGGGGACCCATCTCCAGCTGTATGGCCATTTTTGTGCCTGGCTCGGCACCAAGTGGGAAAGGGTGGTGTTGAGGCTGAAGGCAGCAGGAAAGCCCGCAGCCCCCAGGTCTGTGGGGCTACGCAAGCGGTTCCCAAAGAGCTTTAGAACAAGGCATAATTTTCCCTGCTGGCTCTTTGGGCGGGGGACCCATCTCTACCCATATGGCCATTTTTGTGCCTGGCCGGCGTCAAGTGGGAAAGGGTGGTGTCGAGACTGAAGGCAGCAGGAAAGCCCGCAGCCCCTTGCTCTGTGGGGCTATGCAAGCGGTTCCCAAAGAGCTTTAGAACACGGCATAATTTTCCCTGCTGGCTCTTTGGGCGGGGGACCCATCTCAACCGTATGGCCATTTTTGTGCCTGGCACAGTGCCAAGTGGGAAAGGGTGGTGTCAAGGCTGAAGGCAGCAGGAAAGCCCGCAGCCCCCAGGTCTGCGGGACTACGCAAGTGATTCCCAAAGAGCTTTAGAACAAGGCATAGTTTTCCCTGCTGGCTCCTTGGGCGTGGGACCCATCTCCAGCCATATGGCCATTTTTGTGCCTGGCGCGACGCCAAGTGGGAAAGGGTGGTGTCGAGGCTGAAGGCAGCAGGAAAGCCTGCAGCCCCCAGGTCTGTGGGGCTACGCAAGCGGTTCCCAAAGAGCTTTAAAACAAGGCATAGTTTTCCCTGCTGACTCTTTTGGTATGGGACCCATCTCCAGCCGTATGGCCATTTTTGTCCCTGGCGCGGAGCCAAGTGGGAAAGGGTGGTGTTGAGGCTGAAGGCAGCAGCAAAGCCTGCAGCCCCCAGGTCTGTGGGGCTACGCAAGCAGTTCCTAAAGAGCTTTAGAACAAGGCATAGTTTTCCCTGCTGCCTCCTTGGGCCTGTGACCCATCTCCAGCCGTATGGCCATTTTTGTGCCTGGCGCGGTGCCAAGTGGGAAAGGGTGGTGTCGAGGCTGAAGGCAGCAGGAAAGCCCGCAGCCCCCAGGTCTGTGGGGCTACTCAAGCAGTTCCCAAAGAGCTTTAGAACAAGGCATAGTTTTCCCTGCTGGCTCCTCGGGCGTGGGACCCATCTCCAGCCGTATGGCCATTTTTGTGCCTGGCGCGGCGTCAAGTGGGAAAGGGTGGTGTCGAGGCTGAAGGCAGCAGGAAAGCCCGCAGCCCCTTGCTCTGTGGGGCTACGCAAGCGGTTCCCAAAGAGCTTTAGAACAAGGCATAGTTTTACCTGCTGGCTCCTTGGGCAGGGGACCCATCTCCAGCCGTATGGCCATTTTTGTGCCTGGCGCGGTGCGTAGTGGGAAAGGGTGGTGTCAAGGCTGAAGGCAGCAGGAAAGCCCGCAGCCCCCAGGTCTGTGGGGCTACGCAAGCAGTTCCCAAAGAGCTTTAGAACAAGGCATAGTTTTCCCTGCTGGCTCTTTGGGCGTGGGACCCATCTCCAGCCATATGGCCATTTTTGTGCCTGGCACGGCGCCAAGCGGGAAAGGGTGGTTTTGAGGCTGAAGGCAGCAGCAAAGCCTGCAGCCCTCAGGTCTGTGGGGCTACGCAAGTGGTTCCCAAAGACCTTTAGAACAAGGCATAGTTTTCCCTACTGGCTCTTTGGGCGGGGGACCCATCTCTAGCCATAGGCCATTTTTGTGCCTGGCGCGGCGCCAAGTGGGAAAGGGTGGTGTTGAGGCTGAAGGCAGCAGGAAAGCCCGCAGCCCCCAGATCTGTGGGGCTACGCAAGCGGTTCCCAAAGAGCTTTAGAACAAGGCATAGTTTTCCCTGCTGGCTCTTTGGGCGGGGGACCCATCTCCAGCCATATGGCCATTTTTGTGCCTGGCGCGGCTCCAAGTGGGAAAGGGTGGTGTCGAGGCTGAAGGCAGCAGAAAAGCCCGCAGCCCCCATGTCTCTGGGGCTACGCAAGCGGTTCCCAAAGAGCTTTAGAACAAGGCATAGTTTTCCCTGCTGACTCTTTGTGTATGGGACCCATCTCCAGCCATGGGCCATTTTTGTGCCTGGCGCGGCACCAAGTGGGAAAGGGTGGTGTCGAGGCTGAAGGCAGCAGGAAAGCCCACAGCCCCCAGGTCTGTGGGGCTACGCAAGCGGTTCCCAAAGAGCTTTAGAACAAGGCATAGTTTTCCCTGCTGGCTCTTTGGGCGGGGGACCCATCTCTAGCCATATGGCCATTTTTGAGCCTGGCGCGGCGCCAAGTGGGAAAGGGTGGCTTTGAGGCTGAAGGCAGCAGGAAAGCCCGCAGCCCCCAGGTCTGTGGGGCTATGCAAGCGGTTCCCAAAGAGCTTTAGAACAAGGCATAGTTTTCCCTCCTGGCTGTTTGGGCCTGGGACCCATCTCTAGCCATAGGCCATTTTTGTGCCTGGCACAGCGCCAAGTGGGAAAGGGTGGTGTCAAGGCTGAAGGCAGCAGGAAAGCCCGCAGCCCCCAGATCTGTGGGGCTACGCAAGTGATTCCCAAAGAGCTTTAGAACACGGCATAGTTTTCCCTGCTGGCTCCTTGGGCAGGGGACCCATCTCCAGCCGTATGGCCATTTTTGTGCCTGGCCGGCGCCAAGTGGGAAAGGGTGGTGTCAAGTCTGAAGGCAGCAGGAAAGCCCGCAGCCCCTTGCTCTGTGGGGCTATGCAAGCGGTTCCCAAAGAGCTTTAGAACACGGCATAATTTTCCCTGCTGGCTCCTTGGGCAGGGGACCAATCTCCAGCCATATGGCCATTTTTGTGCCTCGCGCCGCGCCCAGAGGGAAAGGGTGGTGTCGAGGCTGAAGGCAGCAGGAAAGCCCGCAGCCCCCAGGTCTGTGGGGCTACGCAAGCAGTTCCCAAAGACCTTTAGAACAAGGCATAGTTTTCCCTCCTGTCTCCTTGGGCAGGGGACCCATCTCCACCCATATGGCCATTTTTGTGCCTGGCGCAGCGCCAAGTGGGAAAGGGTGGTTTTGAGGCTGAAGGCAGCAGGAAAGCCTGCAGCCCCCAGGTCTGTGGGGCTACGCAAGCGGTTCCCAAAGAGCTTTAGAACAAGGCATAGTTTTCCCTGCTGGCTCTTTGGTCTTGGGACCCATCTCTAGCCATAGGCCATTTATGTGCCTGGCGCGGCGGAAAGTTGGAAAGGGTGGTGTCGAGGCTGAAGGCAGCAGGAAAGCCCGCAGCCCCCAGGTCTGTGGGGCTACGCAAGCGGTTCCCAAAGAGCTTTAGAACAAGGCATAGTTTTCCCTGCTGGCTCTTTGGGCTTGGGACCCATCTCTAGCCATAGGCCATATTTCTGCCTGGCGCCCCGCCAAGTGGAAAGGGTGGCTTTGAGGCTGAAGGCAGCAGGAAAGCCCGCAGCCCCCAGGTCTGTGGGGCTACGCAAGCGGTTCCCAAAGAGCTTTAGAACCAGGCATAGTTTTCCCTGCTGGCTCCTTGGGCAGGGGACCCATCTGCAGCCGTATGGCCATTTTTGTGCCTGGTGACGCGCCAAGCGGGAAAGGGTGGTTTTGAGGCTGAAGGCAGCAGCAAAGCCTGCAGTCCCCAGGTCTGTGGGGCTACGCAAGCGGTTCCCAAAGACCTTTAGAACAAGGCATAGTTTTCCCTGCTGGCTCTTTGGGCGGGGGACCCATCTCCAGCCGTATGGCCATTTTTGTGCCTGGCGCGGCGCCAAGTGGGAAAGGGCACTGTAGAGGCTGAAGGCAGCAGGAAAGCCCGCAGCCCCCAGGTCTGTGGGGCTACGCAAGCGGTTCCCAAAGAGCTTTAGAACGAGGCATAGTTTTCCCTGCTGGCTCCTTGGGCAGGGGACCCATCTCCAGCCGTATGGCCATTTTTGTGCCTGGCGCGACGCCAAGTGGGAAAGGGTGGTGTCGAGGCTGAAGGCAGCAGGAAAGCCTGCAGCCCCCAGGTCTGTGGGGCTACGCAAGCGGTTCCCAAAGAGCTTTAAAACAAGGCATAGTTTTCCCTGCTGACTCTTTTGGTATGGGACCCATCTCCAGCCGTATGGCCATTTTTGTCCCTGGCGCGGAGCCAAGTGGGAAAGGGTGGTGTTGAGGCTGAAGGCAGCAGCAAAGCCTGCAGCCCCCAGGTCTGTGGGGCTACGCAAGCGGTTCCCAAAGAGCTTTAGAACAAGGCATAGTTTTCCCTGCTGGCTCTTTGGTCTTGGGACCCATCTCTAGCCATAGGCCATTTATGTGCCTGGCGCGGCGGAAAGTTGGAAAGGGTGGTGTCGAGGCTGAAGGCAGCAGGAAAGCCCGCAGCCCCCAGGTCTGTGGGGCTACGCAAGCGGTTACCAAGGAGCTTTAGAACAAGGCATAGTTTTCCCTGCTGGCTCTTTGGGCTTGGGACCCATCTCTAGCCATAGGCCATATTTCTGCCTGGCGCCCCGCCAAGTGGAAAGGGTGGCTTTGAGGCTGAAGGCAGCAGGAAAGCCCGCAGCCCCCAGGTCTGTGGGGCTACGCAAGCGGTTCCCAAAGAGCTTTAGAACCAGGCATAGTTTTCCCTGCTGGCTCCTTGGGCAGGGGACCCATCTGCAGCCGTATGGCCATTTTTGTGCCTGGTGACGCGCCAAGCGGGAAAGGGTGGTTTTGAGGCTGAAGGCAGCAGCAAAGCCTGCAGTCCCCAGGTCTGTGGGGCTACGCAAGCGGTTCCCAAAGACCTTTAGAACAAGGCATAGTTTTCCCTGCTGGCTCTTTGGGCGGGGGACCCATCTCCAGCCGTATGGCCATTTTTGTGCCTGGCGCGGCGCCAAGTGGGAAAGGGCACTGTAGAGGCTGAAGGCAGCAGGAAAGCCCGCAGCCCCCAGGTCTGTGGGGCTACGCAAGCGGTTCCCAAAGAGCTTTAGAACGAGGCATAGTTTTCCCTGCTGGCTCCTTGGGCAGGGGACCCATCTCCAGCCGTATGGCCATTTTTGTGCCTGGCGCGACGCCAAGTGGGAAAGGGTGGTGTCGAGGCTGAAGGCAGCAGGAAAGCCTGCAGCCCCCAGGTCTGTGGGGCTACGCAAGCGGTTCCCAAAGAGCTTTAAAACAAGGCATAGTTTTCCCTGCTGACTCTTTTGGTATGGGACCCATCTCCAGCCGTATGGCCATTTTTGTCCCTGGCGCGGAGCCAAGTGGGAAAGGGTGGTGTTGAGGCTGAAGGCAGCAGCAAAGCCTGCAGCCCCCAGGTCTGTGGGGCTACGCAAGCAGTTCCTAAAGAGCTTTAGAACAAGGCATAGTTTTCCCTGCTGCCTCCTTGGGCCTGTGACCCATCTCCAGCCGTATGGCCATTTTTGTGCCTGGCGCGGTGCCAAGTGGGAAAGGGTGGTGTCGAGGCTGAAGGCAGCAGGAAAGCCCGCAGCCCCCAGGTCTGTGGGGCTACTCAAGCAGTTCCCAAAGAGCTTTAGAACAAGGCATAGTTTTCCCTGCTGGCTCCTCGGGCGTGGGACCCATCTCCAGCCGTATGGCCATTTTTGTGCCTGGCGCGGCGTCAAGTGGGAAAGGGTGGTGTCGAGGCTGAAGGCAGCAGGAAAGCCCGCAGCCCCTTGCTCTGTGGGGCTACGCAAGCGGTTCCCAAAGAGCTTTAGAACAAGGCATAGTTTTACCTGCTGGCTCCTTGGGCAGGGGACCCATCTCCAGCCGTATGGCCATTTTTGTGCCTGGCGCGGTGCGTAGTGGGAAAGGGTGGTGTCAAGGCTGAAGGCAGCAGGAAAGCCCGCAGCCCCCAGGTCTGTGGGGCTACGCAAGCAGTTCCCAAAGAGCTTTAGAACAAGGCATAATTTTCCCTGCTGGCTCCTTGGGCGTGGGACCCATCTCCAGCCGTATGGCCATTTTTGTGCCTGGCGCCGCGTCCAGAGGGAAAGGGGGGTTTTCAGGCTGAAGGCAGCAGGAAAGCCCGCAGCCCCCAGGTCTGTGGGGCTACGCAAGTGGTTCCCAAAGACCTTTAGAACAAGGCATAGTTTTCCCTGCTGGCTCTTTGGGCGGGGGACCCATCTCCAGCTGTATGGCCATTTTTGTGCCTGGCTCGGCACCAAGTGGGAAAGGGTGGTGTTGAGGCTGAAGGCAGCAGGAAAGCCCGCAGCCCCCAGGTCTGTGGGGCTACGCAAGCGGTTCCCAAAGAGCTTTAGAACAAGGCATAATTTTCCCTGCTGGCTCTTTGGGCGGGGGACCCATCTCTACCCATATGGCCATTTTTGTGCCTGGCCGGCGTCAAGTGGGAAAGGGTGGTGTCGAGACTGAAGGCAGCAGGAAAGCCCGCAGCCCCTTGCTCTGTGGGGCTATGCAAGCGGTTCCCAAAGAGCTTTAGAACACGGCATAATTTTCCCTGCTGGCTCTTTGGGCGGGGGACCCATCTCAACCGTATGGCCATTTTTGTGCCTGGCACAGTGCCAAGTGGGAAAGGGTGGTGTCAAGGCTGAAGGCAGCAGGAAAGCCCGCAGCCCCCAGGTCTGCGGGACTACGCAAGTGATTCCCAAAGAGCTTTAGAACAAGGCATAGTTTTCCCTGCTGGCTCCTTGGGCGTGGGACCCATCTCCAGCCATATGGCCATTTTTGTGCCTGGCGCGACGCCAAGTGGGAAAGGGTGGTGTCGAGGCTGAAGGCAGCAGGAAAGCCTGCAGCCCCCAGGTCTGTGGGGCTACGCAAGCGGTTCCCAAAGAGCTTTAAAACAAGGCATAGTTTTCCCTGCTGACTCTTTTGGTATGGGACCCATCTCCAGCCGTATGGCCATTTTTGTCCCTGGCGCGGAGCCAAGTGGGAAAGGGTGGTGTTGAGGCTGAAGGCAGCAGCAAAGCCTGCAGCCCCCAGGTCTGTGGGGCTACGCAAGCAGTTCCTAAAGAGCTTTAGAACAAGGCATAGTTTTCCCTGCTGCCTCCTTGGGCCTGTGACCCATCTCCAGCCGTATGGCCATTTTTGTGCCTGGCGCGGTGCCAAGTGGGAAAGGGTGGTGTCGAGGCTGAAGGCAGCAGGAAAGCCCGCAGCCCCCAGGTCTGTGGGGCTACTCAAGCAGTTCCCAAAGAGCTTTAGAACAAGGCATAGTTTTCCCTGCTGGCTCCTCGGGCGTGGGACCCATCTCCAGCCGTATGGCCATTTTTGTGCCTGGCGCGGCGTCAAGTGGGAAAGGGTGGTGTCGAGGCTGAAGGCAGCAGGAAAGCCCGCAGCCCCTTGCTCTGTGGGGCTACGCAAGCGGTTCCCAAAGAGCTTTAGAACAAGGCATAGTTTTACCTGCTGGCTCCTTGGGCAGGGGACCCATCTCCAGCCGTATGGCCATTTTTGTGCCTGGCGCGGTGCGTAGTGGGAAAGGGTGGTGTCAAGGCTGAAGGCAGCAGGAAAGCCCGCAGCCCCCAGGTCTGTGGGGCTACGCAAGCAGTTCCCAAAGAGCTTTAGAACAAGGCATAGTTTTCCCTGCTGGCTCTTTGGGCGTGGGACCCATCTCCAGCCATATGGCCATTTTTGTGCCTGGCACGGCGCCAAGCGGGAAAGGGTGGTTTTGAGGCTGAAGGCAGCAGCAAAGCCTGCAGCCCTCAGGTCTGTGGGGCTACGCAAGTGGTTCCCAAAGACCTTTAGAACAAGGCATAGTTTTCCCTACTGGCTCTTTGGGCGGGGGACCCATCTCTAGCCATAGGCCATTTTTGTGCCTGGCGCGGCGCCAAGTGGGAAAGGGTGGTGTTGAGGCTGAAGGCAGCAGGAAAGCCCGCAGCCCCCAGATCTGTGGGGCTACGCAAGCGGTTCCCAAAGAGCTTTAGAACAAGGCATAGTTTTCCCTGCTGGCTCTTTGGGCGGGGGACCCATCTCCAGCCATATGGCCATTTTTGTGCCTGGCGCGGCTCCAAGTGGGAAAGGGTGGTGTCGAGGCTGAAGGCAGCAGAAAAGCCCGCAGCCCCCATGTCTCTGGGGCTACGCAAGCGGTTCCCAAAGAGCTTTAGAACAAGGCATAGTTTTCCCTGCTGACTCTTTGTGTATGGGACCCATCTCCAGCCATGGGCCATTTTTGTGCCTGGCGCGGCACCAAGTGGGAAAGGGTGGTGTCGAGGCTGAAGGCAGCAGGAAAGCCCACAGCCCCCAGGTCTGTGGGGCTACGCAAGCGGTTCCCAAAGAGCTTTAGAACAAGGCATAGTTTTCCCTGCTGGCTCTTTGGGCGGGGGACCCATCTCTAGCCATATGGCCATTTTTGAGCCTGGCGCGGCGCCAAGTGGGAAAGGGTGGCTTTGAGGCTGAAGGCAGCAGGAAAGCCCGCAGCCCCCAGGTCTGTGGGGCTATGCAAGCGGTTCCCAAAGAGCTTTAGAACAAGGCATAGTTTTCCCTCCTGGCTGTTTGGGCCTGGGACCCATCTCTAGCCATAGGCCATTTTTGTGCCTGGCACAGCGCCAAGTGGGAAAGGGTGGTGTCAAGGCTGAAGGCAGCAGGAAAGCCCGCAGCCCCCAGATCTGTGGGGCTACGCAAGTGATTCCCAAAGAGCTTTAGAACACGGCATAGTTTTCCCTGCTGGCTCCTTGGGCAGGGGACCCATCTCCAGCCGTATGGCCATTTTTGTGCCTGGCCGGCGCCAAGTGGGAAAGGGTGGTGTCAAGTCTGAAGGCAGCAGGAAAGCCCGCAGCCCCTTGCTCTGTGGGGCTATGCAAGCGGTTCCCAAAGAGCTTTAGAACACGGCATAATTTTCCCTGCTGGCTCCTTGGGCAGGGGACCAATCTCCAGCCATATGGCCATTTTTGTGCCTCGCGCCGCGCCCAGAGGGAAAGGGTGGTGTCGAGGCTGAAGGCAGCAGGAAAGCCCGCAGCCCCCAGGTCTGTGGGGCTACGCAAGCAGTTCCCAAAGACCTTTAGAACAAGGCATAGTTTTCCCTCCTGTCTCCTTGGGCAGGGGACCCATCTCCACCCATATGGCCATTTTTGTGCCTGGCGCAGCGCCAAGTGGGAAAGGGTGGTTTTGAGGCTGAAGGCAGCAGGAAAGCCTGCAGCCCCCAGGTCTGTGGGGCTACGCAAGCGGTTCCCAAAGAGCTTTAGAACAAGGCATAGTTTTCCCTGCTGGCTCTTTGGTCTTGGGACCCATCTCTAGCCATAGGCCATTTATGTGCCTGGCGCGGCGGAAAGTTGGAAAGGGTGGTGTCGAGGCTGAAGGCAGCAGGAAAGCCCGCAGCCCCCAGGTCTGTGGGGCTACGCAAGCGGTTACCAAGGAGCTTTAGAACAAGGCATAGTTTTCCCTGCTGGCTCTTTGGGCTTGGGACCCATCTCTAGCCATAGGCCATATTTCTGCCTGGCGCCCCGCCAAGTGGAAAGGGTGGCTTTGAGGCTGAAGGCAGCAGGAAAGCCCGCAGCCCCCAGGTCTGTGGGGCTACGCAAGCGGTTCCCAAAGAGCTTTAGAACCAGGCATAGTTTTCCCTGCTGGCTCCTTGGGCAGGGGACCCATCTGCAGCCGTATGGCCATTTTTGTGCCTGGTGACGCGCCAAGCGGGAAAGGGTGGTTTTGAGGCTGAAGGCAGCAGCAAAGCCTGCAGTCCCCAGGTCTGTGGGGCTACGCAAGCGGTTCCCAAAGACCTTTAGAACAAGGCATAGTTTTCCCTGCTGGCTCTTTGGGCGGGGGACCCATCTCCAGCCGTATGGCCATTTTTGTGCCTGGCGCGGCGCCAAGTGGGAAAGGGCACTGTAGAGGCTGAAGGCAGCAGGAAAGCCCGCAGCCCCCAGGTCTGTGGGGCTACGCAAGCGGTTCCCAAAGAGCTTTAGAACGAGGCATAGTTTTCCCTGCTGGCTCCTTGGGCAGGGGACCCATCTCCAGCCGTATGGCCATTTTTGTGCCTGGCACGGCGCCAAGTGGGAAAGGGTGGTGTCGAGGCTGAAGGCAGCAGGAAAGCCGGCAGCCCCCAGATCTGTGGGGCTACGCAAGTGATTCCCAAAGAGCTTTAGAACAAGGCATAGTTTTTCCTGCTGGCTCTTTGGGCGGGGGACCCATCTCCAGCCGTATGGCCATTTTTGTGCCTGGCGCGGTGCCAAGTGGGAAAGGGTGGTGTTGAGGCTGAAGGCAGCAGGAAAGCCCGCAGCCCCCAGGTCTGAGGGGCTACGCAAGCAGTTCCCAAAGAGCTTTAGAACAAGGCATAGTTTTCCCTGCTGGCTCTTTGGGCTTGGGACCCATCTCTAGCCATAGGCCATTTATGTGCCTGGCGCGGCGCCAAGTGGGAAAGGGTGGTGTCGAGGCTGCAGGCAGCAGGAAAGCCCGCAGCCCCCAGGTCTGTGGGGCTACGCAAGCGGTTCCCAAAGAGCTTTAGAACCAGGAATAGTTTTCCCTGCTGGCTCCTTGGGCAGGGGAACCATCTGCAGCCGTATGGCCATTTTTGTGCCTGGTGACGCGCCAAGTGGGAAAGGGTGGTTTTGAGGCTGAAGGCAGCAGGAAAGCCCGCAGCCCCCAGGTCTGTGGGGCTACGCAAGCGGTTCCCAAAGACATTTAGAACAAGGCATAGTTTTCCCTGCTGGCTCTTTGGGCGGGGGACCCATCTCCAGCCATATGGCCATTTTTGTGCCTGGCGCGGCGCCAAGTGGGAAAGGGCGCTGTAGAGGCTGAAGGCAGCAGGAAAGCCCGCAGCCCCCAGGTCTGTGGGGCTACGCAAGCGGTTCCCAAAGAGCTTTAGAACAAGGCATAGTTTTCCCTGCTGGCTCCTTGGGCGTGGGACCCATCTCCAGCCGTATGGCCATTTTTGTGCCTGGCGCGGTGCCAAGTGGGAAAGGGTGGTGTTGAGGCTGAAGGCAGCAGCAAAGCCCGCAGCCCCCAGGTCTGTGGGGCTATGCAAGCGGTTCCCAAAGAGCTTTAGAACAAGGCATAGTTTTCCCTGCTGGATTTTTGGGCGTGGGACCCATCTCCAGCCATATGGCCATTTTGTGCCTGGCGCGGCGCCAAGTGGGAAAGGGTGGTTTTGAGGCTGAAGGCAGCAGCAAAGCCTGCAGCCCCCAGGTCTGTGGGGCTACGCAAGCGGTTCCCAAAGAGCTTTAGAACAAGGCATAGTTTTCCCTGCTGGATTTTTCGGCGTGGGACCCATCTCCAGCCATATGGCCATTTTTGTGCCTGGCGCGGCGCCAAGTGGGAAAGGGTGGTGTCGAGGCTGAAGGCAGCAGCAAAGCCTGCAGCACCCATGTCTGTGGGGCTACGCAAGCGGTTCCCAAAGAGCTTTAGAACAAGGCATAGTTTTCCCTCCTGGCTCTTTGGGCTTGGGACCCATCTCTAGCCACAGGCCATTTTTGTGCCTGGCGCGGCGGAAAGTGGGAAAGGGTGGTGTCGAGGCTGAAGGCAGCAGGAAAGCCCGCAGCCCCCAGGTCTGTGGGGCTACGCAAGCGGTTCCCAAAGAGCTTTAGAACAAGGCATAGTTTTCCCTGCTGGCTCCTTGGGCAGGGGACCCATCTCCAGCCATATGGCCATTTTGTGCCAGGCGCGGCGCCAAGTGGGAAAGGGTGGTTTTGAGGCTGAAGGCAGCAGGAAAGCCTGCAGCCCCCATGTCTGTGGGCCTACGCAAGCGGTTCCCAAAGAGCTTTAGAACAAGGCATAGTTTTTCCTGCTGGCTCTTTGGGCGTGGGACCCATCTCCAGCCATATGGCCATTTTTGTGCCTGGCGCGGCGCCAAGTGGGAAAGGGTGGTGTCGAGGCTGAAGGCAGCAGGAAAGCCCGCAGCCCCCAGGTCTGTGGGGCTACGCAAGCGGTTCCCAAAGAGCTTTAGAACAAGGCATAGTTTTCCCTGCTGGCTCTTTGGGCGGGGGACCCATCTCCAGCCATATGGCCATTTTTGTGCCTGGCGCGGCGCCAAGTGGGAAAGGGTGGTTTTGAGGCTGAAGGCAGCAGCAAAGCCTGCAGCCCCCATGTCTCTGGGGCTACGCAAGTGGTTCCCAAAGAGCTTTAGAACAAGGCATAGTTTTCCCTGCTGGCTCTTTGGGCTTGGGACCCATCTCTAGCCATAGGCCATTTATGTGCCTGGCGCGGCGGAAAGTGGGAAAGGGTGGTGTCGAGGCTGAAGGCAGCAGGAAAGCCCGCAGCCCCCAGGTCTGTGGGGCTACGCAAGTGGTTCCCAAGGAGCTTTAGAACAAGGCATAGTTTCCCCTGCTGGCTCTTTGGGCTTGGGACCCATCTCTAGCCATAGGCCATTTTTCTGCCTGGCGCCCCGCCAAGTGGGAAAGGGTGGTGTTGAGGCTGAAGGCAGCAGGAAAGCCCGCAGCCCCCAGGTCTGTGGGGCTACGCAAGCGGTTCCCAAAGAGCTTTAGAACAAGGCATAGTTTTCCCTGCTGGCTCTTTGGGCGGGGGACACATCTCCAGCCATATGGCCATTTTTGTGCCTGGCGCGGCGCCAAGTGGGAAAGGGTGGTGTCGAGGCTGAAGGCAGCAGGAAAGCCTGCAGCCCCCAGGTCTGTGGGGCTACGCAAGCGGTTCCCAAAGAGCTTTAAAACAAGGCATAGTTTTCCCTGCTGACTCTTTTGGTATGGGACCCATCTCCAGCCATGGACCATTTTTGTCCCTGGCGCGGCGCCAAGTGGGAAACGGTGGTGTTGAGGCTCAAGGCAGGAGGAAAGCCCGCAGCCCCTTGCTCTGTGGGGCTATGCAAGCGGTTCCCAAAGAGCTTTAGAACAAGGCCCAGTTTTCCCTGCTGGCTCTTTGGGCGGGGGACACATCTCCAGCCATATGGCCATTTTTGTGCCTGGCGCGGCGCCAAGTGGGAAAGGGTGGTGTCGAGGCTGAAGGCAGCAGGAAAGCCCGCAGCCCCCAGGTCTGTGGGGCTACGCAAGCGGTTCCCAAAGAGCTTTAGAACAAGGCATAGTTTTCCCTGCTGGCTCTTTGGGCGGGGGACCCATCTCCAGCCATATGGCCATTTTTGTGCCTGGCGCGGCGCCAAGTGGGAAAGGGTGGTTTTGAGGCTGAAGGCAGCAGCAAAGCCTGCAGCCCCCATGTCTCTGGGGCTACGCAAGTGGTTCCCAAAGAGCTTTAGAACAAGGCATAGTTTTCCCTGCTGGCTCTTTGGGCTTGGGACCCATCTCTAGCCATAGGCCATTTATGTGCCTGGCGCGGCGGAAAGTGGGAAAGGGTGGTGTCGAGGCTGAAGGCAGCAGGAAAGCCCGCAGCCCCCAGGTATGTGGGGCTACGCAAGTGGTTCCCAAGGAGCTTTAGAACAAGGCATAGTTTCCCCTGCTGGCTCTTTGGGCTTGGGACCCATCTCTAGCCATAGGCCATTTTTCTGCCTGGCGCCCCGCCAAGTGGGAAAGGGTGGTGTTGAGGCTGAAGGCAGCAGGAAAGCCCGCAGCCCCCAGGTCTGTGGGGCTACGCAAGCGGTTCCCAAAGAGCTTTAGAACAAGGCATAGTTTTCCCTGCTGGCTCTTTGGGCGGGGGACACATCTCCAGCCATATGGCCATTTTTGTGCCTGGCGCAGCGCCAAGTGGGAAAGGGTGGTGTCGAGGCTGAAGGCAGCAGGAAAGCCTGCAGCCCCCAGGTCTGTGGGGCTACGCAAGCGGTTCCCAAAGAGCTTTAAAACAAGGCATAGTTTTCCCTGCTGACTCTTTTGGTATGGGACCCATCTCCAGCCATGGACCATTTTTGTCCCTGGCGCGGCGCCAAGTGGGAAACGGTGGTGTTGAGGCTGAAGGCAGGAGGAAAGCCCGCAGCCCCTTGCTCTGTGGGGCTATGCAAGCGGTTCCCAAAGAGCTTTAGAACAAGGCCCAGTTTTCCCTGCTGGCTCTTTGGGCGGGGGACACATCTCCAGCCATATGGCCATTTTTGTGCCTGGCGTGGCGCCAAGTGGGAAAGGGTGCTGTCGAGGCTGAAGGCAGCAGGAAAGCCTGCAGCCCCCAGGTCTGTGGGGCTACGCAAGCGGTTCCCAAAGAGCTTTAAAACAAGGCATAGTTTTCCCTGCTGACTCTTTTGGTATGGGACCCATCTCCAGCCATGGGCCATTTTTGTGCCTAGCGCGGCGCCAAGTGGGAAAGGGTGGTGTTGAGGCTGAAGGCAGCAGCAAAGCCTGCAGCCCCCAGGTCTGTGGGGCTACGCAAGCGGTTCCAAAAGAGCTTTAGAACAAGGCATAGTTTTCCCTGCTGGCTCTTTGGGCGGGGGACCCATCTCCAGACGTATGGCCATTTTTGTGCCTGGCGCGGCACCAAGTGGGAAAGGGTGGTTTTGAGGCTGAAGGCAGCAGGAAAGCCTGCATCCCCAGGTCTGTGGGGCTACGCAAGTGGTTCCCAAAGACCTTTAGAACAAGGCATAGTTTTCCCTGCTGGCTCTTTGGGCCTGTGACCCATCTCCAGCCGTATGGCCATTTTTGTGCCTGGCGCGGCGGCAAGTGGGAAAGGGTGGTGTTGAGGCTGAAGGCAGCAGGAAAGCCCGCAGCCCGCAGGTCTGTGGGGCTACTCAAGCAGTTCCCAAAGAGCTTTAGAACAAGGCATAGTTTTCCCTGCTGGCTCCTTGGGCGTGGGACCCATCTCCAGCCGTATGGCCATTTTTGAGCCTGGCGCGGCGCCAAGTGGGAAAGGCTGGTTTTGAGGCTGAAGGCAGCAGGAAAGCCCGCAGCCCCCAGGTCTGTGGGGCTACGCAAGCGGTTCCCAAAGACCTTTAGAACAAGGCATAGTTTTCCCTGATGGCTCTTTGGGCGGGGGACCCATCTCCAGCCATATGGCCATTTTTGTGCCTGGCGCTGGCGGCAAGTGGGAAAGGGTGCTTTTGAGGCTGAAGGCAGCAGGAAAGCCCGCAGCGCCTTGCTCTGTGGGGCTACGCAAGCCGTTCCCAAAGAGCTTTAGAACAAGGCATAGTTTTCCCTGCTGGCTCTTTGGGCGGGGGACCCATCTCCAGCCACATGGCCATTTTTGTGCCTGGCGCGGCGCCAAGTGGGAAAGGGTGGTGTCGAGGCTGAAGGCAGCAGGAAAGCCCGCAGCCCCCAGGTCTGTGGGGCTACGCAAGCGGTTCCCAAAGAGCTTTAGAACAAGGCATAGTTTTCCCTGCTGGCTCTTTGGGCGGGGGGACCCATCTCTAGCCACATGGCCATTTTTTTGCCTGGCGCGGCGCCAAGTGGGAAAGGGGTGGTGTCGAGGCTGAATGCAGCAGGAAAGCCCGCAGCACCCAGGTCTGTGGGGCTACGCAAGTGGTTCCCAAAGAGCTTTAGAACAAGGCATAGTTTTTCCTGCTGGCTCTTTGGGCGGGGGACCCATCTCCAGCCATATGGCCATTTTTGTGCCTGGCGCGGGGTGCCAAGTGGGAAAGGGTGGTGTCGAGGCTGAAGGCAGCAGGAAAGCCCGCAGCCCCCAGGTCTGTGGGGCTATGCAAGCGGTTCCCAAAGAGCTTTAGCACAAGGCATAGTTTTCCCTGCTGGATTTTTGGGCGTGGGATCCATCTCCAGCCATATGGCCATTTTGTGCCTGGCGCGGCGCCAAGTGGGAAAGGGTGGTTTTGAGGCTGAAGGCAGCAGCAAAGCCTGCAGCCCCCAGGTCTGTGGGGCTACGTATGCGGTTCCCAAAGAGCTTTAGAACAAGGCATAGTTTTCCCTGCTGGCTCCTTGGGCAGGGGACCCATCTCCAGCCGTATGGCCATTTTTGTGCCTGGCGCGGCGCCAAGTGGGGAAAGGGTGGTGTCGAGGCTGAAGGCAGCAGGAAAGCCCGCAGCCCCCAGGTCTGTGGGGCTACGCAAGTGGTTCCCAAAGAGCTTTAGAACAAGGCATAGTTTTTCCTGCTGGCTCTTTGGGCGGGGGACCCATCTCCAGCCATATGGCCATTTTTGTGCCTGGCGCGGTGCCAAGTGGGAAAGGGTGGTGTTGAGGCTGAAGGCAGCAGGAAAGCCCGCAGCCCCCAGGTCTGTGGGGCTATGCAAGCGGTTCCCAAAGAGCTTTAGAACAAGGCATAGTTTTCCCTGCTGGATTTTTCGGCGTGGGACCCATCTCCAGCCATATGGCCATTTTGTGCCTGGCGCGGCGCCAAGTGGGAAAGGGTGGTGGTCGAGTCTGAAGGCAGCAGCAAAGCCTGCAGCCCCCATGTCTGTGGAGCTATGCAAGCTGTTCCCAAAGAGCTTTAGAACAAGGCATAATTTTCCCTGCTGGCTCTTTGGGCGTGGGTCCAGTCTCCACTCACATGGAATTGTTGGAGGCTGGCGATGCGCCAAGTGGAAAAGGGTGGTTTTGAGGCTGTAGGCAGCAGGAAAGCCTGCAGCTCCAGGTCTGTGGGGCTACGCAAGCGGTTCCCAGAGAGCTTTAGCACAAGGCATAGTTTTCCCTGCTGGCTCTTTGGGCGGGGGACCCATCTCCAGCCATATGGCCATTTTTGTGCCTGGCGCGGTGCCAAGTGGGAAAGGGTTGTGTCGAGGCTGAAGGCAGCAGGAAAGCCTGCAGCCCCCAGGTCTGTGGGTCTACGCAAGCGGTTCCCAAAGAGCTTTAGAACAAGGCATGGTTTTCCCTGATGGCTCTTTGGGCGGGGGACCCATCTCCAGCCATATGGCCATTTTTGTGCCTGGCGCGGTGCCAAGTGGGAAAGGGTGGTTTTGAGGCTGAATGCAGCAGGAAAGCCCGCAGCCCCCAGGTCTGTGGGGCCACGCAAACGGTTCCCAAAGAGCTTTAGAACAAGGCATCATTTTCCCTCCTGGCTCTTTGGGCGTGGGACCAGTCTCCAGTCATATGGAAGTGTTGGAGGCTAGCGCTGCGCCAAGTGGGGAAAGGGTGCTGTCGAGGCTGAATGCAGCAGCAAAGCCTGCAGCCCCCAGGTCTGTGGGGCTACGCAAGCGGTTCCCAAAGAGCTTTAGACCAAGGCATAGTTTTCCCTGCTGGCTCTTTGGGCTGGGGACCCATCTCCAGCCGTATGGCAATTTTTATTCCTAGCGCGGCGCCAAGTGGGAAAGGGTGGTGTCGAGGCTGAAGGCAGCAGGAAAGCCTGCAGCCCCCAGGTCTGTGGGGCTACGCAAGCAGTTCCCAAAGAGCTTTAGAACAAGGCATAGTTTTCCCTGCTGGCTCCTTGGGCGTGGGACCCATCTCCAGCCATATGGCCATTTTTGTGCCTGGCGCGGCGCCAAGTGGGAAAGGGTGGTGTTGAGGCTGAAGGCAGCAGGAAAGCCCGCAGCCCCCATGTCTCTGGGGCTACGCAAGCGGTTCCCAAAGAGCTTTAGAACAAGGCATAGTTTTCCCTCCTGGCTCTTTGGGCTTGGGACCCATCTCTATCCATAGGCCATTTTTGTGCCTGGCGCGGCGCCAAGTGGGAAAGGGTGCTGTCGAGGCTGAAGGCAGCAGGAAAGCCTGCAGCTCCAGGTCTGTGGGGCCACGCAAGCGGTTCCCAAAGAGCTTTAGAACAAGGCATAATTTTCCCTGCTGGCTCTTTGGGCGTGGGATCCATCTCCAGCCATACGGCCATTTTTGTGCCTGGCGCGGCGCCAAGTGGGAAAGGGTGGTTTTGAGGCTGAAGGCAGCAGGAAAGCCCGCAGCCACTAGGTCTGTGGGGCCACGCAAGCGGTTCCCAAAGAGCTTTAGAACAAGGCATAATTTTCCCTGCTGGCTCTTTCGGCGGGGGACCCATCTCAACCGTATGGCCATTTTTGTGCCTGGCGCTGCGCCAAGTGGGAAAGGGTGGTTTTGAGGCTGAAGGCAGCAGGAAAGCCTGCAGCCCCCAGGTGTGTGGGGCTACGCAAGCGGTTCCCAAAGAGCTTTAGAACAAGGCACAGTTTTCCCTGCTGGCTCTTTGGGCGGGGGGACCCATCTCCAGCCATATGGCCATTTTTGTGCCAAGCGCGGCGCCAAGTGGGAAAGGGTGGTTTTGAGTGACAAGACAGCAGAAAAGCCTGCAGCCCCCAGGTCTGTGGGGCTACGCAAGCGGTTCCCAAAGAGCTTTAGAACAAGGCATAGTTTTCCCTGCTGGCTCTTTGGGCGGGGGACTCATCTCCAGCCATATGGCCATTTTTGTGCCTAGCGCGGCGCCAAGTTGGAAAGGGTGGTTTTGAGTGAGAAGGCAGCAGGAAAGCCTGCAGCTCCAGGTCTGTGGGGCTACGCATGCGGTTCCCAAAGAGCTTTAGAACAAGGCATAGTTTTCCCTGCTGGCTCTTTGGGTGGGGGGACACATCTCCAGCCATATGGCCATTTTTGTGCCTGGCGCGGCGCCAAGTGGGAAAGGGTGCTTTTGAGGCTGAAGGCAGCAGGAAAGCCTGCATCCCCCAGGTCTGTGGGGCTACGCAAGCGGTTCCCAAAGAGCTTTAGAACAAGGCATAGTTTTCCCTGCTCGCTCTTTGGGCGTGGGACCCATCTCCAGCCGTATGGCCATTTTTGTGCCTGGCGCAGCGCCAAGTGGGAAAGGGTGGTGTCGAGGCTGAAGGCAGCAGGAAAGCATGCAGCTCCAGGTCTGTGGGGCTACGCAAGCGGTTCCCAAAGAGCTTTAGAACAAGGCATAGTTTTCCCTGCTGGCTCTTTGTGCGGCGGACCCATCTCCAGCCATATGGCCATTTTTGTCCCTGGCGCGGTGCCAAGTGGGAAAGGGTGTTTTTGAGGCTGAAGGCAGCAGGAAAGCCCGCAGCCCCCAGGTCTGTGGGGCCACGCAAGCGGTTCCCAAAGCGCTTTAGAACAAGGCATAATTTTCCCTGCTGGCTCTTTGGGCGTGGGACCCATCTCCAGCCGTATGGCCATTTTTGTGCCTGGCGTGGCGCCAAGTGGGAAAGGGTGGTTTTGAGGCTGAAGGCAGCAGGAAAACCCGCAGCCCCCAGGTCTGTGGGGCTACGCAAGCGGTTCCCAAAGAGCTTTAGAACAAGGCATAGTTTTCCCTGCTGGCTCCTTGGGCAGGGGACCCATCTCCAGCCATACGGCCATTTTTGTGCCTGGCGCGGCGCCAAGTGGGAAAGGGTGGTTTTGAGGCTGAAGGCAGCAGGAAAGCCCGCAGCCACTAGGTCTGTGGGGCCACGCAAGCGGTTCCCAAAGAGCTTTAGAACAAGGCATAATTTTCCCTGCTGGCTCTTTCGGCGGGGGACCCATCTCAACCGTATGGCCATTTTTGTGCCTGGCGCTGCGCCAAGTGGGAAAGGGTGGTTTTGAGGCTGAAGGCAGCAGGAAAGCCCGCAGCCCCCAGGTCTGTGGGGCTACGCAAGCGGTTCCCAAAGAGCTTTAGAACAAGGCATAGTTTTTCCCTGCTGGTTCTTTGGGCGGGGGACCCATCTCCAGCCATATGGCCATTTTTGTGCCTGGCGCGGCGCCAAGTGGGAAAGGGTGGTTTTGAGGCTGAAGGCAGCAGCAAAGCCTGCAGCCCCCATGTCTCTGGGGCTACGCAAGTGGTTCCAAAGAGCTTTAGAACAAGGCATAGTTTTCCCTGCTGGCTCTTTGGGCTTGGGACCCATCTCTAGCCATAGGCCATTTATGTGCCTGGCGCGGCGGAAAGTGGGAAAGGGTGGTGTCGAGGCTGAAGGCAGCAGGAAAGCCCGCAGCCCCCAGGTCTGTGGGGCTACGCAAGTGGTTCCCAAGGAGCTTTAGAACAAGGCATAGTTTCCCCTGCTGGCTCTTTGGGCTTGGGACCCATCTCTAGCCATAGGCCATTTTTCTGCCTGGCGCCCCGCCAAGTGGGGAAAGGTGGTGTTGAGGCTGAAGGCAGCAGGAAAGCCCGCAGCCCCCAGGTCTGTGGGGCTACGCAAGCGGTTCCCAAGAGCTTTAGAACAAGGCATAGTTTTCCCTGCTGGCTCTTTGGGCGGGGGACACATCTCCAGCCATATGGCCATTTTTGTGCCTGGCGCGGCGCCAAGTGGGAAAGGGTGGTGTCGAGGCTGAAGGCAGCAGGAAAGCCTGCAGCCCCCAGGTCTGTGGGGCTACGCAAGCGGTTCCCAAAGAGCTTTAAAACAAGGCATAGTTTTCCCTGCTGACTCTTTTGGTATGGGACCCATCTCCAGCCATGGACCATTTTTGTCCTGGCGCGGCGCCAAGTGGGAAACGGTGGTGTTGAGGCTGAAAGGCAGGAGGAAAGCCCGCAGCCCCTTGCTCTGTGGGGCTATGCAAGCGGTTCCCAAAGAGCTTTAGAACAAGGCCCAGTTTTCCCTGCTGGCTCTTTGGGCGGGGGACCACATCTCCAGCCATATGGCCATTTTTGTGCCTGGCGTGGCGCCAAGTGGGAAAGGGTGCTGTCGAGGCTGAAGGCAGCAGGAAAGCCTGCAGCCCCCAGGTCTGTGGGGCTACGCAAGCGGTTCCCAAAGAGCTTTAAAACAAGGCATAGTTTTCCCTGCTGACTCTTTTGGTATGGGACCCATCTCCAGCCATGGGCCATTTTTGTCCCTGGCGCGGCGCCAAGTGGGAAAGGGTGGTGTTGAGGCTGAAGGCAGCAGCAAAGCCTGCAGCCCCCAGGTCTGTGGGGCTACGCAAGCGGTTCCAAAAGAGCTTTAGAACAAGGCATAGTTTTCCCTGCTGGCTCTTTGGGCGGGGGACCCATCTCCAGACGTATGGCCATTTTTGTGCCTGGCGCGGCACCAAGTGGGAAAGGGTGGTTTTGAGGCTGAAGGCAGCAGGAAAGCCTGCACCCCCCAGGTCTGTGGGGCTACGCAAGTGGTTCCCAAAGACCTTTAGAACAAGGCATAGTTTTCCCTGATGGCTCTTTGGGCGGGGGACCCATCTCCAGCCATATGGCCATTTTTGTGCCTGGCGCGGCGGCAAGTGGGAAAGGGTGCTTTTGAGGCTGAAGGCAGCAGGAAAGCCCGCAGCGCCTTGCTCTGTGGGGCTACGCAAGCCGTTCCCAAAGAGCTTTAGAACAAGACATAGTTTTCCCTGCTGGCTCTTTGGGCGGGGGACCCATCTCCAGCCACATGGCCATTTTTGTGCCTGGCGCGGCGCCAAGTGGGAAAGGGTGGTGTCGAGGCTGAAGGCAGCAGGAAAGCCCGCAGCCCCCAGGTCTGTGGGGCTACGCAAGCGGTTCCCAAAGAGCTTTAGAACAAGGCATAGTTTTCCCTGCTGGCTCTTTGGGCGGGGGACCCATCTCTAGCCACATGGCCATTTTTTTGCCTGGCGCGGCGCCAAGTGGGAAAGGGTGGTGTCGAGGCTGAATGCAGCAGGAAAGCCCGCAGCACCCAGGTCTGTGGGGCTACGCAAGTGGTTCCCAAAGAGCTTTAGAACAAGGCATAGTTTTTCCTGCTGGCTCTTTGGGCGGGGGACCCATCTCCAGCCATATGGCCATTTTTGTGCCTGGCGCGGTGCCAAGTGGGAAAGGGTGGTGTCGAGGCTGAAGGCAGCAGGAAAGCCCGAAGCCCCCAGGTCTGTGGGGCTATGCAAGCGGTTCCCAAAGAGCTTTAGCACAAGGCATAGTTTTCCCTGCTGGATTTTTGGGCGTGGGATCCATCTCCAGCCATATGGCCATTTTGTGCCTGGCGCGGCGCCAAGTGGGAAAGGGTGGTTTTGAGGCTGAAGGCAGCAGCAAAGCCTGCAGCCCCCAGGTCTGTGGGGCTACGTATGCGGTTCCCAAAGAGCTTTAGAACAAGGCATAGTTTTCCCTGCTGGCTCCTTGGGCAGGGGACCCATCTCCAGCCGTATGGCCATTTTTGTGCCTGGCGCGGCGCCAAGTGGGAAAGGGTGGTGTCGAGGCTGAAGGCAGCAGGAAAGCCCGCAGCCCCCAGGTCTGTGGGGCTACGCAAGTGGTTCCCAAAGAGCTTTAGAACAAGGCATAGTTTTTCCTGCTGGCTCTTTGGGCGGGGGACCCATCTCCAGCCATATGGCCATTTTTGTGCCTGGCGCGGTGCCAAGTGGGAAAGGGTGGTGTTGAGGCTGAAGGCAGCAGGAAAGCCCGCAGCCCCCAGGTCTGTGGGGCTATGCAAGCGGTTCCCAAAGAGCTTTAGAACAAGGCATAGTTTTCCCTGCTGGATTTTTCGGCGTGGGACCCATCTCCAGCCATATGGCCATTTTGTGCCTGGCGCGGCGCCAAGTGGGAAAGGGTGGTGTCGAGTCTGAAGGCAGCAGCAAAGCCTGCAGCCCCCATGTCTGTGGAGCTATGCAAGCTGTTCCCAAAGAGCTTTAGAACAAGGCATAATTTTCCCTGCTGGCTCTTTGGGCATGGGTCCAGTCTCCACTCACATGGAATTGTTGGAGGCTGGCGATGCGCCAAGTGGAAAAGGGTGGTTTTGAGGCTGTAGGCAGCAGGAAAGCCTGCAGCTCCAGGTCTGTGGGGCTACGCAAGCGGTTCCCAGAGAGCTTTAGCACAAGGCATAGTTTTCCCTGCTGGCTCTTTGGGCGGGGGACCCATCTCCAGCCATATGGCCATTTTTGTGCCTGGCGCGGCGCCAAGTGGGAAAGGGTTGTGTCGAGGCTGAAGGCAGCAGGAAAGCCTGCAGCCCCCAGGTCTGTGGGTCTACGCAAGCGGTTCCCAAAGAGCTTTAGAACAAGGCATGGTTTTCCCTGATGGCTCTTTGGGCGGGGGACCCATCTCCAGCCATATGGCCATTTTTGTGCCTGGCGCGGTGCCAAGTGGGAAAGGGTGGTTTTGAGGCTGAATGCAGCAGGAAAGCCCGCAGCCCCCAGGTCTGTGGGGCCACGCAAACGGTTCCCAAAGAGCTTTAGAACAAGGCATCATTTTCCCTCCTGGCTCTTTGGGCGTGGGACCAGTCTCCAGTCATATGGAAGTGTTGGAGGCTAGCGCTGCGCCAAGTGGGAAAGGGTGCTGTCGAGGCTGAATGCAGCAGCAAAGCCTGCAGCCCCCAGGTCTGTGGGGCTACGCAAGCGGTTCCCAAAGAGCTTTAGACCAAGGCATAGTTTTCCCTGCTGGCTCTTTGGGCTGGGGACCCATCTCCAGCCGTATGGCAATTTTTATTCCTAGCGCGGCGCCAAGTGGGAAAGGGTGGTGTCGAGGCTGAAGGCAGCAGGAAAGCCTGCAGCCCCCAGGTCTGTGGGGCTACGCAAGCGGTTCCCAAAGAGCTTTAGAACAAGGCATAGTTTTCCCTCCTGGCTCTTTGGGCTTGGGACCCATCTCCAGCCATATGGCCATTTTTGTGCCTGGCGCGGCGCCAAGTGGGAAAGGGTGGTGTTGAGGCTGAATGCAGCAGGAAAGCCCGCAGCCCCCATGTCTCTGGGGCTACGCAAGCGGTTCCCAAAGAGCTTTAGAACAAGGCATAGTTTTCCCTCCTGGCTCTTTGGGCTTGGGACCCATCTCTATCCATAGGCCATTTTTGTGCCTGGCGCGGCGCCAAGTGGGAAAGGGTGCTGTCGAGGCTGAAGGCAGCAGGAAAGCCTGCAGCTCCAGGTCTGTGGGGCCACGCAAGCGGTTCCCAAAGAGCTTTAGAACAAGGCATAATTTTCCCTGCTGGCTCTTTGGGCGTGGGATCCATCTCCAGCCATACGGCCATTTTTGTGCCTGGCGCGGCGCCAAGTGGGAAAGGGTGGTTTTGAGGCTGAAGGCAGCAGGAAAGCCTGCAGCCCCCAGGTCTGTGGGGCTACGCAAGCGGTTCCCAAAGAGCTTTAGAACAAGGCATAGTTTTCCCTGCTGGCTCTTTGGGCGGGGGACCCATCTCCAGCCATATGGCCATTTTTGTGCCAAGCGCGGCGCCAAGTGGGAAAGGGCGGTTTTGAGTGACAAGACAGCAGAAAAGCCTGCAGCCCCCAGGTCTGTGGGGCTACGCAAGCGGTTCCCAAAGAGCTTTAGAACAAGGCATAGTTTTCCCTGCTGGCTCTTTGGGCGGGGGACTCATCTCCAGCCATATGGCCATTTTTGTGCCTAGCGCGGCGCCAAGTTGGAAAGGGTGGTTTTGAGTGAGAAGGCAGCAGGAAAGCCTGCAGCTCCAGGTCTGTGGGGCTACGCATGCGGTTCCCAAAGAGCTTTAGAACAAGGCATAGTTTTCCCTGCTGGCTCTTTGGGTGGGGGACCCATCTCCAGCCATATGGCCATTTTTGTGCCTGGCGCGGCGCCAAGTGGGAAAGGGTGCTTTTGAGGCTGAAGGCAGCAGGAAAGCCTGCATCCCCCAGGTCTGTGGGGCTACGCAAGCGGTTCCCAAAGAGCTTTAGAACAAGGCATAGTTTTCCCTGCTCGCTCTTTGGGCGTGGGACCCATCTCCAGCCGTATGGCCATTTTTGTGCCTGGCGCAGCGCCAAGTGGGAAAGGGTGGTGTTGAGGCTGAAGGCAGCAGGAAAGCATGCAGCTCCAGGTCTGTGGGGCTACGCAAGCGGTTCCCAAAGAGCTTTAGAACAAGGCATAGTTTTCCCTGCTGGCTCTTTGTGCGGCGGACCCATCTCCAGCCATATGGCCATTTTTGTCCCTGGCGCGGTGCCAAGTGGGAAAGGGTGTTTTTGAGGCTGAAGGCAGCAGGAAAGCCCGCAGCCCCCAGGTCTGTGGGGCCACGCAAGCGGTTCCCAAAGCGCTTTAGAACAAGGCATAATTTTCCCTGCTGGCTCTTTGGGCGTGGGACCCATCTCCAGCCGTATGGCCATTTTTGTGCCTGGCGCGGCGCCAAGTGGGAAAGGGTGGTTTTGAGGCTGAAGGCAGCAGGAAAACCCGCAGCCCCCAGGTCTGTGGGGCTACGCAAGCGGTTCCCAAAGAGCTTTAGAACAAGGCATAGTTTTCCCTGCTGGCTCCTTGGGCTTGGGACCCATCTCCAGCCATACGGCCATTTTTGTGCCTGGCGCGGCGCCAAGTGGGAAAGGGTGGTTTTGAGGCTGAAGGCAGCAGGAAAGCCCGCAGCCACTAGGTTTGTGGGGCCACGCAAGCGGTTCCCAAAGAGCTTTAGAACAAGGCATAATTTTCCCTGCTGGCTCTTTCGGCGGGGGACCCATCTCAACCGTATGGCCATTTTTGTGCCTGGCGCTGCGCCAAGTGGGAAAGGGTGGTTTTGAGGCTGAAGGCAGCAGGAAAGCCTGCAGCCCCCAGGTGTGTGGGGCTACACAAGCGGTTCCCAAAGAGCTTTAGAACAAGGCATAGTTTTCCCTGCTGGCTCTTTGGGCGGGGGACCCATCTCCAGCCATATGGCCATTTTTGTGCCTAGCGCGGCGCCAAGTGGGAAAGGGTGGTTTTGAGTGACAAGACAGCAGAAAAGCCTGCAGCCCCCAGGTCTGTGGGGCCACGCAAGCGGTTCCCAAAGCGCTTTAGAAGAAGGCATAATTTTCCCTCCTGGCTCTTTGGGTGTGGGACCAGTCTCCAGTCATATGGAAGTGTTGGAGGCTGGCGCTGCGCCAAGTGGGAAAGGGTGGTTTTGAGGCTGAAGGCAGCAGGAAAGCCCGCAGCCCCCAGGTCTGTGGGGCTACACAAGCGGTTCCCAAAGAGCTTTAGAAGAAGGCATAGTTTTCCCAGATGGCTCCTTGGGCGGGGGACGCATCTCCAGCCATTAGGCCATTTTTGTGCCTGGCGCGGCGCCAAGTGGGAAAGGGTGGTTTTGAGGCTGAAGGCAGCAGGAAAGCCCGCAGCCCCCAGGTCTGTGGGGCTACGCAAGCGGTTCCCAAAGAGCTTTAGAACAAGGCATAGTTTTCCCTGCTGGCTCTTTGGGCATGGGACCAATCTCCAGCCATATGGCCATTTTTGTGCATGGCGTGGCGCCAAGTGGGAAAGGGTGCTGTCGAGGCTGAAGGCAGCAGGAAAGCCTGCAGCTCCAGGTCTGTGGGGCCACGCAAGCGGTTCCCAAAGAGCTTTAGAACAAGGCATAGTTTTCCCTGCTGGCTCTTTGGGCGTGGGACCCATCTCCAGCCATACGGCCATTTTTGTGCCTGGCGCGGCGCCAAGTGGGAAAGGGTGGTTTTGAGGCTGAAGGCAGCAGGAAAGCCCGCAGCCCCCAGGTCTGTGGGGCCACGCAAGCGGTTCCCAAAGAGCTTTAGAACAAGGCATAATTTTCCCTGCTGGCTCTTTCGGCGGGGGACCCATCTCAACCGTATGGCCATTTTTGTGCCTGGCGCTGCGCCAAGTGGGAAAGGGTGGTTTTGAGGCTGAAGGCAGCAGGAAAGCCTGCAGCCCCCAGGTGTGTGGGGCTACGCAAGCGGTTCCCAAAGAGTTTTAGAACAAGGCATAGTTTTCCCTGCTGGCTCCTTGGGCGGGGGACCCATCTCCAGCCATATGGCCATTTTTGTGCCTAGCGCGGCGCCAAGTGGGAAAGGGTGGTTTTGAGTGACAAGACAGAAGAAAAGCCTGCAGCCCCCAGGTCTGTGGGGCTACGCAAGCGGTTCCCAAAGAGCTTTAGAACAAGGCATAGTTTTCCCTGCTGGCTCTTTGGGCGGGGGACTCATCTCCAGCCATATGGCCATTTTTGTGCCTGGCGCGGCGCCAAGCTGGAAAGGGTGGTTTTGAGTGAGAAGGCAGCAGGAAAGCCTGCAGCTCCAGGTCTGTGGGACTACGCAAGCGGTTCCCAAAGAGCTTTAGAACAAGGCATAGTTTTCCCTGCTGGCTCTTTGGGCGGGGGACCAATCTCCAGCCATATGGCCATTTTTTTGCCTGGCGTGGCGCCAAGTGGGAAAGGGTGGTGTCGAGGCTGAAGGCAGCAGGAAAGCCTGCAGCCCCCAGGTCTGTGGGGCTACGCAAGCGGTTCCCAAAGAGCTTTAGAACAAGGCATAGTTTTCCCTGCTGGCTCTTTGGGTGGGGGACCCATCTCCAGCCATATGGCCATTTTTGTGCCTGGCGCGGCGCCAAGTGGGAAAGGGTGCTTTTGAGGCTGAAGGCAGCAGGAAAGCCTGCATCCCGCAGGTCTGTGGGGCTACGCAAGCGGTTCCCAAAGAGCTTTAGAACAAGGCATAGTTTTCCCTGCTCGCTCTTTGGGCGGGGGACCCATCTCCAGCCGTATGGCCATTTTTGTGCCTGGCGCAGCGCCAAGTGGGAAAGGGTGGTGTCGAGGCTGAAGGCAGCAGGAAAGCCTGCAGCCCCCAGGTCTGTGGGGCTACGCAAGCAGTTCCGAAAGAGCTTTAGAACAAGGCATAGTTTTCCCTGCTGGCTCTTTGTGCGGCGGACCCATCTCCAGCCATATGGCCATTTTTGTCCCTGGCGCGGTGCCAAGTGGGAAAGGGTGTTTTTGAGGCTGAAGGCAGCAGGAA
Source organism: Rissa tridactyla (assembly GCF_028500815.1). Taxonomy (NCBI): domain Eukaryota; kingdom Metazoa; phylum Chordata; class Aves; order Charadriiformes; family Laridae; genus Rissa; species Rissa tridactyla. Next base: position 124,812 of record NC_071480.1, read on the forward strand.
AGCCCGCAGCCCCCAGGTCTGTGGGGCCACGCAAGCGGTTCCCAAAGCGCTTTAGAACAAGGCATAATTTTCCCTCCTGGCTCTTTGGGTGTGGGACCAGTCTCCAGTCATATGGAAGTGTTGGAGGCTGGCGCTGCACCAAGTGGGAAAGGGTGGTTTTGAGTGACAAGACAGCAGAAAAGCCTGCAGCCCCCAGGTCTGTGGGTCTACACAAGCGGTTCCCAAAGAGCTTTAGAACAAGGCATAGTTTTCCCTGCTGGCTCTTTGTGCGGCGGACCCATCTCCAGCCATATGGCCATTTTTGTCCCTGGCGCGGTGCCAAGTGGGAAAGGGTGTTTTTGAGGCTGAAGGCAGCAGGAAAGCCCGCAGCCCCCAGGTCTGTGGGGCTACACAAGCGGTTCCCAAAGAGCTTTAGAAGAAGGCATAGTTTTCCCTGATGGCTCCTTGGGCGGGGGACCCATCTCCAGCCATTAGGCCATTTTTGTGCCTGGCGCGGCGCCAAGTGGGAAAGGGTGGTGTCGAGGCTGAAGGCAGCAGGAAAGCCCGCAGCCCCCAGGTCTGTGGGGCTACGCAAGCGGTTCCCAAAGAGCTTTAGAACAAGGCATAGTTTTCCCTGCTGGCTCTTTGGGCATGGGACCAATCTCCAGCCATATGGCCATTTTTGTGCCTGGCGCGGCGCCAAGGTGGAAAGGGTGCTGTCGAGGCTGAAGGCAGCAGGAAAGCCTGCAGCTCCAGGTCTGTGGGGCTACGCAAGCGGTTCCCAAAGAGCTTTAGAACAAGGCATAGTTTTCCCTGCTGGCTCTTTGGGCGGGGGACCCATCTCCAGCCGTATGGCCATTTTTGTGCCTGGCGCGGCGCCAAGTGGGAAAGGGTGGTTTTGAGTGACAAGACAGCAGAAAAGCCTGCAGCCCCCAGGTCTGTGGGTCTACACAAGCGGTTCCCAAAGAGCTTTAGAACAAGGCATAGTTTTCCCTGCTCGATCTTTGGGCGGGGGACCCATCTCCAGCCATATGGCCATTTTTGTGCCTGGCGCGGCGCCAAGTGGGAAAGGGTTGTTTTGAGTGAGAAGGCAGCAGGAAAGCCTGCAGCTCCAGGTCTGTGGGGCTACGCAAGCAGTTCCCAAAGAGCTTTAGAACAAGGCATAGTTTTCCCTGATGGCTCCTTGGGCGGGGGACCCATCTCCAGCCATATGGCCATTTTTTTGCCTGGCGCGGCTCCAAGTGTGAAAGGGTGGTGTCGAGGCTGAAGGCAGCAGGAAAGCCCGCAGCCCCCAGGTCTGTGGGGCCACGCAAGCGGTTCCCAAATAGCATTAGAACAAGGCATAGTTTTCCCTGCTGGCTCTTTGGGCGGGGGACCCATCTCCAGCCATATGGCCATTTTTGTGCCTGGCGCGGCGCCAAGTGGGAAAGGGTTGTGTCGAGGCTGAAGGCAGCAGGAAAGCCTGCAGCTCCAGGTCTGTGGGGCCACGCAAGCGGTTCCCAAAGAGCTTTAGAACAAGGCATAGTTTTCCCTGCTGGCTCTTTGGGTTTGGGACTAATCTCCAGACATATGGCCATTTTTGTGTCTGGCGCGGCGCCAAGTGGGAAAGGGTGGTGTCGAGGCTGAAGGCGCGAGCAAAGCTTGCAGCCCCAAGGTGTGTGGGGCCACGGAAGCGGTTCTCAAAGAGATTTAGAACAAGGCATAATTTTCCCTGCTGGCTCTTTGGGCGTGGGACCAGTCTCCAGTCATATGGAAGTGTTGGAGGCTGGCGCTGCGCCAAGTGGGAAAGGGTGGTTTTGAGGCTGAAGGCTCTAGAACAACCTGCAGCCCCCAGGTCTGTGGGGCTACGCAAGTGGTTTCCAAAGAGCTTTAGAACAAGGCAGTTTTTGGCTCACCTCCCGGGACAGCCTCAACTCAGCTCCTGGGATGCCTCTGGAAGTCTCCCGGCCTGGCTCCGCATGGCTCCTAGGCCACACTCCATTCAACTCCTTGGACCAACTCAACTTGCCCCCATGTGCCGCCTCAGCTTGCCTTTTGGAGCCCGCTCAGCTCGGCTCCTTGCACCAACGTACCTTGACTGCTGGTGGCAGCTCAGCTCCCATCCTGAGGACAGCGAAGCTTGACTTTTGGGGATGCCTCCACGCGGTTCCTGGGACCGACACAGCTCAGCTCCAGGGGCTTGCTGCGCTCAGCATGCTCGGTATCTCGGCCCATCTCCTGAGCTGACTCCGCTCGGCCCTCGTCGCAGCCTTGCCTGGTCTTTTGACAAAAAGTCAGATGGGCTCCTGTGGCCAGCTCTGCCCAACTCCTTCGCCGGCTCGTCAAGGCTCCTACCTTGGCTCCGCAGGCTTCCTAGGACTAGGACTGACACAGCTCAGCTCCAGGGGCTGGCTGCCCTCAGCATGCTCGGCATCTCGGCCCGACTCATGAACTGAATCCACTCGGCCCTCGCAGCAGCCTTGCCTGGTCTTTTGACACAGAGTCAGACGGACTCTTGTGGCCAGCTCTGCCCAACTCCTTGGCCAGCTCATCTTGGCTCCTGGGACGGCTCATGGAGGCTCCTACACTGCCTCCGCAGGGTTCCTAGGGCCAGCTCAGCTCCTGGTGCGATCTCCGCATCCTTCCTTGTCCCCGCTGAGCTCGACTCTTTGGTCCAGCTGTGCTCTGCTCTGCTCCTAGACCTGCATCAGCGTCACTCCTGTGACGGACTTGCCTGGCCGTTTGTGGCCAGCGCAGCTTGATATTTGGGCTCTGTTTGGCTCCGTTCCCGCGACCGCCTCACCTCGGCTCCTCAGATGCCTCCAGAAGGCTCCTGGCCTGGCTCTGCATGGCTCCTAGGCCACACTCCACTCAGCTCCTTGGACCAACTCAAATTGCTTCCCTGGGCCGCCTTGGCTTGCCTATTGGAGCTGGCTCAGCTTGACTACTTGGTCCAGTGCTGCTCTGCTCCTAGGCCTGCATCAGCTTCACTCCTGTGACAAACTTGCCTGGGTCTTTGTCACCAGTGCGGCTCGACCTAAGGCCTCTCTTTGGCTCACCTCTGGGACCGTCTCCACTCGGCTCACGGGAAACCTCTGTAAGGCTCCTGGCCTGGCTCCACATGCCTCCTAGGGAACTCTCAACTCAGCTCTGTGGACCAACTCAACGTGCTTCTATGTCTTGCCTCGGCTTGCCTTTTGGAACCAGGTCAGCTTGATTCCTTGGACTAACCTATCTTGACTCCTGGTGGCAGCACACCTCGGAACCTGAGGCCAGTGAAGCTCAACTTTGGGGCTGCCTCCCCTCGTTTCCTGGGACCAACGCAGCTCAGCTCTGGGGGCTTGCTTGTCCCAGCATCTGTTGCATATTGGCCCGAATCCTTAGCTTACACAGCTCAGCCCTCGCCGCAGCCTTGCCTGGTCTTATGGCACAAAGTCAGATGGGCTCCTGCGGCCAGCTCTGCCCAACTCCTTGGCCAGCTCATCTTGGCTCCTGGGACGGCTCATGGAGGCTCCTACGTTGGCTCCGCAGGGTTCCTAGGGCCGGCTCAGCTGCTGGCGCTATCTCAGCCTCGTTCCGTGTGCCGGCTCGACACGGCTCCTTGGTACAGCTCTGCTTTGCTCCTGGGCCTGCATCAGCTTGGCTCCTGTGATGGACTCGCCTCGGCGTTTGTTGCCAGTGAGGCTCAACCTTGACGCTGTATTTGGCTCACCTCCCGGGACAGCCTCAACTCAGCTCCTGGGATGCCTCTGGAAGGCTCCCGGCCTGGCTCCGCATGGCTCCTAGGCCACACTCCATTCAGCTCCTTGGACCAACTCAACTTGCCCCCATGTGCCACCTCAGCTTGCCTTTTGGAGCCCGCTCAGCTCGGCTCCTTGCACCAACGTACCTTGACTGCTGGTGGCAGCTCAGCTCGGATCCTGAACAGCAAAGCTCGATTTTTGGGGACGCCTCCACTCAGTTCTTGGGAACGACACAGCTCAGCTCCAGGGGCTGGCTGCGCTCAGCATGCTCAGCATCTCGGCCTGACTACTGAGCTGTCTCCGCTCGGCCCTCGCCAGAGACTTGCCTGGTCTTTTGACACAAAGTCAGATGGACTCTTGTGGCCAGCTCTGCCCAACTCCTTGGCCAGCTCATCTTGGCTCCTGGGACGGCTCATGGAGGCTCCTACACTGCCCCCGCAGGGTTCCTAGGGCCAGCTCAGCTCCTGGCGCTATCTCCGCATCCTTCCTTGTCCCCGCTGAGCTCGACTCTTTGGTCCAGCTGTGCTCTGCTCTGCTCCTAGACCTGCATCAGCGTCACTCCTGTGACGGACTTGCCTGGCCGTTTGTGGCCAGCGCAGCTTGATATTTGGGCTCTGTTTGGCTCCGTTCCCGCGACCGCCTCACCTCGGCTCCTGGGACATTGCCATAAGGCTCCTGGCCTGGCTCTGCATGGCTCCTAGGCCACACTCCACTCAGCTCCTTGGACCAACTCAAATTGCTTCCATGGGCCGCCTTGGCTTGCCTATTGGAAAAGCTCTGCTTTGCTCCTGGGCCTGCATCAGCTTGGGTCCTGTAATGGACTCGCCTCGGCGTTTGTTGCCAGTGAGGCTCAACCTTGCCGCTGTTGTTGCGTGAAAAGGGGCAAAGCGGTTTTAGGAGAAGATAAACCCCCTTGCGTTCTAACACTCCTCACCAAGGTGGGAGGCTAGGTGCGGCTAGGTTTAAATTCTGAGTGATGCCCAATTCAGCACTATCAGTCCAATCGCGTTTAATATGTATTAAACTATTACGATTTGGATACACTAATAGTGGACTGCACCTTCAGTCTAGTCGTGCTCATGAACTAGCACGGCCACTCTCGAGTCTTTGGTCGCGTTCAGTGAGAAACCAAAACGACTAGCTACTTAAAAAAGTGCAGTTTATTTAAACAACAGATATATAGGTTCTTAGGATCACCGGTGATAAATACACTGTCTGCAAAGCATGTGCAAATGAAAGTATTGTTACATATACAAAACGCGCGACAAAGTTATAAACGATACATCCTGGCTTTAAATGTAGAAAAAGAGAGTCTCTAGAGAAATTTCTAAGTTTCCCAAGGAAGCACTCGGTATAATCTAAGTCTTACCCAAAGGCGTCCCTATGTGGGGGAAGAGAGGCTCAGCCCGTCGACTGATCCCAGAAGTCAGTGATGTAATTCTTTATGATGGTGTCTTCCCTGGGTATCCCCCCTCTCTTGGGCTATTTTTATACTATTTGTTATCTTCAAGGTGGAGTTTGAGTGACTTTAGTCATACATACTTTTATCATGATTGGTGTAAATTTCTCTCGCTTCACAATTAAAGGTATAGTTTACGAGAAATTCAGGGCGCAGACTCAAGAAGGAGTGGTCGCACCTTGGAGGCGGGTAGCCTTCGGGATGGAGGTGTGTTTTGGTATTATAATGACATCATAATGAGCAAAGTTCGCACAAAGGACAGCATTTCATCAACATTTGACAATAAGTTGGCTCTGAGCATCTAGCGGGCAGCTAATTGGCAGCTTATCTGTTTCATGGTATCATCCCATTCCTGTATCCGCTATACATCATAAGGTAAAGCCACGGAAGAATTGCATCCCGTCCCGTACCTCATGTAGCTTATCAGGGAACCACAGATGTTGTGTCCTTCATGCCAGCTGCGGCTATTTTCTACCTCAGAAGCCTCTTGATTATATACTTTTCCTTAATGTGTGAACAATGCTGTACTTTTGTATTTTTTAGCCAATTTAGTATTTATTCCACATAATCCATCCTGTGACTACAGTCACTCAAGCTCCACGATACTCAATACTGATAGGAAAGATCACATGTGTTCTTGTGGTGAGGGATATCAAGTGCAAATACATCTCGTGGAGTGATCAAATGAGTTAAACTTTTCATCATAATCCAAAGTCTAACATACAAAACAATTGTCAAAGAGAAGCACAAAACAATGAGTATTAGTAAAACAACAACAGGATGGAGCATCTTGTTATAAAGTCCTGTAACTGTCGGTGACCATCCAAAAAGAGTATCTCCCCATCCATGTCCTCCGTCTCTCTTGACTCTTTCCAGCACTTGGTGTATTTCTTCAACATCATGATGGACGGTAATCAAAGTTCTCTGTCCATTTCCTTGGGCCTCTTTCAACAGTCGCTTCAATTCATCGTGTTGTAGTAACTTCTTCACCAGTGAGAGACTCATTCCGATGGGGGTAGGCAACAAATCTCGAATCAATGTATAATTAGATTGTAGCAATTGAAAAGATGTAACAGGAGCTGAATAATTGAAGTCACATCCGATAATGTTAGTAAAGTTACAAACACAAAGGTTTGAGTGATTACTTATATCAACTACTATGTCATCTATGAATACAAGACTACAGGGAGACCTCATGCAAACACACCTTTTCCCAATATATACAAGCACAGTCTCTGGGGTTTCATCGGGATGTATCTCAAAGTGACAAACATTCTGGTTGGTGTCAAGACAAATGTCTTGTGCTTTCAGGGTATTACTCTCACAAATGAATCCTTGTTGGTCTCGTGAAACGCATGTGTCAACATCAACAGTTTGCCACTTATTCTCATTTTGTTGTGCCCACACTCTGTGCTCTATTGGATAGAGTATGGCTCCTTGGTGATTCAACCCCAGCGCAATGATTGGGTATATGGTGTATACCAAAGCATTGCGTATTGTTAAGACAAAAGCTGTGGCCTTGCTCTCAATGGGATCATAGGTGAAGTTAACCAGATACCACCAGGACTGAAATTTTTTCTCAAATTCAATTGCGTTATCCCATATTACTTTTCGAATTTCGGTGGGCAAGGTGCCTTCTTCACCTTCCCTTATGATTGCGGCTGTCATAGATTGCATCCACAATTGGGCTTGGATACAACTAAGAGCCAAGGAAACATTGGTTTGGGTTGTACCAAGTGCATCTGTGATCAGCTGATGGTCTTTTTCACCCGTTTCTTCCCACTGAGGCAATATATTCGATAAAAGCCGTTGGTGGTTTCCCAATGCTAATAGAGAGGACTGTAGGGGACGTCTTAATTTGTCCAGATCAGTAGTGGTTGTGACTAGTTTGTTGGCAAGTATCTCAGCATCTATACTATTTAAGACTCCCAGGCCTGTTCCTAAGATACCAGTCACATCCCTCTTCAGTCGTTGTGAAGTGGCAAAAGTTCGTCTGCGTAACCATGCTGACCATCCTGCATAAGATGTACTTAGGAATGGTAAACAAGTGGGTTTGATCGCAGAGATTTTAATCTGCATTGACAATTCTGCTCGTTTGAGGGAATATGTGGGATTAAACAGTATCTGTTGTTGACAGAGTGATCTGTGTTTAATAACGTAAGGGCCAATGTTGAAAATGTAAGGAGTTAGACTAATGGAGGGCTTAGAAGGTACGCCTTTGAGAGTTTGTGGGGGTGTAGGTTCTGGATTTATTTCGGCAAGTTCAGGTGTATTTGAGTCAATCATAAATTCAAATAACAATTCTGTGCCCCTGTAGCCCCAAATACAATACACTATTGTAGGTTTGATAAAAGTGAAATTGTGCCAGCAATCTGAATTTGGCTCCATAATTTTGTAACAGTGTTGTATTTGTCTGGTTTGGTAGAGTCTACATAGATGGTTTTAATTACAGTTGGCCTGTGGTGAGTAGACCCATTGATAAATCGGCAACCAACGTGTATTCTCTTTCCAAGGGTGGCCTCGATTTTAGCCATTTGAAGTGAATCATTCCATCTCCATTTATCTCTGGAATATACTTCACTTCCTTGTATAACCAGAGTGGAGAGATTTAAACCCCTTTTGTTTCCTGGTGTTCTGGTGCTTGCAGTGTACCGTGACAATGCATTATCCCAAAGGTCAGGTGCTACGTCTATCTTGAGTTCAAACAGCAGCACTATTTCATCCTGTTGCCAACGACAAGTTACAAGAGTGGGTTCAACAAGAGTAAAATTATACCAGCAATCCCACTTGTCGGTGACACAGTGCTTTGTTGTCATTGAGCGTGGGTTCTGAGGGCGAAATATCTCTATTCTCATGGCCTTCTCATGGTTTGAGCCGTTGATCATTCTACACCCTACTCGGGCTTCCACCCCTGCCTTACCTTTCAGGACTGGGTACCAACTATTCCAGGTCCACTCATGTAACACCTCATTTGCCTGTAGAACTACAGTGGCCAAACGCAATTCTCCCTTTCTAGTACCTGCCATCGCATTGTGTTTAACAAAGGCTTGAGACCATGGCCACTCTGGGTCTCTCTGACTACAAACAACAGGGAATAAAAAGGTAAAACTGAATAGCATCAATTCCATCTGCCAATTCATCATTTTAGAATTTGGGCCTCCAGGTAGCCATACATAATAAAAATAGTATTATTGCCAGGATCGATGTCAGGATTCCCTGGAGACACTCAAAGGTAGCGTAGGCCAATCTGTCTGTACAGCTCATCCAAGGTTCCTGTAAGACACAAAGGAAAAGAAAATCTGCTCGGTCTTATTCGACCGACGGGGTTAAAAAGGCGGCGAGATCCACCGGGTGCTGATCTGGTGTATCTTCCCTGAACAGTCCTTGGCTTCCCATGCATAGGGATTTTTGGGAGTAGCTAGCACCATTGGTACCGTCCCATTTTGAGGCATTTTCACTAGCACAGGTAGTCCAGGGTGAAATCTTCCGGGGTATTTTCCCGGTTCATTGGGAGCCTTTGGCGAGATAATATTGGCAGGTACACAGAAAGCTTTCATTTTAGGACAGCCGTCTCCACTCCATCTGTTATTTAATTGATAGATGGCATCGTCCAATCGCAAATGACAACCAGGTTCATGAGTTTTTGCAAAACGCTTAACCAATCCATTGGTGCGTTCAACAATGCCATTAGCCTGGGGATAATAGGGAGTATGAAATACCCATCGAATCCCTTCTTCTTTGGCCCAATCTTGTACTACCGAAGCGGTAATGTGTGAACCGTTATCACTTTGGATTTCCTCGGGAAGGGGAAGTGTGCTGAGCCACCCTTTTAGGCCTTTCACTGTGTTGTCCCTGGTAGCTCATTTGAAACTGCTGGCCATACTGAGGCTGGAGATAATCTCCACTCCTACCAGGACATATCTTTTCCCACCTGATAATCTCAAGGGCCCAATATAGTCAATCTGCCATGAATGCCACAACATTTTCTTGTCCCGAATGTGTAAGGGAGGCGCCTTACTCGGATGATCTTTGCTGAGTCGTAGGCGACATTGTGAACAGGCAGTTACTATTTGTTCGCACAGCTTAACCGACACAAGCCACCCACCTTCCCGATACAGGTCAGGACGGCCTGTGCGGCCACGTTTAACATGTAACGATTCAAGTAAGCGTTCCCATTCCCAACCATCATCTACAATGTCAATTTGTTGTAGCCGCGTGAGGCCATCTACCTGTTGGTTGAACTGAGCAGTCATCAAGTTTGAACGATCGTGGCCTTTTACCCAAGCAATGTGCAATGGTCTCTGTCCTCCTATTTCCAACAGTTGCTTCCAACTATCTGTCTCCCAAACTGGGACTCTATTCACCTGCCAATCGTTGGCTGCCCAGTGTCCTAGCCATTCAGTGGCTCCTTTAAAAACAGCATATGAGTCAGTGTAAAAGGAGGTGGCTCCATGTTGTGCAGCTAGTAGGACAGCTCTGAGTTCCCCTACTTGTGCACTACCCTCCCCTGTTTCAATCGCTCTTTCTTCCGTTGCTACTTCCAGTGCTGCGGCCTTATATTTCCACTTATTGTTTTCACGGTGAGATGACGCATCAGTAAACCACACTCCTGTAAGATCACTGCCTTCCTTCAAAGGAGGAGCTTCTTGGATCGGAGATGGTCTATTTGGTGGGGATTGGAACAATAGGGCACCATCTATATCCTTTTGCAGCTTGGATACTTTAACACTGCCTTCAGAGACTGGCATGATTTCATTAATGCCTTCTAAATAAGCATACCACTTTCGAACTGTAGGTTTCTGGGCAATGCCAGCTGGTGGTGTTGTCCCTTTATGGACCACATCTAGGAGGCGAAAAGGTCCCCGAATGATCACACTCTGTTCTCTTCTTATCTGCTCTGTTCGTTGCAACGCTCGCACTAGGGACAGTAAACCCTTCTCAAAGTCTGAATATCTGCTCTCAGTATCATTGAAGGAGTGGGAGCAAAATTCTAATGGTCTCTCCGGTCCTGCTGGTCCTTTCTGCCATAAATTACAATGGGAACCATGTTCACTGAACGCCCATTCTACATGGACAGGGTCAGTTGGATGTATAGGACCAAGCTGTTGGAATAACCTTAGCTCCTTTATTAGTAATTGCAGAGCATTAGTGTGTTGTTTAGTCCACTCCCAGGATCTACCCTTTTTGAGCAAACTATAAAGGGGGCGAGCAATGATGGAAAAGCCAGGGATGTGTTTACGCCAATAAAGTTCCCAGAACTTGCTGTAACTCCTTCACGCTGGATGGATTCTGTCCATGCTCTATTTTTTCCAGGGTATCCTGAGGGACAGAAGCAGCTCCCTTAATCCACCAGACCCCCAGGAATTTAACTTCCTGTGCAGGTCCCTGACACTTTGAGTCGAGAATTTCCAATCCTAAATCAAGTAATGTTTTTCGGATGTTTTCCATCACGTCTTTTACACTTTCTTGGTTCTCTCCCCCTATTAGGATGTCATCAATATATTGGTATACCATACATCCCTGTGAAACAGGAATCTCTGATAGCACTTTAGCTAAAGCATTATGAGCAATAGTGGGGGAATGTTTGTATCCTTGTGGAAGTCGGTTAACGGTATATTGGACTCCTTTCCACGTGAATGCAAACTGCGCTTTGTCCTGCTCAAGGAGGGGGATCATAAAAAACATGTCTTTAACATCTAAGGCAGCCATCCAAGGATGGGCAGCTCCTTGTATCATTGTCACAATTTCCGCGATATTTGGAACTGCAGCAGTGAGGGGTGCAGTGTTGGCATTCAACTTTCGGTAATCTACTGTGAAACGCCATTGCCCGTTTGGTTTCTTTACCAGCCACACTGGTGAATTATAAGGCGAGTGAGTCCTCTTAATGATGTCTCTTTTTTCTAAATCTGATACCACCCCGTCTGCTCCTGCAAGCGCAGCTGCAGGCAGTGGATACTGCCGGACATTAGTGATTTTAGAGGGAGGTAAAGCCATGGAAGTTTCCAAGAGACTCAATTTCACTGTGTCTATTACTTTTTCGCATCCTGCAAAACTCCACACAGTTCCATCTGGGAATTTCCACATTCGCCCACGCAGCACGTCAAATCCTAGGAGGTTAGTACGTGAGGCACCCACTAACACTTCCGCCCTGGTCATCCGCTGCTCTCCCGGCAACCAGAGGTTAATTTTTGCAACGGGGCATGTTTTTACCACACCATCAATTCCTGCGAAGTTGACTCTGCGTCTGGTGGGATTTATACCTAGAAGTTGTGCCGTTTCATTAGTGATTGCAGACATTTGGGCTCCGGTATCAATAATAAAGTTTACTGACATCCTCCGGGGTCCGACAGGAATGGCGATAATAGGTTCAGAATCTTTATGAGAGAGCCATTGAATAGCTAGTACCCGCCGGACAGGGTGGCTCACTGCCCTCCCCGGGGATAGGAGTTTTTTGACTGGGACTCTGACAAATCAATCAAATTATGCTCTGGTGCAGAAGGCACAATTTTCTCACGGCTTGGGGATTCTCTGGTTAGACTTTTCTCCCCAGCCGAATTATTCTTTCTAGTTAGAGATTGGACCAGCGTACAGAGATCTCCCGTAGGGTCACCGCGCAAGAATTGTCGGGGCACCCCTAATTGTAGGGCTTTACGCCACAACTCATTCCGGTCCTTATCAGGCTTAAACCTTTCCACCGGTTTGGGGTTTTGAGTGTGAGTTCGGACTTGGCGAACCTTTCGGGGGTGTTTGGAGGATTTTTCGCTAGTTAGGCTGGCCCAGCCCATTCGGCGCCCATATTGATCTATTTCCTGTACATATTCATTCCAGGTGGGCATGTAGTGACGCCGGCCCCGCCCATGAGCATCCCGAGCCTCTCGTATACGATCTTGAGTACGAACAACAAATGGCTTCAGGCAATCGGGAAGACCACAGATGAGAGGGGCTAATCGATCGGGGTCGATAGCAGCTGACATTGGGGATTTCCGAAATTCCTCTCTGTCATACATGGCTTGCAGACAAGCTGCTTTCCGTATCGCCGCAAACAGTTCAGAGTAGCCTGTAGCTCTAATCTCTAATGGCTCTCCCCTCTCTCGCGGATCCATACCACCTGCCCAAAAGGCTGCTCGAGCGGTTAGGGAATAATTATGATCCCCGTCCATTGTAGTTAAAAACACTCCTGGTCCCCAAGAGTCTCCTGCTTCTTCCTCACTCAGCATAATTCTATCTCCTCCTTCAGAAGAAACTCGCCACACATACTCAACAGCTGATTCTTCTGGCCGCCTCGAATATTTTTCCCTTATTTTCGCTAACTCTGTTGGTGTCCACGGAATAGTACGCAGAGTGTTGCGGACTTCCTCATCATCCTCATCAACTGTGGTTTCAGTTTTAACCAGAGGTCGTAAAGGAAAGACTCGAGATTTCACAGTAAAAGTCCTTCCCTCCTCATCTTCTTCCTCATCTTCACTATTAGACCAAAAATCTCCGGTCTGGGTTCCAGAATTTGGATAACACATTAATTTATGAATCTGTTGGACCTGGGTCGAGGGCTGCATTTTATCTAAGAGCCCGGTCACTTTCCAATAACATTTTAAGTTGGTGATTTTCACTCCCAAGTTGAGCATTCCGGTTTCCTAAACATTCATTCTCACTCACAAGCTTATCAACTTGAGTTCTTAATTTTTCTCCTGTCTCCTTTTGAAAGGCTAGTGATGACTTCAACACCTCATTCTCCGATTTCAGGGTTGCATATTCTACAGCTGAAATCAGATTAGGAGCAGGGGTTTCTCTAGCTTCTTGTTGTGCACAAGATAAACAGGCGCCTAACACCGCACAAATCACACCTTTGCCTTTCCCCGCTCTGAGCTTCTGTGAAACCCGACACTCTTCAATACGTTCCACCACTTGCTCTTCATCTAAGTCTTACCCAAAGGCGTCCCTATGGGGGGGAAGAGAGGCTCAGCCCGTCGACTGATCCCAGAAGTCAGTGATGTAATTCTTTATGATGGTGTCTTCCCTGGGTATCCCCCCTCTCTTGGGCTATTTTTATACTATTTGTTATCTTCAAGGTGGAGTTTGAGTGACTTTAGTCATACATACTTTTATCATGATTGGTGTAAATTTATCTCGCTTCACAATTAAAGGTATAGTTTACGAGAAATTCAGGGCGCAGACTCAAGAAGGAGTGGTCGCACCTTGGAGGCGGGTAGCCTTCGGGATGGAGGTGTGTTTTGGTATTATAATGACATCATAATGAGCAAAGTTCGCACAAAGGACAGCATTTCATCAACATTTGACAATAAGTTGGCTCTGAGCATCTAGTGGGCAGCTAATTGGCAGCTTATCTGTTTCATGGTATCATCCCATTCCTGTATCCGCTATACATCATAAGGTAAAGCCACGGAAGAATTGCATCCCGTCCCGTACCTCATGTAGCTTATCAGGGAACCACAGATGTTGTGTCCTTCATGCCAGCTGCGGCTATTTTCTACCTCAGAAGCCTCTTGATTTTATACTTTTCCTTAATGTGTGAACAATGCTGTACTTTTGTATTTTTTAGCCAATTTAGTATTTATTCCACAGCACTCCTTCGGAGCAAAGATGGAAGGTGGTAGCTGAATGATAACACACTTTAAATGATGATGACAAAAGAACTTCTGTTGAAGGATAACAGTATCTGTATCAGGAAGATGGAACACGACCCATTCAGTACAGATTAGACAGTGATGGCCAATACCTGAGCTTGACTGAATCTCCTCAGGATAAGGCAGTTGGAACTTCAAAAAACAAATGAAGTCTCCCCAGTTCTGAGGCTTTGTGGGTACTTCCCTTACTCCTGATATAATGCAGAACAACCTCAAGAACACTCCAGTTAAAGATTAAGAACACCTATAGCACTCTGGGCAATTAAGTACATAGAGGAAAAAATACCTCTGCCAGGCCCCTTTTCCTCCTGCCTGTTATCTGTGATTCATTACGGAGAAGGGCTTAGGATGGCTTCTCAGAGCTGCCCACTGCTACACAACTCCTTGGGAAAAGGAGAACTAACCCCCCCAACACGCTCAACAGGGTGAGGCAGCTGTAGCTAACAATCTGCCCACAACACTTTTAATATTGTCTATCGAAATGAGCGTAAGGTGGCAGTTAAATACAGTTCTTGTACAAAGTACCAAGCTTGTAGGATGTACAATGTGCAGCCCCAGGAAATACAAAGCTCTTAAAGCAACGGCAATGTTCCTAATGTAACCCTACAAGTCAACCTCTGTGCAGTACGAAAATAAGAGACCTTGGAGAAAAAAACATGGAAAACAAGATGTTGCATTATTATTAAGATGTGTTCTGCTGCTTGGTCTGCACTGAACACACAAGCAACTGCCCTCAGTGTCATGTGAAACTCTGTTTTTAAAGATCTAATGAACCAAGAAAGACAGTAATTCCACTGGGCAAAAAGACAGCTTTGCAAAATCTGACCATGAAAACCCTACTACTGTTTCCATCTTCCAGCCATTCACTGACAAAAGACATGAGGCCTGCCACTCAGCCAAAACTTGCAAAGAATAGGCAAAAAAATGAAATAAAATACAGCGCATATAGAGAAAAGATATCTTAAAAAACTGCTGGAAAGTTTACCTACCGATTTTAAAAGTGAATCATCTTCCAAAGTATTGTGATTGGATAAATTACGGTAAGAATTAGTATGATGCTCCAGTATGTCTATATTCTTAGTATAATTACACTAAGAATTCATGTAATGGTCCAGTAACATTATGTTACTATTTTGGGCTTAAAATAGTCAAACTGAAATATTTGACTTATAAAAAAGGTGGAATAAAATTGAAGTTCTTTCACTGTCCTCCACTCAAAGAAAACAGCTGCAGGTGAGTATACGGACCTGTATTCTGTTCCTTTTGGATCATGTAAACATGTCACACCTTCAACTCGCCTACTATGTTACGTACTGATTGCCACCAGGAAATGTGAGCAGGATTACTATAAACTTGTGTCTTACCAATAAAGGGGACATCAATTTCGAATCTATACATAGAGGAGTATGTGAACAACTACATGCAGAAAAGAACAGATTTAGTCTTTAATGGAAGAAAAACCTCCAACCCAACCAACCCCGAGAAAAAATATCTGCCTACTGAAGAAAACAGTCGCTATAATCAGTGACACGTCACCTTCCCAATCACGTAACATTTTTTACTACAACCACATTAAGTCCTATTGACTCAAGATCGGGTTAGGTGTATCACACCATCTTACCTGCAGTCCTTCTTGGTATGGAACAGCTGCCTGCAGAGCTTCAACAAGCTTATCTGCCCGTTCTTTCCTTGTTTTGCTTAAGGCATCCCAGGCAGAATTCAGCTGCAAGTAGGTGAAATTTACTCCAATGGAGAAAAGAATGTTACTGCTGCTGTATAATGTGCGTTCACTGATTATTCACTCATCAATAACACCAATAAACTAAGCATGAATAGTTCACATTAATTCCATGTTAAAACTCTTGTTCTCCTTATCACTGCATAGTTACTTTCCTTCAGAATGCACTCGATGTTCTCGATGACAAAAGCTATAAAATTCAATACTGATACTGAATAGTTTTCTTAACATACGGATTACAGTCAATATGGGAAATAGTATTAAATCATTTGGAACTGCATCCTTATCAAAAAGGTAGCTTAAAAGAAACATACACTGCTGAACACTGGAGAAATTGTCAGTACTCTGTAGCCATCCAAGCAGGATTGTCTCAGTCAAGATGTTGCACTTGGCATAAACCAGATACCTTTCAAATTTATTCCAGCATTCCTATTGCAAAAAGTAGCCATCTATTGCAGTAATCAGTGACTATTTCCACAAAAAACCTTTCTGTCTTTTACAGAACTTTTAACCCATAAATCAATACAATAAAATTGTCTATACGTTCTAAACTAATACGAGCCAAGATCCATTTACTTGAAAAGCAACCCTTATGTTATCATAAAAGCTTCAGGGGTATCTTGCATTTGCCGCAAAATGTCTATTTGCAAAATTTGTTGGGGGCAGGGAGGATATACCAATTTCAGCTGAACAAGCACCTGGCGTAGCAGATTCAAGCACCTGCATTTCCCATACCTCATCTATGCTCTTGTGGACAACAGGTTTGTCAGGCTCTCCACAAGCAGCTCCAAGGTCAGAGCCAAGGCTCAGAACTGTTGCTAGTTCCTCTTGTAGTCCATCAATTTCTTCTTTAGCAGCCTACAAAGAGAAAAAAAATCAATGCCGCTCACACTAACTTTAATAATCTATGTACAGCTTGTTTTCAAGATAGGACATGGCAGGATTCGGCCTGTGGTTTCTTTAAAGTCCCTTGGACTTACAATCTGACGCTTAAAACACAAGCATCCCTTTGCAGGGTCAGAGTGAAATCAACTGACACCAGTCTAAATTAGAACAATGGCTTATGATGTCACTTTACATGAGATGAAAAAAAATAAACAGGAAGTTTTCAATTAGATTTCTTTAATCAGAGTGTTTTCTTTTTCAGAGGTTGTCAGTCAACCCTCAAATCTTTAACTATCAGCATGAATAATTACAGGCTTAGAGCATAATACATAGAGCACGATACATGCGTACACCTTTCATTTAGATGTTACCTATTACTCAGGGAATCTCAAGTACGTATCACTTTCAGAAGTCTCAGTGACGTGCTTATTATATACGTGTTTATAAGCAGATATGCAAATATAAGGACAGGCACATGTTGCATGCTCATTGCAATTCAGAACTGGTACATGTTATTTACCACAGACTCTTGAGATATCACTATAGTAAATTCCTACACAATTATCCCTCTTGGTCTCTAAAAAAATAGCCTCCTGTGGTATTTCATAGTAATTCTGTCTTTTCTCCGCATACCGTAAATAAAATACTTTAAGTCAACAAAATACTTTCTACTGACCTCAGCATCTTCTTGCTGTTGCTTGACTACAGATGGGTCAACTCCAGGTCCCTCCAGTTCTCCAATGAGCTCCTGAGTATCTTTAATAGCAGCTGCAAGAGCCACGTGACTACACCACAACTTTGCGGCTAGTTTCATTACATCCAACAATTTGGCCTCCCTCTCCTCAGTCAAGGTCTGGATGTCTTCCCAAATGAGGACCATTTGGTCTAGTTTATCTTGAACAGCTAAACAACAGAGGAACTAGATTACTACCTTGGCAAACGATTCTTGGCCAAAAATCTCTCTACAGTTCTACAGCAGAAACATATGGGTATCTTTTAAAATTTAGACTGTAAAATTGTTTCTTTACAGGACGCTTCATAACCTTAAGTGGAAACAACCACCATAACCTTAAAAAATAAAACAAAGGTCATATCCACAATGAATTATTTTAAACAAATACTTTGCTTTTATACATCTTCTCCAGCTTCTCCAGGAGAACACAATCCCCAGATCAGTGGTCATCAGAAATGAAGATTTTTATATGCTGCAGCTTGCTGCATTTCCACTACGTGAAACTTTCCTCCATCTATTACCTTTAGCAGATATATCCTTATCGGCTCCTTCTGAGCGAGCAATCATTTCCTTCCCTCTCTGTTTAAGCGTCTCATACACCGGCTGAAGTTTTTCCAGATCCACTGACACGTTCTTATCTTCACTGATTTGCTCTTTAATCTTCTCAACCTCTGCTGAGATTGAAGGTGGCTGCCTCAGACGTTCAGCTGTGCCTTTCAGACTCTCAAGAGTCAAATCTGTCTTGTCATGAAACTGGTAGGGTGATAAAGGACAGAAAGAAGTGGCAGAGAAATTAGGAAAAAAAAAACAACTGAAAAATGGCATTTGAAATTGTCTTGGAAAAATGTACTTTAAAATTAACATATTTAACATCTCTAGCCAACAGACGTATGTGCCACTTGCAATACTGCCCTTCGTGGTTCTTCCCCTCTCTCAATATCTACATTACAAAAATGACTTTGCAAAATGGTACTTCCTCTCAGATTGAAGAATTTTACTATGAAGTCCGGTTTCAGTCCTGAGACGTTCCATCTGAAGATACTATACATAGAGCAGAATCTACTTGCCTTTAGTCCTGTGTCATTCATACAGTAGGTTGTACCTTATTTTGGAGAGCCATGACTCGTTGGCTCTTTCATGAGCCATTTCATCATTTTAGCAAGCTGTTTACCTGAGTAGTAAATACATACTTCTTCATATCAGGACCAATACACTGGCATATAACCACTGGTTAAGATTCAATATGTATGGTCATTCAAAAAGACGTCTGTTAGTGCCCAGGTGATGCTTGTTACTGCAGTAAAGGAACGTTACTTTCTGCAACTAAAAGCACACAACAGCGTGTGTTATGTTGACCCGCAGTTGACCGAGCCCAGGGAGGTGTCCAGAAACTCAATTACAGCTCTGTAACATGGTTCACCCTTTGGTATAGGTCCAAAGATAGCCTTTACTATATGCTTTTGGATCCCTAGAGACTCCTAAAAACATCTAACCACCGTGCCCCTTTCAATTTACAGAAATTAGTAAACCTTGGGTGCATTTAACGATCCCTCCGCTATCTACAAAAAGCACTCTTGACTACACTTGGGAAAGGTGCCAGAAAGAGCACAGCAAAACAAGATTGCCTGATGGGAACAAATAGCTACATCCTTTCTATGCAAAGGAATACAGGCAATGCGAATGTAATGACTTTTTCCCACCGCACAACCCACTTCAAATCAGACACTGTGACAAACGTTACGGACTCAGTGTTTTTGTTAGAAGTGCGAATATCATACGAGCCAGCAAAATGTGTTATGGAAGATAAGCAGCCTTCCCACCTTCCGGACTTCTGGAAAACTGATTGCAGCAACAAAACCTTACAAAAGTGGTAAAGACGGAAATTAAATTGGCACTATTCAGGTCTAATTTTAGGAGAGATATATATTAAATTTTAAAATTGTTGGTACATTCAGTGGGCTTCCTTGTACTCGTACTTCAATGAATGAGACGAGGTGTTTTAGAACTTAAAAGGAAGAAAATGCAAGTCATTACAACCTCTCATTCTGGCTCCATAGGTTGTGGGGTGCCTTTGATACGTAGTGCTGCCACATATTCCACTTGGATAGAAAAACCTTCCCCTGGGCTCAGCTCCAGCAACTGAGGCCCAGTTTTGTCCATCTTACCTACATGAGGCTTGTGCTCAGCCATCAGCCCACGCAGTTGCTATAACAAACAAAACGACTTATCAGTTTCTTATGCTTGCACCACCACATTACAGCTGTCCACACTTCCAACACATCCAGCTGGCGAGAAATGCCAAACACCCTTCATCCTAATGTCAAGCGCAAATACTATCAAACAAAGGTAGTTATTGCTCTGCCAGTGATGGCTCCCATTCCAACAGAGAGCTACCCAGGCTTTAAACGCCACAATTAGAGACGCACTGGAAAGGTCCAGGCAATACCTTCGTAGGACAGATGATTGATTACAGGCAAAATACAAGATGCTAACTATGCATATGATCTTGGCAACAGACACTCCCCATATCTAGTACCTATAATGACAGAAATGGCAACAGTATTCCAGGCATGTGCATAACGCCACTGCATATATACTTTTCATGGTGGTATTTGTCACTTGCCTCAAACCCTTCCATTGAAGAACATCACAGAAAGAGGTACTGGCATTGCAAGAATATGAATTCAAATGATCCTTGCTTTAAGAAGAGGGAAGTAGCACAAGGAAGAGTCAGAGAAATCAGTGAAAAGGAGAAAAGGACAAGGAAGACCGATTAGGAGAGACTATCAACCTAGTTTAGCAGCCTCCTCTCTGGCCACAAGACCCCTCTGTCTTCACAACAGCGCTATTTCTTAATTGACACAAAGTTTAGCAAGTAATTAATAAGTAAATTAAATCTGATCTCAGCTGTCTACTCCCTCTCATCATCCACCCCCTAAGTAAGTCAAAACTGTGCATAAAACTTGTGGTAGTGAAAGGTCACAAGGTGCCTTCCAACTTGCCCAAGGATCTGGGTTTTGTTTACTTGCACCCGTAGATCTGACAAAAGGGAAAGGTTTCTTGTGGGAGTAGCCCGATCCTTCCCTCCACTTTTATTTATTTTCTCAGCTCATTCCTCCCTTTTCAGGAAAATCCCACTCTCTTGTCAGGCACTGTCCCTCCTGGTGCTGTGAACTCCACGCCTTTCTACCCTATAGCCCCTGTGCAGGAACATGAGAGGCACATGCTCTGTTCCGCTCAGCTCAGACTTTGTTTAAGTTAATGACGGCACAGGAAAGGGCCTGTGTCAGTCTCAGTGTAAATACATCCTCTTGTCTTCAACTAAGGTTCTTCCCTTAAAAAGACATCCTGTTACTGGCTCGCTTACTTGCTCCTCCCCAGAAGAGGAGAGGTTGAGAAGACTGAAAAGACGGTGACCATGACTTTCAGCAGCCCTCTGAGGGCAAAACAGCAATGAAAACACAAATCCCCCTGACTCTAGCTCTTACCCAGAATGTAACTCCTTGTACACCTTGTAGCAAGAAAAATAATGTTGATTAGCGGAGAAGAGGCAAAGGTGAAACTAAGAGCAGCCTGAAATTTTTTAGAAAATTATTTTGTGTGGTTTATTTCTGTGCACAAATAGATGATTTGACACAAGGCCCACAGAGTGCACATTTCTGGGTCCAAACCTTACGCTAGTGCTCTGCCCACGGCTTAGTTCAAACCAAACTGACTGCGTGCTACTCACACAGAACCGACTCTATGAATTCCATGACTGGGAATAAAGACAGTCATCAGTAAATACATCAGAACAGAAAGGTAAGTGAATACAGGAAACGGTTTTCCATTCACATTCAGAACCTTTTTTTTTTTTTGAATAGAACAATAAATGATTTGATCTTGTCCACGATCTACCATTGGGTAAACAATTCCAGTAAACAAGTATTCCAGATCAGATTACGTGTTAAAATTGCCTGACATTAATCTTCCACTTAACAAACAAATCCCAGCTAATGGCATAGCTCAGAGAAAATGCAAAAATAGAAGCTCATCTGAAGGGCCTCTCACGCAAGCAGAATGACTGGGGGGACAATCCTGTAAGTAAAGCAAGCATGATTTGGCTCACAGGGACTAGTCAAGCTAGTTTGTAAAGCTCGTGTTATATAGCTAGTCTTAATAGAGCCTGTTTGTTCATTGTGGACATAATAGGAAGACAAATGAGTGAACCCACTGTTTACCAGTACATAATAGTGGCATATCTTCATTAACTGGTCACAGAGTAAAACTTTGAAGCCAGGGTTCATCCTATCTAACTGGAGTTGCCTAATTGAGGCAGCTAAAAACACCCCAAACCTAGTTACTCTGTGCTCAGCAGGGAGAGAGAGGTCTGTCCAGTAGCCACATGGGTTTTACCTCACTGCACAGTGCGAGCTGCACACTCAGCCTGGGGCCTCTGTGCAGAAGAGAGAGAGAGAAACCAAGAGGCCCAGGGAGCAGGAAGGAAGGGCGACGGGAGGGGAGGAAGGATGACAGAGAGAGAGAGGGACTTGGAGAGAAGAGAAAGGGCGGACAGGGAGCAGAGCACAGCAGGAGAGAGGAAGGGAGGTACAGGGAGGTGAAAAATAGGACCCAGAGGGAAAGGGGAAGGGCAGGGAGGAACAGGGAGGCAGAAGAGGGCTGACAGGAGCCCAAGGGCCCAGGACTCACCGCAGCTCCCGGCTCTGCAGATCTGTCCTATCGGCCTGTGCCAGCCTCCCCTCAGCCGACACAAGATGGCCGCCGGGAGCCCCGTGCCGGGTCCACAACTCCCAGCGTGCCCCGGGGCGCCCCCTCCTGCCCTCTGACCCCGCGGGAACCATGGCCGCCTCCCCGGGGCTGGCCTCGCCCAGGGCCAGGCCCTGGAGCACGGCTGGGGCCGGGAGGAGGAGGTCAGGGAGGGAGAGAAGGTTGGGAGAGGGTGGCGGGGTGCGGGGAGAGGGGTGGGAAGGGCCAGAGGGCCGGGGAGAGCAGGGGGGAGCTGGTCAGGGAGCGGGGGGAGGAGAAGTGCTGGTGAGGAGTGGGAAGAGATGGAGGGCAAGAGATGCTGGTTAAGCTGGCAGAGTAGCGCGGAGAGCCGCCTGACAGCAAAGGTGTCCGGTGGCCGCGGAGGAGCCCAGGGGAGCTGATTCTTTTGGAGGGCACCAGGGCAGCCTTCCTCCGCCCCTGGTTTTGGTGAGCGATGGAGCAGTGTAGAGCCGTCTCTCAGGCATGCAGGCCTCAGGAGGGCTTCCCAGTGCCCCAGTGAGACATCCTGCTCCCAGGAAGCGCCTCCCATGGAGCAAAGGCCATATCCAGCCACCCAGTGCTGGGTTCGGCTGCCCCAAGGGGTGTCTCAAGGAGGACGGGGTCGTCCGTCTGATGGCTCTGACACACAAATGGTGAGCTGAAGCTCCGTGGCTGTGGCTGGCTGGGTCAAAGTCTCCGAGTTTAGTGACATTTGGTGAACTCCTGCACTAAGTATCGCATGACTCGAAACATCCCTGAAAAAATGGTGGAGGTTTGTCTGCGTGTTCTGAATGCTTCTGGATGCTAGACTGTGGCTAGGAGGGAATGTGCTTAGTTATCTCTCAAAGGGAGACAAAAGAAGTGCCTAAGTAAGGGTCAGCGTAACTCTTCAGAACTTTGGCTGTTTAAATGTTGAGCTGAACTTCCACAGAAACGGTAAAACGCTTGCACTTTTCTTCTCTTCTAGTTCCTGCGTGGGTACAGGGAAGAAGGCAGCAGACATACACATTAGCTAAACCCCCTTCTTATTGCCAGCCGTAAAGGCGCCTCTCGGCTGGGAGCCTGAGAAGGACCCCGTGTTACAATTCTTGCTCCTTTATGTGCCACCCTAAGGCGATTCACATATGCATTGTCACAGTCTAGGAAACCTATTGGCTTTGGCCATGAGGTCGCCTGTTACCGTTCACTTTGGAGGAGTTGTTGACGTGACCCGCTTTGCAAGCACGCTTCATTCATATTTAGTAGCTGAGTTTGCACTCTTTCGTTGCACCTTGGTGGCTTTCAGCTCGTTTCCATCTGGTTTCTTGTAACAACAGACCCACTTGCATAGGTGAGCTCACTGCTGGTCAAGTTTTCTTGCACGTGTCTCAGAAGCCATCTTTACCGAGGAGCTTCTTCTTTGTAGCCCAATGTGCTGGTCAGCTTTTTCAGCAGGGCTAGTTCAGAGCCTACGCGGCAGGACACAGCTGCTGCCTGAAAAGTTTGCCTTCTATCCCACAGGAGCTTGATGGTGAAAGCGCCACTTCTAGCTTTGCGAGGGAGACAGGGAGGACCAAAGCTCCCTGAGCTTTGTTGGGCTGAGCTGGCCTTCGGGATAACTCGGCTCCTTCCTTTGCCACTTGCTTGGCTACTTTTTTCCAGCCAGTGATGGTTTACTGCCCACTGCTCCTCAACGGCCATCCGCTTGCAAAGGTAATTACGATTTGAGCTTTAGGACAGATGGTACAGTAGGTAGATACGGGATCAAAGTATAGGCTCAGTACAGGCAATGTCCAGCCTCCAACGCTGGGGCCAGTGGGGAGGCTGATACCCCTTCTCTGCACCCAGGAAGTTTCTGTGCTCCTCGGAGGAGCTGGGAGCATGATATGAATGCCCAGAGCTCTGCAGCACCATGTAGTGGGCACTGCTGTAGGGCCAGCTCAGACTGGGCTGTTCTTCTCATCTGCACCAGGGAGAAGGCAAAGGAGGTGTGGAGATCTGGGAGGGTTTGGACTGGGCTAGAAAGTTCCTGGGAGAGGAATACACCGGTGTTCAGCAATGCTGTGTGAATGTGCAGGGTGAGGACTCACGCCAGTGGGTTTGTTGTGCAGAGCCAGGTCTTGGGAAGGGAGCTGAGACACACGGGCACAGGAGAGAGCAGGCTGGTCCATGCCCTTGCTCACAGGGACAGACTGGGAAGGTGTCCCAGGGCATTTTTACCCCTCCAGCCTCTCACACCAACCATTTCCAGCTCTGGCTGCTATCCCCAGCTTATGGATGAGTTGTGCTCTGTAGCCATCTCCTTCCTCCTGCTGGGCCTGTCAGTTCTGGGCTCTCTCCCGATTCAGACCCCAGCGGACCCCAGAGCAGGGCTGTCTGAGAGCTCTGCGTGGAACGTGGTTGGGGCTGGGTGCTTCAGGAGCCCTGCCAAAGCAGGAGGACCATGGTGGGACAAGGGCCTGCTGTAGGGACCATGCTGGAGAGATGTTTCCCAGCCCTGGATGCACCCTGCCCTGTGTGGTGTTGGCAGAGAGAGGCTGTGGGGCTGCATGTGGGGCAGCGGGGCAGGGCTGGCACAGGGGAAGTGGGGACTAATGGGATGCACCCAAGGGTGCTGGGTGAGCTGCCTGGTGTCATTGTAAAGCTGCTCTTATGGCCTTTGAAATGTCAGGGTGATGAGGGAAGGTTCTGACGACCGGGGAGGCAGACAGGGCAGCCGTTTTCAAGAAGGGCAGGAAGGGCAGCCTGGGAAAGTACAGGCTGGTGAGCCTCACCTCAACCCCTGGGGAGGCGATGGAACAAATCTTCCTGCACGCCAGTCCCAAGCATACAAAGGGCAAGATTTGAAAGAGCCAGCATGCATTGAGCAAGCTGCCCAGCCAGCCTGATTGCCATCCACAACAAGATAAACGGCCGCATCCACAAGTAGGAAGCAGGGAATTTTATGTACTTGTGCTTTAGCAAGGCCGTTGACACAGTCACCCCTCGTCTCCTTGCAGGCAAACCGGTGAGACCTGCACTGGAGAAATGGACCATAGCCAGGGTGGAAAGTTGGCTATGACAATCAGGCCAAAAATGCTGGTTCCTTGTGACGTCCCTCTGTTACCAACACCTGGCCTGCACAGTTTAACCACTTGATTCATAGTCTGGACAAGGGGACTCAGCACACTGATGGACAATGTCAAATTGAGGGGCCTGCCTGAGAAACCTCATGGAGTTGCCTCCGCACTGAGCACAGGGCTTGGACTAGATGACACCCACAGATCTCTCCTTCCCTAAGCAACTCAGCCAGCCAATGAATCATTCCGATGAGAGCGCTGGAAAGGCAGGAAAGGCAGACGGAGAAGAAGGGACAGAGACACAGGAGAAGAGAGATAAACTATGTGAATAAAAATAGAGCAGTTCCTCAGAATCCAAGTCAATAGTAAGAAATGTTTTTTGCTGAACAACCGTACCTGTCTCTCTCACACACAGACAGAACTTCCTGCAGACAATGGAAAGGAACTGTGGCTGGATGGTCTAAAAACTCCTTTGAGAAGTGCCTGTAACACAGGTGTGATGACATTTGGCTATTCGGAGCATTTCACTGAAGCTGGGCCCCTGCTTCCCTCCATCAGGCGAGAGCTCTTAAGCGTGCGACTCGCTCCTTGCAAACAGTCAGGAGTGACCTGGCCAGTCCTGGGCAGGGAGTGTTTTGGGATGCAGTGGGCTCCGTGTGGGACAGACGGGTGTCTTTTGTAACTGGCTGGGTCTGATTATAAGGGAAATGTTTAGAAAATGTCAACAAAATGAAACAAAAAAGAAAGTAAGAACAAGTTCTAAAGGAGAGAAAAGAGCTTACCCTTTTGGAATTACAATCCTTTTTGTTCTCATCCTCCTTCTTTGGTTTAGTTATGTTTTAATGTTGCAGACTTAGAGGGGCGATTTTGTGTGCTGTCTGCCTTTGGAAGGGAAAGTGATTTTCAGATTTTCAGGTGGGATGCATTTAACGGGACACAAATGTCCTCAGCTGTAGGGACCCAGGTGCCTCTTGCCAGTGCAGAGGCCCTGAGACCCTCTGCCCAGCCTCCCTGTGCAGCTGCTGGGGGCTCTGGTGTCCCTCAGCTCTCATGTGCTGGCTGCCAGTCCCAGGCAAATGCATCAGGTAACTGGGGCGTCGAGCAACTGAGGTCTGCCTGAGAAGCTGAGGAATTGTTTTCCACATTTAAAAAAATAAGAGCACATTTTCACCAGCCGAGATGATTGAATACGTTTCATAAAATGAAGATGTTTTCCCATGATGCCAAAAAGGGCATTTTCAGGAAGTGTATTAACCTCAGGACAAGAAATTAGCATTCTCTGGAGCACTGCGTTATACTTTTTATGAAACTGCATCACTTTGTACTTTTGTTTGCGTGTAATTAAGAAAAACCCTTCCGTGCCTGTGTGCAGCCAGTTCTCCAGGTGGGAAGTGGTGCCCAGGAGCTGTAACATGCAACTACAGACTTCCGTGGGAAAAGGTTAGATTTTAACATTGTGATGTTAAAATCATGGCCAGGTGGCCATGGAGAGAAATGGCAGGGTTGGGGCGGTGAGGAGGAACTGTCTGTACGGTGTTTGCCATCAAGGAGACAGCTTTTCCTACATGTCCAGAGCTCCTTAGGAGGCACCCTGGATGAATATCAGCTGAAGAATGTTGGCAACACTTATTCTGTCAGCTGCCAAAAAAGAACGCAAAAACAAACCAAAAATCCCAAAAAGCCTTTTCCCTTTGGATACTCATTGAAATCTCTCTCTTTAAAGTCCTGAAACCTCTCCAACCAGCTGTACAAGACTTGAAGAATCTTATGGGGAAAGGCATGGCTCATCAGAGCTTTTTGCATTTTAATGACCATATGATGTATTTGGTGCTGACTCCCATGAACCTCAGTTACCGTGAGGAGAGTGAACAAACCACTTGAGAAGTTAAAGTCAGATGGCTCTGATGCTGAGTCAACCTCTGATGTGTTCCGTCAAGGAAAGGTCCATTTTAATGACATCAGAAGCACCCACACAAACCATACACCGGCTCCTTCCTAAAAGCTACACAGGCAGTGGGGAAATCACAGGCCATGTTCCTGCTCCTGCCCTACCAGGTACGCGGGCAGCAGTGACTTCACCAGCTCCTACACAACCCATGGGCCTCTTCCTGGCCTGTCAGCTGAGCGGTCACAGGTGACCTTGCAAACACCTACACAAGATGGGGGCTTAGTCCTGGCCTACCAGCTTCTCAGGCACCTGGGACCTCAAAACACCCAACACAAGACATGTTTCTCCTGGGCTCCTCAGGCACCAGTGACATTGCAGAGACATCCGCAAGCCAGGTGACAGCTCCTGGCCTGTTGTCTGCGCAGGCACCAGTGACCTCACAGGCACCTACACGAGCTGTGCACCTGGGCCTGCCTTATCAGGCAAGAGTGACATCCCAAAGACAAGCCCGAGCCACGTGTCTCCTATCAGCTACACCAGCACCAGTGACCTCACCAGCCCCTACAGGAGCCCTGGCCTTGCTCCTGCTCTATCAGCTACTCAGGCACCAGAGACCTGACCCCCACATCTCCCCCTGCTTGCTGTCTGCTCACCTCTGAGATACGACTCCTCACAAGCTCCTACACAGACCAGAAGCCTCCTCTTGGCCTGTTGGCTACTCAGGCAGCGGCTCCTCACAAGCACATACCAACCTATTTGCTGCATGCTCGTCTTTTGGGGGGACCCAAGCCAGTACTGACCCCCCTCTCCGTCACTTGCTCAACCCTCCTAAAAAGGGGCCGTAGCCCCTGGGCATGTTCCAGCGTGTCCGTGCCCCACCACCTTTCGGGCACCCCTTCGCCCTCTTGAATTCCCCCCAGCCCACCCTGTCAGGGCTTGTTCTGCAGCCTGGTAAAGTGGCGGACCCCCACCGGGCCTTTTCCTTCTGCTTCCGTTCACATTTAAACTCTAATTCTTCACTACACTAAATCTTATTGAAGGGGGATTTACTCAATTCAAAATGACAATGCAAATTTTCAGTAATTCCAGATTTTCGATTCAAAATTATTAATTTAATTTCTATAGCTGTATGAATGTCAACCTATATCAAAACGTATATGCATATACAGAAATACATATATAAGTAGTGTATCTATTTATAAATGAATAAATAAATTCATTAATAGAATTATACACTTCCTTTCATAGATACATTCCTCTAGATGTATATATTGCCTACCAATCTTATAGTTTTATATCCAAGCACTTCCTGGGCCAAAGGAGGCAGGCAGCCAATCCCAGGGGCTGTGTTCCTCTAAAGAAGTTGTCATGGTCAGTGGCCCAGCTGAAGTGCCTCTGTACCAACGCACGCAGCCTGGGGAACAAAGAGGAGGAGCTGAGCACCCTTGTGCAGCTGGAATCCTCACGGCTGGGGTTTGCTACAGGCCACCCGAGCAAGAGGAGCCTTTTGACGAAGCGTTCTTACTTCACCTCCAGGAAGCACCACACTCAGAGGCTGAGATCTACTGGGGGACTCCAGTCACCCTGGCAGCTGCTGGAAGAGCATCCCATGAAGCTGTAAGCAGTGCAGGAGACTCATGGAGTGTGTTGACGAAGGGATTGAGAGCAGCCCTGCAGAGAAGGGCGTGAGGATGCTGGGGCTGGAGTAACTGAACATGAGCTGGACACGTGCGCTGGCAGCCCAGAAAGCCAAGCGCATCCTGGGCTGCATGAGAAGCAGCGTGGCCAGCAGGTGGAGGGAGGGGATTCTCCTCCTCTGCGCTGCTGTGGTGAGACCCCAGCTGGGGAACAGCGTCCAGCTCAGGGGTGCCAAGCACAAGACAGATACAGACCTGTTAGCGTGCGTGTAGAGGAGGGCCACAAACATGCTGTGAAAGCTGGAACACCTCTCATGGAGAAAAGCTGAGAGAGTTGGGGTTGTTTAGCACAGAGAAGGGAAGGCTCCAGGGAGACTTTATTGCAGGAATCCAACATAAAAAGGAGGCTCATGGGACAATCGAGGAGAGACTGTGTACCAAGGCCTGCAGTGACAGGACGAGGACCAGGGCTTTAAGGTGTGTCTCCAGGGTGTCCCCGTCCCACCCGACCTGCGCCTCCTCCCCCGGCAAGCCCAGCTCCGCCATGATGCCAGCGGGCACTGGGGCAACAACCACTCAAACTGGAAACTGGACCCACTTCCGGCGCAGGGGATGATGGGAGATGGAGTACGGGCCAGTGCGCACCAGCCATCCCAGTACGGGCCAGTGATCCCAGTATGGACAAGCATAGCCCGTACCCAGTGTGGTCCCAGTGCTCCCAGTGCGGTCCCAGTGCTGCCAGTATGACACCCTGACTCCCCCCAGTGCTCCCAGTTCTGTCCCAGTGCTCCCACTAGGACTTCCCGACGCACCCCAGTGCTCCCAGTGCTATCCCTGTGCTCCCTGTATGACCCCCTGACTCCCCACAGTGGTCCCAATACAGTCCCAGTACTCCCAGTATGACCCCCTGACTCCCCCCAGTGCTCCCAGTGCTGTACCAGTGCTCCCAGTATGACCCCCTGACTCCCACCAGTGCTCCCAGTGCAGTCCCAGTGCTCCCAGTGTGACCCCCTGACTCCCCACAGTGCTCCCAGTGCTGTCCCAGTGCTCCCAGTATGACTCCCGTACTCCCCCCAGTGCTCCCAGTGCGGTCCCAGTGCTCCTAGTATGGCTCTCTGACTCCCCACAGTGCTCCCAGTGCTGTCCCAGTGCTCCCAGTATGACACCCTGACTCCCCCCAGTGCTCCCAGTTTTGTCCCAGTGCTCCCACTATGACTTCCCGACGCACCCCAGTGCTCCCAGTGCTATCCCTGTGCTCCCTGTATGACCCCCTGACTCCCCACAGTGCTCCCAGTGCTGTCCCAGTGCTCCCAGTATGACTCCCTGACTCCCCGCAGTGCTCCCACTGCACTCCCAGTGCTCCCAGTGTGACCCACTTACTCCCCCCAGTGCTCCCAGTGCACTCCCAGTGCTGCCAGTATGACCCCGTGACTCCTCCCAGTGCTCCAAGTGCAGTCCCACTGCTCCCACTATGACTCCCAGACTCCCCCCAGTGCTCCCAGTGCACTCCCAGTGCTCCCAGTATGACCCGCTGACTCCCCCCCGTGCTCCCAGTGCAGTCCCACTGCTCCCAGTATGACCCCCTGACTCCCCCCAGTGCTCCCAGTGCAGTCCCACTGCTCCCAGTGTGACCCGCTGACTCCCCCCAGTGCGCCCAGTGCGGTCCCAGTGCTCCCAGTGTGACCCCCTGACTCCCCCCAGTGCTCCCAGTGCTGTCCCAGTGCTCCCAGTATGACTCCCTGACTCCCCCCAGTGCTCCCAGTGCACTCCCAGTGCTCCCAGTATGATTCCCTGACTCCCCCCAGTGCTCCCAGTGCACTCCCAGTGCTCCCAGTATGACTCCTGACGCACCCCAGTGCTCCCAGTGCACTC
The DNA here is from genome assembly GCF_028500815.1 of Rissa tridactyla. Taxonomy (NCBI): domain Eukaryota; kingdom Metazoa; phylum Chordata; class Aves; order Charadriiformes; family Laridae; genus Rissa; species Rissa tridactyla. The sequence continues at coordinate 155,151 of NC_071480.1, forward strand.
CCAGTGCTCCCAGTATGACTCCCTGACTCCCCCCAGTGCTCCAGTGGAGTCCCAGTGCTCCCAGTATGACTCCCTGACTCCCCCCAGTGCTCCCAGTGCTCACAGTATGATTCCCTGACTCCCCCCAGTGCTCCCAGTGTGGTCCCGGTGCTCCCAGTATGACTCCCTGAATCCCTGGTAACTCCCTGAGTTCTCAGGGCTCACTGAGAGGCTTTGACCTGGATTTGAAGGGGGGTGGGGATGGTCCTGGGCTTGCTGGGGAGCTGCCAGGGCGTAGTTGCTCAGCGCTCGTGGGCCAGTGTGCCAGTATTTCTGGTAGCCAGAAGGCACAGCACATCTCAAGGGTCACAACTACACACACGACTCCCTCTCTGAAATGCTGAGACACCAGTGCACGCGGCGTGGGGAATAAGCAGGAAGAGCTGGGGATCTGTGCGCGATTGCAGGGCCATGATCTCATTGCAGTCACTGAGACGTGGTGGGACAGCTCGCGTGACTGGAATGCTGTCATGGGTGGCTACGTCCTTTTCCGGAAAGACAGGCCAGCGAGGCGTGGTGGTGGAGTTGCACTCCATGTGAGAGAGCATTTGGAATGCATCGGGCTCTCACTAGGGGCGGATGACGAGAGGGTCGAGAGCTTATGGGTGAGGATTAAGGGGCAGGCAAACATGAGGGACACTGTTGTGGGTGTTTATCACAGGCCACCTGATCAGGATGGGGAAGCTGATGAGGCTTTCTACAGACAGCTGAAGGTAGCCTCGCAATCGCAGGCCTTGGTTCTCATGGGGGACTTCGATCACCCCGATATCTGCTGGGCAGACCACGCAGCCAGGCACGCACAGTCCAGGAGGCTCCTCCAGTGCACTGATGATAACTTCTTGACACAGGTGGTGCAGGAGCCAACAAGGAGAGGAGCACTCCTGGACCTGGTACTGACAAACACAGAGGGACTGGTGGGGGACATTAAGGTTGGGGGCACCCTAGGTTGTAGTGATCATGAAATGATGGAGTTCAGGATCATGGGTACTACGCACAAAACAACAAGAAGTAAAATTACAGCCTCGGATTTCAGGAGGGCTAACTTTGACCTCTTCAAGAAACTGCCTTTAGAGATCCCGTGGGCTAGGGCTCTGGAAGGCAAAGGGGCTCAAGAGAGCTGGTTGGTATTCAAAGACCACTTCCTCCAAGCTCAGGATCGGTGCATCCCTAAGAGAAAGAAATCAGCCAAGGGACACAGGAGACCTGCATGGTTGAGCAGGGAGCTTCTGAAAAAGCTCAAGTGGAAGAAGGAAGTCTACAATACGTGGAAGAAGGGACTGACCCCTTGGGAGGATTAGAGGAATGCTGCCAGAGCATGCAGGGATGAAACAAGGGAAGCCAAGGCCGCCTTGGAATTAAACCTGGCCAGGGATGTCAAGCTCAACAGGAAGGGCTTCTACAAGTATATTGGAAGCAAAAGGAAGAGCAGAGAAGTTGTGGGCCCACTGTTGAATGAGACAGGAGCCGTGGGGACAGCGGATGCGGAGAAGGCGGAGTTACTGAATGCCGCCTTTGCTTCGGTCTTTACTGCTCGGCCCAGCCCTCAGGAGTCCCAGGCGTTGCGGGAAGTAATGGGGAAAGAAGAACACTTCCCTTGGATTGAGGAGGATCGAGTGAGGGATCAATTAGATCAATCAGATATTCACAAGTCCATGGGCCCCGATGGGATGCCCCCGAGGGTGCTGAGGGAGCTGGTGGAAGTCATTGCTGGGCCGCTCTCCATTATCTTTGAAAGGTCCTGGAGAACAGGCGAGGTGCCTGAGGACTGGAGGAAAGCCAACGTCCCTCCAGTCTTCAAAAAAGGGCAAGAAGGGGGAGCCGGGGAACTACAGGCCGGTCAGCCTCACCTCCATCCCTGGAAAGATGATGGAACAGCTCGTTGTGGGCGTCATCTCAAGGCAGGTGGAGGAAAAGAAAGCTATCAGAAGTACTCAACATGGATTCACCAAGGGGAAATCATGTCTGACTAATCTGATAGCCTTCTATGATGGCGTGACTGGATGGATAGATGAGGGGAGGGCGGTAGATGTGGTCTACCTTGACTTAGGCAAGGCATTCGACATGGTCTCCCACAGCATCCTCATAGGGAAGCTTAGGAAGAGTGGGCTTGATGAATGGACAGTAAGGTGGATAGATAACTGGTTGAAAGACAGAGCTCAGAGGGTGGTGATTAGGGGCACAGAGTCTAGTTGGAGGTCAGTGAGGAGTGGTGTTCCCCAGGGGTTAGTGCTGGGTCCACTCCTCTTCAATATCTTCATCAATGACCTGGTCAAGGGGACAGAGTGCACCCTCAGCAAGTTTGCCGATGACACAAAGCTGGGGGGGGTGGCTGACACACCGGAAGGCTGTGCCGCCATCCAGAGAGACCTGGACAGGCTGGAGAGTTGGGCAGAGGGGAACCTTATGAAATTCAACCAGGGCAAGTGTAGGGTGCTGCACCTGGGGAGGACTAACCCCGTGCACCAGGACAGGTTGGAGGTGACCTGCTGGAGAGCAGCTCTGTGGAAAGAGACCTAGGAGTCCTGGTAGAAGCAGAAAGAGTCTTGCGGGAATGTCCAGAGTCTTTCTGCTGCAGAAACCCCAGTGACACTGAAACTAAATCCTTGTGGCGAGTATGCTTAACTGGCGGCGACCGAATCATGTTAAGCCGCTGTGAAAAATAGTGAAGGTGTTGTTGGCTTTCGCCATAATAAGGCTATAAATCTTTGACTTATAAGGATAACTAACCTTTAGTAAATTAGGAAACATGAGAAACCTCAAAGATAACAACTAACAGCAACTGTGAAGAAAAACATCATGAAGAAAAACGTCCGAGAGAAACAAAAGAGAACTTCTCCAAAAGACTCCACAAGTGATTAACAGAAGGAAACAGATGCAGAGGAGAAGGGAGCTGATGATAATCGATCCTACCAGAAGGAAACACATGCATGGGAAAAGGGAGCTGATCCTACCAGAAGGAAACAGCTGCATGGGAAAGGGGAACTGAAGATCATGGATCCTCAGAAACAATTCAGAAGGAAACACACACATAGAAGAGAAAAAGGACTAATAATAATCAATCCTTATCAACAATTACTCTGTCTAAAAGAGGGAATACGTATGCAATATTGAATGTATATAAGACATGGTTGAAGTGTTAGCTGGTGTGCCTCTGACCTGAGTCATGCACCCAGCGCTGTGCTTTTGCTTTATTGGCTCTGTCCCTATAATAAAATAAGTGCCATTTCTGTTTAAGGGATCTGGCTATAGGGGGGTTAAGTGTGGGGTGCTTGGTGTGAGATGGCACTCTCTGACCTTTGCTTCCTCCCCTATAGCTGCCCCATCTTCCCCATGTGTTTGGGACCCTGGTTGCAGCCTCTCCAGCTCCATAGTCATAGAATGGGGTCATACGGAGGTTGGAAGCGTGTCCAGGGGAGCGAGGAGCTGTGAATCCTGTGTTGCAGCTGCCCGAGCTGGATGGCTTTCATGGGCGAGTACGGTGCTTGGATCGCCAGAGCTGTCACTTCAACATCCTTCAGCAGCACTAAAGCAGCTTTGAAGAAAACCACTAGCCAAGAACTCGCTGGGAAAGGCCAAGTCAGGAGAAAAGGAAAGGCTGATGGCAGGAAAGTGTGATATATATATACAGGGAGAAGTAAGTCAGAAAAAGTTGAGCTGCTTGAATGTCCAAGTTAAACAAGGGACAGGTATGAATGAAAATACCCTTTCAGCGGGGCTGTGGCACCTGGTGGGGGCCCATTCCCGCTGACCCCCCCCGTGCTCCCTCCCCTCCCAGACAGGCACAGAGCAGGGCTGGAGAAACAACTTTTAATGGAAAAACACAAGAGAAAATACCCTAACAAAGCCACTCTAAGCCCCCCTCCCCTAAACGCACCCCTCCCCCCACCCTCCCCAAATACACTCCCCCCCGCCCCCTCAAATACACACTGGTCCTCTAAACACATCCCTCCCCGTGCCCCCCAGGTACACTGCCCGCTACAACTTGTAATGGAAAAACAGGAGAGAAAAGGCCCTACCGAAGCTACTCTAAGCCCCCCACCCCTAAACACATCCCCCCATCTCTCAAAATGCATTACCCCACCTCCAAATGCACCACCCTCCCCCAAACACACCACCCCCCCAGATACAATCCCCTCCCTTAAATCTGCCCCCACCCCCCTCCCCTATTTACAACCCTCCCCCACCCCCCAAATGCACCCCCCCTCTGCCCCCCATCATCTCTGTCTCCTCACTGGGGGAGTCTCTTCCCCCCTGCCACCCCTGGGCAGCCTGCCAGAGCCCTGCGCTTGCTGGGTGGTGGTGATGGGGGGCTCGGCCCCCGCTTTGTCCCCCGCTTCTCCGCCACGGTGGGCTGGGCTGGCGGTAGCTCCGTCCCCACGTCCCCCCACGGCTCCTGGGACTCCGTCCCATAGAGGGATTCTTCTAGGATGCGGATGGCCTCCAGGGTCTCCTCCACGCTGTAGTACTCGAAAGGCACCTTCTGGGGCACTGCAAGGTGGCCGTCCTTGTCCCCGAGGGCTTGGCTGTGGGGGACAGCAGAGGCGCTGCTGGGGACATCTTTCTCCCAGGAGATGTCACTCTCGCAGGGGTTGTCTGTAGGTAGTTAGGGTCTGGCGGCCGGAAGATATCGCGCTGTACGGAAAGATAGAGCCCCTCCCACAATGGTGGTTAGTTGGTGATGTAAGCAGACGGAAGTGACGTTGTAAACTCGAGCTATATAAGGCTGTGTCACGTGCTAATAAACGCCATTTGCCGTCCACCACATTGGTGTCTGCGAGCTGATGGACTGAGCAGCCTGTGATTGGTCGCCGTGCCGTTCCTGAACCAGGTCGCCACGCCTACCCCAGGCAACAGCTTCCTCTACCAAAAGGGATGCGGCTACTACCGCTTGAAGGCAGGTAGGCCAACCCCTACTTACGGGGTCCAGGAGTTTAGATAAGTATCCCACAGGTTTCTTTCTTCCCGCCCATTCTTGTGCTAATACCCCAAATGCGGTCCCTTCATCAACATTGATAAATAGATAAAATGGTTTCTTTACATCTGGCAGGCTCAAAACTGGGGCATTTACTAAATCAGTTTTTAGTGTTTCTAATTGTTTATCATCATCCTCTGACCATTTCAATAATCCATCCTTAGTTAATTTGGTATAGAGGAACTTCACCTTTTTGCTATAGTTCTCAATCCATTGCCTGCAATAGCCAAAGAGACCTAATAATTGCCTAACCTGTCTTTTAGTTCTAGGAGCCGGTAATGACAATATGCCATTCACCCTTTCGGGGTCTAATTTCTTAGTTCCCTTGCTTAATCTGTGTCCCAGATATTTTACTCCTTTCTCAACAAATTGTAGTTTTGATTTTGATACCTTCAATCCTTGTAAACTCAAAAAATTTAGTAACTTAATACTTTCCTGCCTCACTTTTTCTTCGCTATCACCAGCTAGGAGCAAATCATCCACATATTGGACCAGTGTGACTCCTTCACTTAACTCATACCCCTTCAGGATTTGTTCTAAGACTTGTCCGAACAAGTTTGGAGATTCGGTAAACCCTTGGGGCAATACCGTCCACCGTAATTTTTGTTTCCGATGGTTATCTGGGTCTTCCCATTCAAAAGCAAAGTAATTTCGGCAATCTTCTTTGAGAGGGCATGCCCAGAATGCATCCTTCAGATCTATTACACTATACCATTGATTATCGGGCCCTATTTGACTCAGGAGGGTGTGTGGACTCGCCACCACCGGGAATCTAGCTATTGTTCTCTGGTTAATTTCTCATAAGTCATGTACTAACCTATATTTTCCATCCGGCTTTTTTTACAGGCAGGATGGGAGTATTAAAAGGAGACATACAGGGTTCTAGCAACCCCTTTTCAAGTAATCTTTGGATCTCAGGTTTCAAACCTAGCCTCCCTTCTCTAGGAAGGGGGTATTGTTTTATCCTGACTGGTATCTCTGGGTTCCTTATTGTTACTGAAAAGGGTTCAATATCTAACTTACCTACTGTTTCCGGGGTGTACCAGACTTCAGGATTTATTTTCTCTTCATCTATTACTCATAAGGGACACAGTTTAATTTTTAGTGTTTCATTTTTCACTTCTAAGCCAATTCCTAATTCAATCATCAAATCTCGGCCCAATAAATTATAGTCTGCTTCAGGCATGAGTAGCAGGGACCCCACCCCTACCTTAGAATGGGTTTCAAAAAACACATCCTTTATTACGGGTACTCCAAAAGGTTCTCCTTTTGCTCCAATAACCTGTATAGTCGCCGAGGATATTTTACATCCTTGGGGCAATTTTTGAACGGTAGATCTTTCTGCTCCCGAGTCCACTAGGAACTCAATTTCTTGTTGCTGGGCACCCACTTTTAGTTTTGTCAAGGGCTCTGTTTTTTTTCTCGGGTTCCCAGCAAATAGAGCCCCTGACACCCCTAGTCTTCTTTGAACATTTTCTCATCCATCATTCTCTTTCTGCAGTCCTTTTTAACATGCCCTTTTCTTCCACAATAAAAACAAACCACAGTTCCCCATTCTCTCCCTCTTAAAGGTTTTCGGGTCTCCTGTCTTATCTGGCGAGCTTCAAACCCTTTTCCAGGGGTTGACGTCCTTTGCCCTTCTCTGACTGCAGCTACCAACATTCTGGCTTGTTTCTTATGTATTTCCTCCTCCCTGCGGACATACACTTTCTGGGCTTCCCTTAACAATTCATCCAAACCCCTATCCTGCCAATCCTCCATTTTCTCCAGCTTCTTTCTAATGTCCGTCCATGATTTAGCTACAAATTGGGTTTTTTCCTACCCCCCTGTTTCTTCTCTCTCAAGTGATATAGATTTACTGTAGTCTCTGACCTTATCCACAAGTGTGCATATTCACTCTCCTCCAGGCTAAAGGGTTCCTTAGAATTAACATAAATATGTAAAGCCTGGCATATCCAATCTTCAAGGGACCCAAAAACGGGCCAATACAGGTGGTCACTTCTAATTTGTTTCCCACCCCAAACTTCCATACAATAATGTATCATTTTTGCTTTATCCTTACCCTGCCTAGAAGGGTAATCATCCCAATATTTAATCATTAATCCTAACGGACTGTCTGGTGGTATCTGGGGTAACCTAACCTTAGGCACCGACCCACCCATGGGATCAGAAGGCTTGCTTTTCTTCTGTCCCATCTTCCGGAGTGCCTTCACACACACACACAATCTTTTCCCCCTGTTCGTGGCCCAGTCCCTCGCGGGAGATGGGAACCGCACTACTAAGGGGTCCGCACTTGCTTCGTCCTCAAGTGGACGTCTCACACAGGCACACTCCGGGATACCCAACCCCAACCGAACGGATCACCGGCCTATACTTACTCACTCCTGAGTCTTCGTTCGGGTCTTCGTGCACAAAGTTTACGGGGTTGCCAGCTTTTATTTGCTTGCTGCTGAATTTCGAGTTCATCGGTAGAGGTTTTGGGTGTAAAAACCCCCAACAGGGGCCGCTTACTCAGCGGGGCGCCCCCCCCGTGAGGTTTACAGCTGAATTGCCTCTATCCGAGTCACGGCACCAAATTTGTTATAGATTGTGGCCCAATAATTGGCAGGAACCAGTCCAATTAATCAAATTAGTTTATTAAGCAAGTGGCAGCAAGCAAAACAGCCCTGGGCGGCCAGGGAGTCTTTGCTCCGCCAACGGCGCACACCCACTTCCCGAAAGTAGCTGATTATATACTCTTCTGGTTCCCGTATATGTGTCAATCCTGGTATATTCTATGTCTGAGCGACGTGTTGCTAGGGGGTCGGTCTTGTCCTGCCTCCTGGTGGTTGTGAGGCTGAAGGCTCCTCATCTTTATCAGTGTCCTTGGGGAGACTCTTTTCAGTTTATCGCACAACTTAGCTCTTCCCTTTGAAGTGTTAAAGCACACCAGATGCCTGTGATTTAGGCCTTGAGGTGTCAAAGCGCACCAGATAGCACACTGGATGCCTGTGATTTAGGCCTTGAGGTATCAAAGTGCACCAGATAGCACACCGGATGCCTGTGATTTAAGTATGTGAAGAGTCAAAACATTGTAATTTTTCACCAGCCTTTAAGAAAGCCTGATTTGATTAACAAACATGATTTTATTTATTACACAGGGCACGGCAATATGAAGGCAGTCCCTCTTGTCCCCTTCCTCTGGCAGGTGTGGAAATAATGACTGAGGAAATCGAGGAAATGACTGAGAGAACAGCCAAGGAAAATGAGGAAATAGCTAAGAAAAATTATAAACTGTTAAATTTTCTGGGGTGGAGGAAGAATTCCACTCTTCCCCTGAACCGTCCCGTGTCTCGATCGTTAATTAAAAACGCTCTCCCACGAATCTGATCCAAGAGATGCAGGACCCACTCTGAGATTTCCTGTGGCTTTGCCTCTGCAACTGTGGAGAGCACAGGAGTAAACAGGGTAGAAAATCTACCCCGGTACCACGAGCATGAGTGCTTGAGTTGCAAGGTAAAGCAGAGTGAAGAGAGAATGGAAGTGGAAGTCTGATGGAGATGGGAGATTTTCAGTAGACTACCGCGGCCTGAAGGAAGCCACACCACCACTGAGTGCTGCTGTGCCAGACCTGCTAGAAGTGCAACATGAACTGGAGTCAAAGGCAGCCAAATGGTATGCTCCAATTGACATCGCTAATGCATTTTTCTCTCTTCCTTTAGCAGCAGAGTGCAGGCCACAGTTTGCTTTCGCCTGGAGAGGCATCCAGTATGGACTGCCCCCGGGGTGGAAAGACAGCCCTGCTATTTGCCATGGGCTGATCCAGACTGCACTGGAGAAGGCTGGGGCTCCAGGACACCTGCAATACACAAGAAGGTTTCAAGAAAGGTCAGAAAATAACCAAGATCCTTCTGAAAGCGGGTTTTGCCATAAAAAGAGGTAAGGTCAAGGGACCTGCAGGACACATCCAGTTCTTGGGAATCAAGTGGCAAGATGGTCATCGCCAGACCCCATTGGATGTGATTAACAAAAGAACAGCTATGTCCCCACCTCCTAACAAAAAGGAAACACAAGCCATTTTAGGTGTTGTGGGTTTCTGGAGAATGCACATTCCAGGTTATAGCCAGATTGTGAAACCTCTCTATGAAGGGCCTGGAAAGAAAAGTGATTTTAGGCGGGGTCCTGAGCAACGACAGGCCTTTGAGCAAAGTAAAGAAGAGACCATGCATGCAGTAGCTCTTAGACCAGTCGGAACAGGACAGGACATTAAAAATGTTCTCTCCACTGCAGCAGGTGACAATGGACCTACCTGGAGCCTCTGGCAGAACGCACCAGGGGATACTTGAGGTGCATCCCTAGGATTCTGGAGTCGAGGCTATAAAGGCTCCAAGGCCAACTTCAACTGAGAAAGAAATCTTGGCAGCAATGTGAAGGAGTTGGAGCCGCTTCAGAGGTAATTGGTACCTGAGCACAGCTCCTCCTGGTGCCCCGATGGCTAGTGCTGGGCTGAATGTCCAAAGGCAAAGTTCCTTCTACTCATCACGCCCCCGATGCTACCTGGAGTAAGTGGGTTGCCTTAATCACACAGTGAGCTCGAATAGGAAACCCCAGTCATCCAGGAATTGTAGAAGTGATGATCACAAACTGGCATGGAGGCAAAGACTCCGAAATGCCACCTGAGGAGGTGGTAACCTGTGCTGAGGAAGCCCCGCCATATAACAAACTCTCACCTAATGAGAAACTCTATGCTCTGTTCACTGATGGATCTTGTCGTAGTGTAGGAAAACACTGAAGGTGGAAAGCTGCTGCATGGAGTCCTACACGACAGGTCGCAGAAGTGACTGAAGGACAAGGTGAATGGAGTCAATTTGCAGAGGTAAAAGCCATCCAGCTGGCCCTAGACGTTGCTGAATGGGAAAAGTGGCCAGTACTCTATCTCTATACTGACTCATGGATGGTGGCCATGGGGGTGGTTACAGCAGTGGAAGCAGAACAACTGGCAGCGCAAAGGTAAAACCATCTGGACTGCTGAATTATGGCAAGATATTGCTGATTGTCTGGGGAAACTAGTCATGAAAGTACGCCATGTAGATGCCCACGTACCCATGAGTCAACATCCATGAGGAACATCAAAACAATCAGCAAGTGGACCAAGCTGCTAAGATTTTCAAGACAGATTTGGACTGGGAACATAAAGGTGAACTGTTTTTAGCTCAGTGGGCCCATGACACTTCAGGACATCAAGGAAGAGATGCAACATATAAATGGACTTGTGACCAAGGGGTGGATTTAACCGTGGACGCTATTGTGCAGGTTATCCACAACTGTGAAACATGGGCCGAAATCAAGCAAGCTAAAAGGTTAAAACCTTTGTGGTATGGGGGACGATGGTTGAAATATAAATCTGGGGAGGCCTGGCAAATAGACTACATCACCCTCCCTCAAACCCATCAGGGTAAGCGCTATGTGCTTACAATGGTGGAAGGAAGCACTGGATGGCTGGAAACCTACGCCATACCCCATGCTACTGCCCGAAATACCATCCTAGGCCTCGAAAAGCAAGTCTTGTGGTGACATGGTGCTTCAGAAAGAATTGAGTCAGACAGTGGGACTCACTTCAAAAACAGTCTTATAAGTAATGAGGCAAAAGAGCATGGTATTGAGTGGGTAGGTCATATCCCCTATCATGCATCACCTTCTGGGAAAGTTGTGCAATACAATGGGGCTGTTCAGCCTGGAGAAGAGGAGGCTGAGAGGGGATCTCATCAATGCTCATCAATACGTAAAGGGCGGGTGGTAAGAGGATGGGGTCAGGCTATTTTCAGTGGTGCCTTGGGATGGGACAAGGGGCAACGGGCACAAACTGGAACACGGGAAATTCCATCTGAACATGAGGAAAAACTTCTTTACTGTGAGGGTGGCAGAGCCCTGGCACAGGCTGCCCAGAGAGGCTGTGGAGTCTCCTGCTCTGGAGAGATTCCAAACCTGCCTGGACATGATCCTGTCCAACCTGCTGTAGTTGAACCTGTTTTGGAAGGGGGGGTTGGACTAGGTGATCTCCAGAGGTTCCTTCCAACCCCTACCATTCGGTGATTCTGTGAGAGGAACAGGTGTAAATATCTTTTGCTTCCTGGTACAGAACGAGGTTATCAGAGTGGGGGGAAGGATGTAATTGTGAGAGGCCAGAAACTGTTGAGATGGCTGAAACTGTAGAGATGGCCAAAACTGTAGAGATGGCCATTGGCCAAAGTCCCCTAAGTGCACTCAAAACCCACTCCCTCAGGTGACCTGTGTTCTCCCACAGACATGGGGGATGTCTCTTCCTTCTCCTTCTCGCACCCCAGGTGCGAGTCACTTGAGCGTATTTGCAGTCCTCCTCACCAATCTTCCGTTACTGTCCCACATAGGATTTGTGTGAATACTATCTTGACGTATGGTGGTCATAGTGCCATCAGAAGAAAGGGAAGGGAAAGAAGACAAGGATGGCGAAGAAGTTAAAAAATGTTACAACCTTTGACAGTGGAAACATGTCATTTAGAGCTTATACAAACAGTTTTCCTTTAATGTAACATTCTTTCTAAAGATGAGGAGGGGACGGTTTGCTATGCCCACATCAGAGCTCACTGAGGTTTTAAAACAAAACCCCCAAACAAATGGGTGCTGGAAAAAAGAGTAATTAGACTCAAGAGCCTTGTTGTTTTCAGTTCTACTGAAAGCGCAGGTGTTTGTTTTTTCACTTGTGCTTGGCAGCGATTGAAAAGAAAAAAGAAAAAATCCTGGAAAGTTCCTTTGAAATGCCAGGTCAGCGAGACACAGCACCGTTTCTGCCTCTTCCCCTCTCCTGCTTTCTCTGAAACTTGTTTGTATCATTTTTCCAAATCCTTTGCTTTTGCTAGAGCTGAGACAACCAAAGATCCTGTTTTTGGGCCGGCCGAAAACAGATGAGGAAAAGAGATGCAGATGATGTGTGTCGTGGTTTGGCCTCAGACAGCGACAGAACTGTTGGCTGGCGAGGTTTGATCCCTCCTCTGTCCTCTCCAGGGTGCCGCTTTGCTGATGTTGGGGAGCACTCCAGGTCTGCCTGACTCCAGGAGCCGGTCAAAGCCAGGCAGTGCAGGCAGGGCAACAGGTCTCTTGTCCTGCTGTGCTGGCAGGTACAGGGCTGCTGGACTGGCACCCCCAGGCATCCCCAGCTATTTTCAGCTGAACCTTCTAGTCCCTCTGTCATGGCTTGGCCTCAGACGGCAACAAAGAACCACCTGCCACTCTCTCAAACTCCCCCCACCATGGGGAGGAATCGGAAGAAAAAGGCAAAGCTCATGGGTTGAGACAAAGGCAGTTTAACAGAACAGCAAAGGGAACAAGAAAACAACAACAGCAACGCGGACAGAGGAATGTACAAACACGATTATGGAACCAGCGCTCAACGACCGGACCCAGGGCGCCCCAGCCCGCTCCCAAGAGGCGACTTCCTGCCCCCTCCCCCGGCAGCTCCTGGCTACAGACCGGGCATGGCTCACTTGGGATGGAATACCTGTGTCCCTGCCGGAGCCTGGGGAGAATTAACCCTGTCCCCACCGGAACCAGGACGCCCTCTTTTCCCCTTTTATCCTGACGGTCTATTTTCCAGTCTTTTGCCCGGTAGGTTTTACCGGTATGATCTCCCCAGTTTCACCCCAGGCCAACTAGTTTTCTGCATGACTCCTCAAGCTCTCTGTCTCTTAGGCTCTAGGTGAAGGCATTGATTAAAGATTTTAAGCCAGCGTAGAAAAGAGAGAGGATATTCCTTTCTCATCTCCTGTTCTGACAGCATCTGGTGAGCGACACACATTGTAAGAGTCCCATCACCAACTGTATCCCCAACCAGCGATGGGAGGAGAGGAGCAGGCGTAAACATCTTTTGGTTCCTGGTACAGAACACGGTTATCGGAGTGGGGGAAAGGATGTAATTGTGAGAGGCCAGTGTCCTGGTTCCGGCGGGGATAGGGTTAATTTTTCCTGGTATTCCATGCCATGTGAGCCATGCCCACCCTGAGCTGCCGGGGGAGGGGGCAGGAAGTCGCCACTTGGAGCAGGCTGGGGCGTCCCGGTCCGGTTGGTGAGCGGCGGGGAGCGGCGGTTCCGTAATCGTGTTCGTATATTCCCCCATCCGTGTTATTGTTGTTGTTTGCCTGTTTCCTTTGCTGTTCTGTTAAACTGCCTTTGTCTCAACCCAAGAGTCTTGCCTTTTCTTCTGATTCTTCCTGTATCGGGAAGGCCTGAGTGAGCGGCACGTGGTTCGTTGTTGCCGTCTGAGGCTAAACCACAACAGCCCTTTTTGGCGCCCAACGTGGGGCTCGAAGGGTTGAGATAACGACAGAATCCAACTAGAACGTGGAAAAACGGATTTTTTTTTTGTATGCATTTATTTTATTAGGTAAATAGTCGCTGGTCACCATGTTGCTTGGTTTGTTCTCATGGCTGTGTTATATAAATTCCTATATGGCTTATGTACTCCCTGCAATGCTGTTTACTGTGTCTGGAAGAGGGATGAGGATTATCATTCTGCTGCCCTGTGCGATATCTGTTTATGATATGATAACATCACTGTTCAGACAGCTATTTTGGGGTGTTTATGTGGTTTTGCTGTCCTGTCCGTACATTGGACACCGTCTCTCAGAATTTATTAATAATTACACCCAGTCTGTGGGGGAAACAGGGGGGGGGCACTTTCCCCAGCTCTTTTGCCTCCCTTTTCTCCTTCGGGTCAGGTATGACAACTTTTGAGAATTTTGAATATCCTTGGGATACTCAAACCAGCGTGTTCCTAGTGTTATGTCTCCTGAATACGTTCCAGGTCTTGTTTAGGGTTAAGCGACTATTTAAGACTACCACCCGGAGATCTGCTCCGAGGTTGGATAGCCAGGGGTGGCACGGCATGTGGGAGAACATGGGCAGGTACCTAGAGAACTTCTCACCTCCAATGGTCTGGGACTTCACCCCTGAACAATTACAGGACCCTGATAAAGTGGTAGAATATTTGAAGGGAAAATGCTGTGGCTATTCTAGAGAGGCACAACTCACCGCATTGTGCTAGGCCCTGGCCAGTATCTACCAGGCACTGCTCAGAATTATGCAGCACCCTCAGGGGGAAGAGATGGAAACCAGACCAGCAGCCACTGTGGCTACTGCAACCCCTGCGACGGACACTGCGGCTACTGCAACCCCTGCGGCAGCCACTGCAGTTACTCCAACCCCTGTGGCAGCCACTGCAGTTACTCCAACCCCCATAGCAGCCACTGCCACTGAACCAGGGAACCAACCTGTGCCGGTATCAGTTGCCCCCATACAGAAGAAGAAGTACACAAAGAAATCAGTTCACTTAGTAAGAGATGATGATGAACCAGGGTCATCACGAGAGCAGGAGGAAGAGGCAGAACCAGAGATAATCACTCGATCCCTATCCTAGAGTGAGTTGCGGGATATGCGAAAAGATTTTGGTGATTTTGATTTTTGTGAAGTGAGGCGGGGAGCCAGCAGAACTGCCACCTTGGATTTCCGAAGGGCAGACTTTAGCCTGTTTAGGAGCATGGTTGAGAGTGTCCCTTGGGAGGCAGTTTTGAAGAGCAAAGGTGCCCAGGAAGGCTGGTCATACTTCAAGCAGGTACTCTTAGAAGCACAGGAGAAGGCCATCCCCATGTCCCGAAAAACGAGCCGACGGGGAAGAAGGCCAGCCTGGCTAAATAGAGAGTTTTGGCTGGGCCTCAGGAAAAAAAAGGAAGGTTTACATTCTCTAGAAAAGGGGCTTAGCAACTTATGAGGATTATCAAGATATAACAAAGCTATGCAGGGGGAAGATTAGAAGGGCCAAAGCTCAATCAGAACTCAGCTTGGCCACTGCAGTTAAAGACAATAAGAAGAGATTTTTCCAGTATATCAATAGAAAAAGGAAGACTAGGGAAAATATAGGTCCACTGATGAATGAGACGGGTGCCCTAGTGGTGGAAGACACAGAGAAGGCAGAGTTACTGAATGCCTTCTTTTCTTCGGTCTTCATTGATAAAGCCGTCCCTCACGAATCCCATGCCCTGGAGGCAAGGGGGAAGGTCGGGAGAGAGGAAGACTTTCCCTTAGTTGAGGAGGACCGGGTCAGAGACCACTTGGCCAAGCTGGACATTCATAAGTCCATGGGCCCTGACGGAATGCACCCGCGAGTGCTGAGAGAGCTGGCAGATGTTATCGCTAGACCACTCTCCATCGTCTTTGAAAGGTCATGGGGAACAGGAGAGGTCCCTGAGGACTGGAGGAAGGCTGACATCACTCCATTCTTCAAAAAAGGCAAGAAGGAGGAGCCAGGGAACTACAGGCCGGTTAGTCTCACCTCTGTCCCTGGGAAGGTAATGGAGCGACTCATCCTGGATGTCATCTCCAAACACGTAGAGGAACAGGAAGTTATTGGAAGTGGTCAGCCTGGATTTACCAAGGGCAAATCATGCCTGACCAATCTGATAGCTTTCTATGATGTTATAACGGGTTGGCTGGATGAGGGGAGAGCCGTAGGTGTCATCTACCTTGACCTTAGCAAGGCTTTTGACACTGTCTCCCATAACATCCTCATTAGGAAGCTGAGGAAGTAAGGGCTAGATGAGGTGACAGTGAGGTGGATCGAGAGCTGGCTGAGTGACAGAACTCAGAGGGTTGTGATCAGCGGCACAGAGTCTAGTTGGAGGCCTGTAACCAGTGGTGTCCCTCAGGGGTCAATACTCGGTCCAATTTTGTTCAGTATATTCATTAATGACCTAGATGAGGGGACAGAGTGTATCCTCAGCAAGTTTGCTGATGATACCAAACTGGGAGGGGTGGCTGACACTCCGGAGGGACGTGCTGCCATCCAGCGTGACCTGGACAGGCTGGAGAGCTGGGCAGAGAGGAACCTAAAGAAGTTCAACAAAAGCAAGTGCAAGGTCCTCCACCTGGGAAGGAAGAATGCTAAGCACCAGTATATGTTAGGGGCGGACATGCTGGGAAGCAGCTCTGAGGAGAAGGACCTGGGGGTCCTAGTAGACAGCAAATTATCCATGAGCCAGCAATGTGCCCTTGTCGCCAAGAAGGCCAATGGCATCCTGGGCTGCATAGGGAAGACTGTGGCCAGTAGGTCGAGGGAGGTCATTCTCCCCCTCTGCTCTGCACTGGTGAGGCCACAACTGGAGTACTGTGTCCAGTTTTGGGCTCCCCAGTTCAAGAGGGACAGGGAACTACTGGACCGAGTCCAGCAAAGGGCAACCAAGATGATTATGGGACTGGAGCATCTCCCTTATGAGGAAAGGCTGAAAGAGCTGGGACTCTTTAGCCTGGAGAAGAGAAGGTTGAGGGGGGACCTGATTAATGTTTACAAGTATCTAAAGGGTGGGTTTAAGGAGGACGGAGCCAGGCTCTTTTCAATGGTTCCCAGCGACAGGACAAGGGGCAATGGGCACAAGCTGGAACATAGGAAGTTCCGTTCAAATACACGGAAAAACTTCTTTACAGTGAGGGTGACAGAGCACTGGAACAGGCTGCCCAGGGAGGTTGTGGAGTCCCCTTCTCTGGAGATTTTCAAGACCCGCCTGGATGCAGCCCTGAGGGATGTGCTTTAGGCAATCCTGCTCTAGCAGGGGAGTTGGACTAGATGATCTCTAGAGGTCCCTTCCAACTCTGAAGATTCCGTGATTCCGTGATTCCGTGATTTTAGCCGACTTTCAGGTGAGCACATTGTCACCTGGCTGCTCCGGTGCTGGGATAACGGGGCCAGTAGCCTGGAATTAGAGGGTAGGGAGGCCAGGCAGCTGGGATCCCTGTCTAGGGAAGGCGGCATTGACAAGGTAATTGGGAAAAAGACCCAAGCCCTCAGCCTCTGGAAACGACTCCTGTCAGGCGTGAGGGAGAGGTACCCCTTCAGTGAGGATGTTGTATGTCCACCAAGCAAGTGGACTACCATGGAAAGAGGTATCCAGTACCTGAGAGAATTAGCCATGTGGGAGATGATTTATTATGACTTGGACAATGCAGACTTACCCATAGACCCTGATGAGGTGCAATGCACAAGGCCCATGTAGCGGAAGTTTGTACGGAGCGCACCATCGTCATATGCCAACTCCCTGGCAGTAATGGAATGGAAAGGTGAAGAGGGACCAACGGTGGATGAGGTGGCTGGCCGGCTCCGGCGCTATGAAGAAAGTCTCTCTTCCCCCCTTGTCTCAGCTGTGGAGAAACTGTCGCAGAAGGTCCAGCAACTTGAAGAGAATATGTCCTACTCCCCACCTGCACGGGCCAGCATCTCAGCTATTAGAAGCAGGCATTTCCCCACTCAAGAGAGAGAGTACAGAGGGTACACACCATGAGGCACCCTGTGTTTCTACCTGCGTGACCACTGAGAGGACATGAGGAAGTCGGATGGACAACCTACTTTGATCCTGCGGACACGGGTACAGGAGTTGCAAGGAAGGACAACCACAAAAGGGGATCCCTCCAGGAAAAGTGCCACCCCAGTTTCCAGTGGGCCGTTCCCCAGACAAAGCAGAAGGCCTGATCTTGCTTCTGATCCTCTTGAGGGAACTTCCAAGTCATTTATGCAAGAAGTGAGTAACGGACACTATGACCAGTATTAGAGGGGCCCTGCCTCCGGCCAGGTGGAGGAAAGGGACAACCGGGTTTATTGGACGGTGTGGATTCGATGGCCTGGCACATCAGACCCACAGGAGTGTAAGGCTCTAGTGGACACAGGTGCACAGTGCACCCTAATACCATCAAGCTATAGAGAGGCAGAACCCATTTGTATTTCTGGGGTGACAGGGGGATCCCAAGAGTTGACTGTACTGGAGGCGGAAGTGAGCCTAACTGGGAATGAGTGGCAAAAGCATCCCATTCTGACTGGCCCAGAGGCTCCATGCATCCTTGGTATAGATTACCTCAGGAGAGGGTATTTTAAGGACCCAAAAGGGTACCGGTGGGCCTTTGGCATAGCTGCTTTGGAGACAGAGGAAGTTAAACAGTTGTCTACCTTGCCTGGTCTCTCGGAGGATTCTTCTGTTGTGGGGTTGTTGAGGGTCGAAGAACAACAGGTGCCGATTGCTACCACAACGGTGCATCAGCAGCAATATCGCACTAACTGAGACTCTCTGATTCCCATCCATAAGCTGATTCGTCAACTAGAGGCTCAAGGAGTGATCAGCAAGACTCGCTCACCCTTTAACAGTCCCATATGGCCGCTGCAAAAATCTAATGGAGAGTGGAGGCTAACTGTAGACTATCGTGGTCTGAATGAAGTCACGCCACCGCTGAGCGCTGCCGTGCCAGACATGCTAGAACTCCAGTACGAACTGGAGTCCAAGGCAGCCAAGTGGTATGCCACGATTGATATAGCGAATGCATTCTTCTCGATCCCTTTGGTAGCAGAGTGCAGGCCTCAGTTCGCTTTCACTTGGAGGGGCGTCCAGTACACCTGGAATCGACTGCCCCAGGGGTGGAAACACAGCCCCACCATTTGCCATGGACTGATCCAGACTGCACTGGAACAGGGTGAAGCTCCAGAACATCTGCAGTACATTGATGACATCATTGTATGGGGAAACACAGCAGAAGAAGTTTTTGAGAAAGGGAGTAAAATAGTCCAAATCCTTCTGAAAGCTGGTTTTGCCATAAAACGAAGTAAGGTCAAGGCACCTGCGCAGGAGATCCAGTTTTTAGGAATAAAATGGCAAGACGGACGCCGTCAGATTCCAATGGATGTGATCAACAAAATAGCAGCTATGTCTCCACCAACTAGTAAAAAGGAAACACAAGCTTTCTTAGGCATTGTGGGTTTTTGGAGAATGCATATCCCAGATTACAGTCTCATTGTAAGCCCTCTGTATCAAGTAACCCGGAAGAAGAATGATTTTAAATGGGGTCCTGAGCAACGACAAGCTTTTGAACAAATCAAACAGGAAATAGTCCATGCAGTGGCCCTGGGGCCAGTCCGGGCAGGACAAGATGTTAAAAATGTGCTCTACACCGCAGCCGGGGAGAACGGCCCTACCTGGAGCCTCTGGCAGAAAGCACCAGGGGAGACTCGAGGTCGACCCCTAGGGTTTTGGAGTTGGGGATCCAGAGGATCCGAAGCCCACTACACTCCAACAGAAAAAGAGATATTGGCAGCATATGAAGGGGTTCAAGCTGCTTCGGAAATAGTTGGTACAGAAGCACAGCTCCTCTCAGCACCTCGACTGCCGGTGCTGGGCTGGATGTTCAAAGAAAGGGTCCCCACCACACCTCATGCAACTGATGCTACATGGAGTAAGTGGATTGCACTGATCACGCAGCGAACTTGAATGGGAAACCCCAGTCGCCCAGGAATTCTGGAAGTGATCATGGACTGGCCAGAAGGCAAGGATTTCGGAATGTCACCGGAGGAGGAGGTGACGCGTGCAGAAGAGGCCCCACCATATAATAAACTGCCAGAAAATGAGAAGAAACATGCCCTGTTCACTGACGGGTCCTGCCGTATTGTGGGAAAGCATCGAAAGTGGAAGGCTGCTGTGTGGAGTCCTACACGACAAGTTGCAGAAGCCAGTGAAGGACAAGGTGAATCGAGCCAGTTTGCAGAGGTGAAAGCCATTCAGCTGGCTTTGGACATTGCTGAGTGAGAAAAATGGCCAGTACTTTATCTCTACACTGACTCATGGATGGTGGCAAATGCTCTGTGGGGGTGGTTACAGCAGCGGAAGCAGGGCAACTGGCAGTGCAGAGGCAAACCCATCTGGGCTGCTGAACTATGGCAAGATATTGCTGCCCGGATAGAGAATCTGGTTGTGAAAGTACGCCACGTAGATGCCCATGTACCGAAGAATGGGGCCACGGAGGAACATCAGAACAACCAGCAGGTGGATTGGGCTGCTAGGATTGAAATGGCTCAGGTGGATCTGGACTGGCAACATAAGCGTGAACTATTCATAGCTCGGTGGGCCCATGACTCCTCAGGCCATCAAGGAAGAGACGCGACATATAGATGGGCTCGTGACCGAGGGGTGGACTTGACCATGGACACTATTGCACAGGTCATCCATGAATGTGAGACATGCGCTGCGATCAAACAAGCCAAGCGTTTGAAGCCTCTTTGGTATGGAGGGCGATGGCTGAAATATAAATATGGGGAGGCCTGGCAGATTGATTATATCACACTGCCACAAACCCACCAAGGCAAGCGCCATGTGCTCACAATGGTGGAAGCAACCACCGGATGGCTGGAAACATACCCTGTGCCCCATGCCACTGCCCAGAACACTATCCTGGGCCTTGAAAAGCAAGTCCTGTGGCGACATGGTACCCCAGAGAGAATTGAGTCGGACAATGGGACTCATTTCCGAAACAGCCTCATAGACACCTGGGCCAAAGAGCATGGCATTGAGTGGGTACATCACATCCCCTGTCATGCACCAGCCTCTGGGAAGATGGAATGATACAATGGGCTGTTAAAAACTACACTGAGAGCAATGGGTGGTGGGACTTTAAAACACTGGGATACACATTTAACAAAGGCTGCCTGGCTAGTTAACCCCAGGGGATCCACCAATCATGCGGGCCCTGCCCAATCAAAACTTCCACGTACTGTAGAAGGGGATAAAGTCCCTGTAGTGCATGTGAAGAACGTGTTAGGGAAGACAGTCTGGGTCAGTCCTGCCTCAGGCAAAGGCAAACCCATCCATGGGATTTCTTTTGCCCAAGGACCTGGGTGCACTTGGTGGGTGATGCGGGAGGATGGGGAAGTCTGATGTGTACCTCATGGGGATCTGATTTTGGGTGAGAATAGCCAATGAATCAAATTGTGTGTTGTTAAGTAACACTGCCACTGTATGTCCTCATGGCTATAACTGCTATCAGTTGTACTACGAGTAAGGCACGGGGGTGATGGGATAAGAACTGACCTCAGCAGCTGGCGCCCAGCAACTTCCTCAAGATCTACATCTTCAGCCCACGCACTGTGGGCATGAGCCACACCGGGTGCACCCGTCACAAGCTCCGACAATACAGCATGCAACAGGCCAGCACCACCCAGCATCTCACCTGCCCTGAGAGACTCTTCTAACACATGGAGCCCAAAGCTCCCTCAAAGATGAAAAGAACTCAACGGACACCTTGGAGGGATGGCCCATAAACTAAGGGCATTATATCTGCATGAATATATATGTGTATATATATATATATATATATGGCAGGGGAAAGTGGTGGCAATTCATTGGAACCTGTAAGATCTGGGCCATACCATAGATGGTATGGACTAAGGGGTGGATAATGTCCTGCTTCTGGCCGGGATAGGGTTAATTTTTCCTGGTATTCCATGCCATGTGAGCCATGCCCACCCTGAGCTGCCGGGGGAGGGGGCAGGAAGTCGCCACTTGGAGCGGGCTGGGGTGGCCTGGGTCTGGTCAGGGAGCGGTGGTTCCATAATCCTGTTTGTATATTCCTCGATCCGTGTTATTGTTGGTGTTTCTTGTTCCCTTTGCTGTTCTGTTAAACTGCCTGTGTCTCAACCCAAGAGTCTTGCCATTTTCTTCCAATTCTTCCTGTATTGGGAATGCCCGAGCGAGCGGCATGTGGTTCTTTGTTGCCGTCTGAGGCTAAACCACGACACTGAAGTCACTCAAACTCCACCTTGAAGGTAAAAAATAGTATAAAAATAGCCCAAGAAAGGGGCGGCATGAGGGAAGACACCATCGTGAACAAGTCAAGGAGGACTCCATCACAGACTGCCTTTGGCTTCTGGGACCAGTCAACGGGCTGAACCTCTCTATCTGTTGCTTAAATAAACCGCACTGTTTAAGTAGCTGGTCGTTTTGGTTTCTCACTGAACGCGACCAGAGACTCGAGAGTGGCCGTGCTGGTTTATGAGCACGACTAGACTGAAGGCGCAGCCCACTATTAGTGTATCCAAATCATAACAGTTTAATATATTAAACGTGACTGGACTGATAGTGGTGAACTGGGCATCACTCAGAACTTAAACCCAGCCGCACCCGGCCTCCCGCCTCGGTGAGGAGTGTTAGAACGCAAGGGGGTTTATTTCCTGCCAAAACCATTTTGCCTCTTACTGCAACACCCTAAAAGTGGGGTACAGCCACCATAACGCTCCCAGTATTGGGGACCTGATACCATAATGCCCCTAATAGCTGCTTCAGGCACCCAGATGATCTTAACAGCAGGCTTTAGGTACCTTAAGACCCCTAATATTGGGGTCCAGGTACTATAAGGCCCCTTATAGCTGCTCCAGGCTTGATACCAGGCTCCGAGCTACCGTCATAGCGGGGTCTAGCTCCCGTAATGCCCCGAATATTGGGGCCCGCTTACCGTAACACCCCGAATAGCTGCTTACAATAGCTGCTAATAGCCTTCATATCAGGCTTCAGCCTAACCCTCTGCTGGTGCCCGGCTCCCGTAATGCTCCTAATGCTGTCTCCAGCTACTGTAACATTCCTAACAGCCGCTCATGCGCTAACACCGCCTTGATTGAGGGGGGATGGGTGTCGCCCGGATGCCTGGGGACCTCTAGGACACCCCCCCCCCCCACCCTCAGGGCTTGTGCGTGCCTCAGTTTCCCCTGAGTGTGTGCGGGGGACTCACTCCGCGGACGCCCGAGTACCCCCCCGCCTCCCGGCGGCCGCTGTCGCGACAAGGCCGTAAAGCGCGGCCGGAAAGCGCAAAGCGGGGATGGGGCCGCGGGGTGGGGGCGTGGCTCAGGCCGCCGTTAACTGCTGGGGGCGTGGCCACGGCGGGCAGCGCGCGGCGGCGTTTCGGCGGGAGCGGCGCGCGGCGGCTGCTCCGCGTTCTCAGGCTGGTGCGTCCCCGGGTCCCCCAGCGTCCACTCACCCCCCCACGGGCCCTCCTCACGTCCCCCGGGTACCCTCAGACCCCTGAGCACCCACAGCCCCCTCAGCACCACCGGGTCCCCCTCAGCGCCCCAGTGTCCCCTCAGCCGCACCCCCCCCAACGTCTGCCCAGCCTCTCCAATGTCCCCTCAACACCCCCGTGTCCCCTTAAACACCCTCTGGCTGCCCTCAGGCCCCTTCGCCCCCGCTAATGTCACTTCAGCCACCCAAAATGTCCCCTTAGACACCCCCCAATGTCCCCTCAGCCTCCCGTAGCCCCTCGCCAATGTCCCCTTAGCCCCGCCATGTCCTCTAACTCACTCTGGGGCCCCTCATTCCCCCAAGGCCCCACAATGTCCCCTCAGCTCCCCCATGCCCCTTCGGCCCCCCAGATGTCACATCAGTCCCCACTGGGTCCCCTTAGACCCTCACAATGTCCCCTTAGCCCCCCCATACTCCCCCAAGTATCCTCTGAACCCCATATGTCCCCTTAGACCCCACCAGTGTCCCCTCAGCCACCCCCAATGTCCCCTCAAGCCCTCCATGTCCCCTTAGACCCCCTCTGGGTCCTCTCAATGTTCCAGTAGCCCTCCCAATCTCCCGTCAGCCCCATGGCAGGGATTAGGGACCCCCACACACGGCAGGACCCCCAGGAGGTGTTGCGGGGGCACCCCTAATAACACTCCCCCAAGTAATTAACAGCTGCTTTTAATTGGGGGGCAGGGCAGAGGATCACGGGAGTTTGGTCAAGCTTGGCGGAGGGGACCCAGGCATCTGGGAGGGGGTGACCCCTGCCCTGTGTTTGGTGACAACTCTCAGGGGACCCAGGCATCCAGGAGCAGTGACCCAGGGGAGCGGGAGCTGGGGGGGACCCAGGCGTCCAGGATCCCCAAGTCCCTGTAGGGTGTCCCCCCACCCCTATAGGTGCCAGAGCCCCCTCCCCACCCCTTAGATGCCCCTTCCCCCATAGGGTGCCAGTGTCCCCTTCCCCACCCCTTAGGGACCCCCTCAAATCCCTATGGGTGTAACCACCTTCCCCATCCCTATGGGTACCCCCCCTTACCTTATAGGGTGCCCCCATACCCCATAGAGTGACACCGCTGCCCTATAGGGTGCCAGCCCCACACTGTCACAGGTGTCAGGTCCGCCATCCCACGTCTACAGAGTGCCACCCGCATCCCATAGGGTGCCACCACCCCTCTCCCCACACCGCCATAGGGTGGCCCCCTGCCATGGGTGCCAGCCCCTCCTTCCCCCCACTGTAGGGTGCCACCCCCGCCCCGATAGGCGCCCTCCATTGCGTGTGGGGTGTGCCTCCCCCCCACCATGGGATCCCCCCCAAGGTGCCCCCATAAGCCCCTCTCTCCCCCTCCCAGCCCTGCCGTCCTGCTCCTGCTGGCCCTCAGCACCTTCAGCCCGCTCTGGCCATGGGTGTCGGCCCCTCCTTGCTCACTCAGCCCCCTGCAGGCCCTGTGTGCAGGCAGCGTGGTGGGGTCGGTGACCTTCAATGAGAATGGGGATGCCCCGGGGTGCTATGACATCTTATAGTTCTGGGGTGGCAATGGCAGCAGCACCTACTGGGCAGTGGGACAGTGGGTGCAGGGGCTGAGCCTGCAGGTGAGTTCCCCCTGGATGCCTGGGTCCCCATGGGTGCCCCTCCAGGGTCTTGTGAGTGCGCCCATGGTCAACTGGCTGCCACCTCCTGAATGCCTAGGTCCCCATGGGAGCCCCCTGCTATGATCTTCTGGGAGCCCTCTGTAGTCAACTGGGTCCCATTGGAGCCCCCACATGATCTTATGGGTGCCCCCGTGGTCATTTGGGTTCCCATGGGTGTCCCTCCCAACCACGATGTCCTGGTGGGTCCACCCATGGTCATGTGGGTCCCCATGGGTGCCCCTCCATGTTCTCCTGGTGGGCCCCCCCATGGTCAGCTGGATGCTCTTCCTGGACATATGGGTCCTCTGTGGGTGGGGTGGGATGTCCATGGGGGAGTTTTCTCCTGGATGCCTGTGACCCTATAGGTGCTTCCCCTGGATCTCCTGGTGGGACTCCATGGTGTCCTGGTGGATTCCCATGGTCATCTGCGTTCCTTGGGGGAGGTTCTCCCTCTGGGTCCTCGTGATGGGTGGGGTGGGGTGTCCACATAGGGTGAGATGTCCAGAGGGAGTGTTCTCCTCCTGGATGCCCAGGGTGGGCACCCGCACCCTACCAAAACTCTTCTTGGGCTTGGGGATGAGCCTCGCCTACACCACACTCCTCACCAAGACCAACATGATCTACAGGATCTTAAAGCAGAGTGAGTCATGGAGGGACACGGAGCTTTTGGAGGACGCGGGAGACCGGGGGGGGACAGGAGTCCAGGGAGGAACCCATGAGTTGAGATTGAGGGACGTAGGATGGGGTTCCACCTACCCCATGCTCCTTAGCAAGACCAACCACATCTAATCTGTCTTCAAGGAAGGTGAGTTATGGGGGAAACCAAGAGTTCTGGAGGACACAGGAGATCAAGAAGGACCCAGGAGTCCACGTTGTGGGGAGGATTTTGGGTTGCGGGTCAGGAGTTTGGGTGGAGGGTCAGGAGGGATGTAGGATGGAGTTCTGGAGGACCCAGGTGTCCAGGAAGGGGACCCAAGCATGTGAGGCTCAAGCAAACCAAGGGGATGGAGGCATATGGGCTGGTTCCTCCTCCTCCTCTAGGGAGGAATCTCAATGTTTGGGGGTGGATCCATGTGTCTGAAAAGGAACCCAGGCATCTGGGCACCCCATGCTCTTCTCTTGATTGTCCTCCCCCCCCACAGCCCCTGGCAAATGGTCGGTGACCCTTCCCTGTTTCATCAGCTCCATCTCCCAACTTGTCATCACCTTCACCTTGAGCAGCATCTAACTGATGGCTGCTTCCATTTGGCTCCTCCTTTGCTCTCCTCACTCCCTCATCAACTAGAAGATGGGTTGAACCCCCAACCCTGAAGATGCCCATGGTGTCCCTAGGTGTGACATAGCCAAAGGTGGCACCTTGGGCTGCTTGGCCTATGCCCTTCTTCTCATGTTGACCTGCACCGTCTATGCTGTCAAAGCCCGGGGAGTCTCCGAGGCCTTCAGTGAAGCCAAACCCATCAGCTTCGCCATGTACACCACCTGCATCGTCTGGTTGGCCTTCAGCCCCACCTTCTTCACCACCCAGTCAGCCAAGAGGGTGACGACATTTCGGGGGGATCTCAGGAGATGGAGGAGGTGGGATCTTGGGGGTATACAAGAGGTTGGGGAGACCCAGGAGGTTGGAAGTGAGTGTCTATGGGGGAAGCCAAGGGGCTTGGAGTGACAGAGGAGATCGGGGAGGTGGGAGGGAGATGGGTGACTGTGGGGGAACTCAAGAGTTTGGGGGAACCCACGACTTTGGGGGGGACCCAGGAGGTTGGGGACAGGAAGAAGATGGTGGTCTGGGGGTGGACCGGGAGTTGGGTGGACCCAGGGGTTTGGCAGGGACACAGGTGTTCCAGGAGTCGGGTTTTGGGGGGACCCAGGGGGTTGGGAACAGGGGTGTCTGGGGAGACCGAGGTGTTCAGGGGGGACCCAGAGGTTTGGGAGGACCCAGGAGATCGGTGAGTTGGATTGTGGCCCCTCCTGCACCATCCCCCCACTCCACCCCCGCCCCCCCCCGCAATCTTCCAGCCTTCCACAAACCCTCATGCAAGGCCTCGTGTGAATCTTCGTGTGAATCTCTGTGCGAGCCCTCGTGCAAGCCCCCTCGTGCACTGCCCTACCCCCGAGTCCAACCCTCCACCCCTCCCCAAAACCCCAACCACCCCCAGGGACCCTTGTGTGAATCCTTGTGGAAACCCTCGTGTGAATCCTCCTTCCGGACCCCTGCACACACACCCCCCCGGCGCTCCCTCTCCCTCCAAATCCTCCCTCAACCCCCTCCTTCATCCCCCAAATCCCTGCTCCCCCCCAGCCCCCTACAACAAGCCCTCGTGGAAATCCTTGTTGAAGGCCTCGTGCAAAAATGCCTTGCGCGACATCCATTCCCTTCCCCACCCCCAAATACCCCCTCAAACCCATCCCCCACCCCCCCAATCCCCCCACGAATCCTTGTGCAAGGCCTCGGTGCGAATCCTCCTGCCAGCCCCTTCCTGTACCACCCCCCCAAATCCCCCCTCGACCCCTTTCCCAAGACCTCTAACCCCCAGCCCTGCAGGATCCCTCGTGCGAGCCCCCGTGCGAGGCCTCGCGCAAATACTACCGCGAGCCCCCTCGTGCGCCACCGCCCCCTCCCTCACCTCCCAAATCTCTCTCCCCTCCCCCACCCTTCCCCACTCCCTTATGAACCCTTTTGTGAACCCTCCTGCAAACTCTTGTGCAAACTTGTGGGAACGCTCAGGTACCATCATCCACCCCTCCCCCACCTCCAAATCTCTGCCAGCCCCTCCCCCACCTTCCAACCCCTCCCAACCCTCCTGCAAACCCTTGTGACAGCCCCCACCCCGCCCACCTCCCTCTCCCCTCCCCCCAACAGCCCCTCCCCCACTTCCCTACTTCCCCTCTCCCAACCCCTGCAGCCCCCTGTGAACCCTTGTGCGAATCAGCATGCAAGGCCTCGTGCAAACCCCCTCCCCCCTTCCCAAATTCCCCCTCAACCCCGTCCCCCACATCCTCCAACACCCCCCGCTCTCCCTAACACAAGCCCTTGGGGAACTTGTCCTTCAAACCCTCGGGCAAAACCCCCTTGCACGACATCCACCGCCTCCCCCGCCCCCAAATGCCCCCTCACACCCCTACCCACCACCCCAGCCCTCCCTGTCAAACCTCACGCAAACCCTCGCGCAAGCCTCCTCCTTCGCCACCCCCTATATCCCCCTTGAACCCCCCCTTCACCCTCCAAATTGCCCTCAAACCCCTCCCCCACGCCCCTTCCCCCTACAGCACCCCATGAGCTGTCGTGCGAACCCTCGTGCAGGGCCCCGTGCGAATCCTTGTGCAAAGCCTCGTTCCAGCCCCCTCATGCGCCACCACCCACCTCCTGCCCCCCCCCTCCCAAAATGCCTCCCGTGAACCCTCGTGTGAGGCCTCGTGCAAAATCCCAACCCCACACCATCATCCCCCTATGAGCCCTCGGGCAAGGTCTTGTGTGAGCCCCCTCCTGCCCCACCCCCCCACCTACCCCCAACACACCCCAAATCCCCCCCCACTACCCACAACACCCCCAGACCCCTACGAACACTCATGCAAACCCTCGTGCAAAGTCCCCTTGTGTGACATCTACCTCCACTCCCCCAGCCCCTAAACCCCACCTCAGCCCCCTCCCCACACCCCAGTCTTCCACCCCCCACAAGCCCTCGTGCGAACGCTCACATACCATCATCCGCCCCCTCCCACACCCCCCAAATTCCCCCTCAAATCCCACCCCCCAAGCCCCCCCAACCCCTATAAGCCCTTGTGCAAACACTCGTGTGAGCCCCCTCCCCTACCCCCCGACACCCCCAGCTCCCGGTGAACCCTGGTGCGAGGCCTCGTGCGAATCCTCCTGCAAAACCCCCTCATGGGCCACCGTCCATCCCACTCCCCCCTCCCCCACGCCCTAAGTCCCCCCTCAACCCCCTCCCCAGCCCCTACAAACCCTTGTGCGAATCTTTGTGCGAGCCCCCTCCTGCCTCACCCCCAGCTCCCACACCCCTCCCCCACCCCCAAATCCACCCCACCCCGCCCCAATCCCCTCTAAGCCCCTCCCCCAACCCCCCCAGTCCCCTAGGAACTGCCATGTGAGTCCTTGTGCGAGGCCTCGAGCAGAATCCCAATCCCACGCCACCAGTCCTGCTACGAACCCTAGTGCAGGGTCTCGTGCGAGCCCCCCCGTACCCCACGTCCTACCCCTCCCACCCCAAATCTCCCCTTCCACCCTCTCCCCCACCCCTGAAACACCCCCAGCCCTACAAACCCTACAAACTCTTGTGCGAGTCCATGTGCAAAATACCCTAAATGCCACCATCCCCCATCCCCAGCCTCCGAACCCCCCCAAACCCTTGTGCAAACCCACCACCCACACCCCCCAAATTCCATCCAAAAACCTCCTCCAGCCCCCTGCAAACCCTCGTGAAAATCCTCCTGCGACCCCCTCATGTGCCAACCCCCAACCTCTCCCCCCACCCCCGAATCCACCGTGAACCCCCTGCCCCACCCCTTCAAACTCCTTACAAAGCCTCGTACAAATCCTCGTGCAAACGCTCATGTACCATCATCCACCCCCTCCCCCACCCCCCAAAATCCCCCTCAAATCCCTCCCTCACCCCCTCAACCCCCCCAGCCCCCTATGAACTCTTGTGCAAACACTCCTGTGAGACCCCTCCCTTACCCCCCAATCTTCCAGCTCCCCACAAAACCTTGTGCAAACCCTCATGCGAACCCTTGTGCAAACACTCCTGGGAATGCTCCCCCAGCCTCTCAACCCGCCCAAACCTTCGTGTGAACTCACCACCCCCCTCACACGTGTCCCCCCTCAACCCCCTCCCCCACCCTCTACAAACACTTGTGTGAATCCTGCAAGGGCTTGTGTGAATCCTCATGCGAGCCCCCCTCACGCACTTCCCCCCCCTACTCACCCCCACCCCCTGCCCCCTCCCAACCCCCCAAACCCCTCCCCCACCCCATCAAGTGCCCCCTCAGCCCCCAACGCACCCTCGTGCAAACCTTTGTGCAATACCCACCACGCATCAACGCCCACCCCACCCTGTGCCCCTGATCCCCCGCCCCCCACCTCCCCCGCCCCCTCATTTCCCCCCAGCCCCTGAAGAGCCCTCGAACAAACCCTGGTGTGAGGCCTCGTGCAAATCCTCGTGCCAAGTCCTGGTGTAAGAAAGGCAGGTATTGCTTTTGCAGAGGAGAAAAGCCGTTGCCATCAGAGGTGACACGATAAGGGAATGACTAAGACAAAGAGGCTCCAGCAAAGGCTTGTAGAACATCTCTTATCACACAGACAGAAGGACAAACTGATTCCTACTGGATTGGTGTCTAGAAGGGGAGTCAAACATTTAACCAGGGCTAATGACATTGAGCAATTTTTTTGTTACCAAAAAGGAAAGAAATAAACTAGTCAGATAATCCCTTTAGGTGTAGCATAAAGAGAAGAAAACAGAGGCAGGACACCCGGGAAGAATTTTAGGCGCCTCGGACAGACTGTGAACCCTGGAGTACCCAACCAATGGGAAACAGGGGAGGGAAAAATTCGGCCGGGATTAGGGAATAAAAAGGTGTGTTTCAAGAACTGGAAGTGTGCCTACTTGCTAGGTCACCTGCTCTTGCAAGAACGTGAATAAAAATGTGCTTCACAGAGGATGCTGCCTGAGCCTATTTCATTCGGACCGGAACTTGTTTCTCACAATTTGGGGGCTCATCCGGGAGCAGAAGTCATCTTCTTGGGAGTCCCTGTCGCCGAAGGACGGGAAGACGCGTCCCGTTGATTTCAAGGGTCTCGTGGCTCGTTGGTGGGGATTCCGTGAGGAATCGACTAAGATCTCGAGACCCAGTTGGACGGCAGACTCTGTGAAGCACAGGGGGAAAAGGGATAGGTGCAGTAGGCACAGAGAGTACGACCAGGCAACTCCATGCACGGACCAAGGTAAGGAAAATCGGACTGTTAAAGTATTGCCTTGGTGGTCGGGACGTTCTAAGAGACTTGTGTGTGAGTGACTGAGACGTACTGCGGTACAAAGCGAGTGTGGAGTCCAGATCCGCGGTTCTGTAGTCCCGCGAGGGGCGCAGCTGGAGAAGGACGAAGCGAAAGGAAGGGGTGTAAGAAAAGTCTGTGTTCAGAATGGGAAATAAGGATTCTAGGCCTAGGGATGAAAAAGGGGATACTAAGAAAGACCCCGGGAACATTCCCCCAGACAGTCCTTTAGGGGAGAATGTTGAGGTTTTGGAATGATTCTTCTTGTACAAGGGATAAAGATAAAAAGAAAATGATTTGTTTTGTTCGGACTGCATCCCAGAGGGGCCAGGGGCGGCCGGAGGGGCCGTGGACATTCTGGGAAGGGTCTCAGGGTTGTCCTAGGGGTCCTGTGTCTGTCTTAGAGGATCCCAGAGGTGTCCCAGGGGGGACATGTTTGCATTTGCATTTGAATTTGTTTGGACCAAAGAACCCATAAGATCTCCTAGTGTATTTTGGCCCAAATTTGGATCTGATGAAGACTGGGTC
This sequence comes from Rissa tridactyla, assembly GCF_028500815.1. Classification (NCBI taxonomy): domain Eukaryota; kingdom Metazoa; phylum Chordata; class Aves; order Charadriiformes; family Laridae; genus Rissa; species Rissa tridactyla. The sequence continues at coordinate 186,184 of NC_071480.1, forward strand.
TGTCAGACTTTAAACATGTATGTGAATAATAAGGAAGTAGAGGAAGGTGAATATGCTTTTTGCTGGGTCAAGATGAATAGATTCAGGATTCAGGAACGCCCAAATCCATTTTATATGTTCCCAGCCCAGACTGTCGGTGATGTTTCAATTGACAAAGAAATTGCATCCCCGAAGTGGGACCCCTTAGACTGTTACTTGGGGGCGAGGAAGAGGGGTGAATAACGGGACGAGGACTGCCCCAGCCACTCCTACCAGCAGCTCGAGGTTCACCGGTAGGGTGTTATCATTGTGGGATTTACAGAATCTCCTAATTTGTTTGGCAAGTGTTAGAACAAGTGCTTGAACAATTCAGCCCTCCATTGGGAGTAGCCCTGCTTCAGTGTGTGGATGATTACTGGTATGTGAGGAGGAAGAAGGCGGGGTAAAAGAAGCCACGAATGAGTTACTGAACTTTTTGGGACAGTAAGGTTTGATGGTCTCAAAAAAGAAAAAATAATTAAAAAATTGCAATACGTGGAAACAGAAGTGAAGTACTTGGGACATCTAGTCAGTGAAGGGAGTCGAAAAAAAATAAATCCTGAGAGGATCAAAGGAATAGTAGACTTACCTCTGCCAAAGACCAAGAGGGAACTGAGAAAATTTTTGGGGCCGACTGGGTACTGTGAACTGTGGATAGAGGGGTGTGTTCAAAAGACTAAAGGAATATAATCCAAACTGTTAGCTGAAGAACCAAATGTATTGGTTTGGACAGAAGAGGAGGATTTAGTGTAAGATTTAAAACAGCCTAATCAGAGCTCCAGTTTTAGCCTTATCTTCTTTGGAGAAATCTTTTCAACTATTTGTTAACTGTAGACAAAGGGGCTGCGTTAGGAACTCAAGAGTGGGGGGGCATAAGCGGCAGCCAGTGGCCTATTTATCTAAACTCTTAGATCTGGTCTCCTGAGGGTGGCCAGGGGAATGATAGAAGGTAGCACCCCTCACCAAGTAAAAACCATTTTAGCCCAAACCACGGGAAAACGGCTAACCAATTCAAGAATACTGAAGTATGAAGGAATTTTAATTGAAAAGGATGATTTGATTTTAACTACCAGCCCTTGCCTTAACCCAGTGAGCTTTTTGTGAAAAAAAAAAAAAAAAAAAATATAGAGAGAGAGGCAAAGGATGAAGAACTTACACACGAATGATTTGACCTGACTTAAGGGAAGAACCCCTATCTGGGGGTCTTCATTTGTTCGTAGACGCTTCTTCAAGAGTGATAGAAGGAAAGAGGTGTCATGGACATGCGGTGATAAATGGAGTGAGTCAACTGTGGAATCTGGATAATGAGGTGAAGTCTCTGTGTTCAAAGAGCAATTCAGACTGGCTTTGCTATCTCTTGTGCAGCCCAGGGGAGTGAAGGCTTGTCTGGCTATCACAGGATACATAAATGACGGAGTAGTCTTGGGGAGCCAGGACAGCCCTGCTTTTCGTCAGCAGAGACAGTAAAATCAAGATAACAGAGACCTTGTGTAGCTCTTTGTTTCCTTGAGAGGCTGCCGTGTCTGGTAATTGACCTTTGCCTCGTTACCTGTGAAATGCATATTGAAGTTGACACCCCAGTATATGCTAATGAAGATTTTAGAGATCATGCTAAACATACATGGCTATAGCACTCATCTCTCCACCCAAATCATACTACACGTCACCTAGGGGAGGGAAACCTTGTAATTTTGGGGATAAAAGGATGGAGAAAATGACTGTTAAATTGGGAGAGAAGAAACTTGATACCTGACGGACCAGTCCATGTGCTGTGTTCTCTCCCTCCACCCCAGGCAGGGACGCCTTTCTGGGTAAGCGCTGCGCCTTTCACCCTCTGGGGAATGTTACCCCGGGTTGTTGTACTATCATTATTTTTGCTAGCAATATTAACCTTAAGTAATTAGCGCTATTGTAGTTAGCGAATTTATCAACGGCAATCTCGAATCTGTTCTGTCGCTCTCAATAAAATAACTAATTTCAATTATTTGTGAATCTGATTCAGTGAAAGTCCTTTGGTGGAACTCTGATAGTAAATCAGTGAAAGTCCTGGGACTCTGACAGACAAGTATCGAAACTACAGCCCTTTTAACGCGACACCAACAAGTAAAAGCATCTGAAAAATTACCTAGTGCATGGTCCGCTCAAACATGTGAGATGTATACCTTAAACCAGGCACTTAAATTAACTGGAGAAAGGAGAAGGAACAATACATACAGACTCTTGTTATGCCCTTGGGGTAGTGCATACCTTTGGTAAAATTTAGGAAGAACAAGGACTAATAAACAGCAAAGGGAAAGAACTTTTACACGAAGAACGTACAAAGCAGGTGTTAGCTAATATATTAATACCAGGTGAAATAGCAGCTTTACATGTTAAAGGTCACCAGAGAGGCAATTCAATTACCGCAAGGGGAAACAGATTACTGGACAAGGTGGCAAAAGAGGCAGCCTTGGGGCAGGAGAAGCACTGACAGAAGCAGGGGCAGTGGAGACGTGGTAAATGGACTCTGCCTGATGGAAGGGAAATGGTCAACCAACAATGAGAGAAATAGTGACGGTGCTACAACAGGGAAGCCATTGGGGAACGCATGCAACGTGCGAATGGTTTTGTGGAAGTACAGATGCTTTGGCACATAGACAGTGGCCAAACAAATTTGTGAGGGATGTATTATTTGTAAGAAAGCAAACAAGAAAGCCTTGAGAAAGCAGTCTTCAGGAGGAGGAGAGCCCGGCTTGAGACCGTTCCAAAGTATACAGTTCACTGAACTGCCACCAACAGGCAGGCGAAAAGATCTTTTAGTCCTGGTGGAGCATCTTACTGGATGGGTGGAAGCCTACCCCTTGGTGTCAGCTACTGCAGCAGGGGTAATTAAGATAATACTAGAATAAATTATTCCCAGATACGGGTTAGTGGAGAATATAAACTCAGATCAGGGCAGTCATTTTACTTCTAAAATCCTTCAAGGAATTGCGGAAAGTTTAGGGATAGCATAGGAATTTCATACCCCCTGGCATCCCCCATCATCAGGAAAAGTTGAGGACAAACCAGACCATTAAGAGACCATTGTTGAAACTGATTTTAGAAACCAAATTACCATGGACTAAATGTTTACCAATAGCATTGTTGAGGATCCAGACTTCTAGAAAAGATACAGGTCTCTCGCCCTATGAGATGCTTTTTGAACTACCTTATATGGGTAACAGAGAAGACTTGCCTACTTTTGAAACTAAAGATATGTTTCTTAAGAACTGTATACTGGGGTTGTCGTCTTCTTTCTCTCTCCTCAGAAATAAAGGACTTCTTGCTCAAACTCCACCCATTGGAATTTGCAGTCCATGCCTTTCGACCGGGAGATTGGGTCTTGATCCAATCCTGGAAGGAAACCAAGCTCCAACCAGAATGGGAAGGCCCGTTCCAAGTGTTACTGACCACTGGGACTGCAGTGAGGACGGCCGACAGGGGTTGGACTCACTATACTCGGCTAAAAGGACCAGTTGAACCCCCGCCAACAGATCCAGTGGAACAGTGGACTGTACATTCTACTGACAGCCCGCTGCGAGTAACCCTAAAGAGACAATAAGCCGTGGGTTGGGGCAGGATTATCCAGTCAGGAGATATAAATCTGTGTACGCCATGAATTTTAAGAAGCATTTTGCGATGATGCTGGTCATAGGGGCAGCGTTGTGTTTCCCACTAGGAAGCTGGAGCGTACACCCAGATCACCTATGGAGTATACATCCAGATACCCCACAGACCATACGCTTTGATGCCTGACAAGTACTGGAGTGTGGGGATCTAGAGGCCCAAAGATAGTTGAGTGGCGAAAACAAGTACCCGTGCCCAGAAATTTGGAGGGTCGCAGAGAGATATCCTGAGACTGCACTTTGTGAACAATGGAGTGGAGTGTGGTGGACCACCCAAATTGGAGGGTGGACCGTGGATGACGGGTGGATCAAGTGACCTAATATATGGAATAGGAGCAGATGCGTCTGGAAGGGATCCAAGGGGAAGGTTTAGAATAGACGTACTGGAAAATAGCAGTTAAGCAGAAGGGACAACTATGACTACTAAACTCCCAGTAATACAACAGTGGGAACCACCGAATGATCCAGCTTTGGTAACGGTTGCTGAGATTAAAGGTCTTAGACAAACATTTGAGATTGAAAGAGGGTACGGTGAGACGAATGCTTGGGTAAAGTGTACTGTTAATAGGGTGTAATATACTGTTAATAGTTTGAACCAAAGCAATTGCTCTGCTTGTGCCACAGGAAGGCCCCCAGCACAGATCGTCCCTTTTCCCTTAGGGTGGACGAAAGATTCCGTAGGGATGTGGTGTCTGATAGCATTATACCAAGAAAAGACCGCCTGGGGAAATGAGACTTGTCATTCACTTTCCTTACTGTTTCCTGCCTTGGAGTCTAGAGACGTTAAATTTTCCACAGCAGTTGGGAACCATCCAGTGTGCCTCTCACGGCAGGGTGTGAATGCTGCCAAACCTGGGGGGGGATTTACCCTGTGCACTGAAACTCTGAATGTGACCAAGGATGTAAGAGGAAACGGCTCAGCGTTACGAGTGCCTCGGGCGGATCTCTGGTGGTATTGTGGAGGGAGGACTTTGCGATCTGTGTTGCCGGCTAACTGGAAAGGTACATGTGGAATGGTACAATTGGCAATACCATTCACCCTAGCATTTGAAAAAGGAACAGGATCCCTGAGCTCAGGCAATAGAGTAAAAAGAAGTTGAGGTGTATCCCTTGATGAACGGATCTAGAGAGAGATCCCATTGGAGTCCCTAGAGGGGTCCCAGATGAACACAAAGCAAGGAATCAGATAGGAGCAGGATTCGAATTTGTCTTTTTCTGGTGGGTAACTATAAACAGAAATGTAGATTGGATGAATTATATTTACTATAACCAACAGAATTTTATTAATTATACCAGGGATGCATTAAAAGGAATAGCTGAACAATTGGATGCAACCAGCCGAATGGCATGGGAAAATAGGATTGCCCTGGACATGGTCTTAGCGGGGAAGGGAGGGGTGTGTGTAATGTTAGGGAATCGGCGCTGTGCCTTCATCCCCAACAATCCAGCTCCAGATGGTACTATAACTAAAGCCCTTCCAGGGCCCACCAGTCTAGCTGATGAGTTAGCTGAGAACTCTGGAATAGACACCTCACGGACAGGTTGGCTGGATTCCTGGTTTGGGAAATGGAAAGTTATGGTGGTATCAATGTTGACTTCTCTTATAATAGTAGCAGGAGTTTTAGCGGCTGTAGGATGCTGTATCATTCTCTGTGTGCGAGGATTAGTTCAGTGATTGATTGAAACTGCCCTAACGAAACGAATGGAAGTAGACCCTCCCCCATAGCCGGGAAAAATGCTTCATCTAGAAGAAGAAGAAAATAAAAACTGTTGAGAAGAAGAATGTAACATCATGCTGTCGGCCCGAGAGGCCTCATGTGGAACCATACCCTAGAAACGCAAAAAGCAGTAAGATTATGAAAAAGGGAAGGGCGAAATTGTAAGAAAAGCAGGTCTTGTTTTTGCAGTGGGAAAAAGCCGTTTCCATCGGAGGTGACACGATAAGGGAACGACTAGACAAAGAGGCTCCAGCAAAGGCTTGTAGAACATCTCTTATCGCACGGACAGAAGGACAAACTGATTCCTACCGGATTAGTGACTAGAAGGGTGGTCAAACATTTAACCAGGGCTAGTGACATTGGGCAATTTTACCAAAAAGGAAAGAAATAAACTAGTCAGATAATCCCTCTAGGTGTAACATAAGGAGAAGTAAAGAGAGGGCAGGACATCCAGGAAGGATCTGAGGCGCTCCAGAGAGGCTGTGAACCCTGGAGTACCCAACCAACGGGAAATGTGAGGCTCTGAGCGCTCTGCGGGGGAGCAGGGCCTGTGGGCTGGGGGCGGCCCTCAGGAAGGGCCTGGCCGTGGGGGCAGGACCCCCGGGGGAGGGGCTGTCCGTGTGGGGAGGGGCGGCGTGGGGCGGCCGGTGTGTGGGCCTTGCACCGGGGAGAGGTGTCGTCCCGTGTTGTGGCTCCTGAGGGCCTGTGTTTTGGGGCACCTCCTGGGTGCTGACCTGTGAGGCGTTCGGGATGAGCAGCAGCTGCTGTGCCGGGGGAGCAGGGCTCATCCTGGCTCGAGGGACAGAGCAACCCCCCTAGAGGCCCCCATCTGGTGACCTCTGAGGGGTTCTGTGCTTTGGGGCTTTGGCTCTTCTGCCTCCTGCTGGCTGTCAGCTGGAGAAGGTGGAGCTCTCTGCAGAGATGCAGGGTGCTTGGTGTGGGCTTTTTTAATGTGGGGTTTTTTGAAGCAGTAAATGCAAGGCCTGGTTGCTCAGGGCTCAGCCATCTCCCATTGCACAGAGGTGTAAATCTGCTTGAAGCTGTCCCGTGGGCAGAATTCTGTTGTGGCTGCTCCGGCAACAGGGTTTTCCGCATTACCCTTTGGAAGCGTTTTCAAGCTCAGCCCAGCAGAGGTGTGAGAGGGCTTTGTGTTTCGGCTGCTGGTGGCCCATGGGAAGAAGTGGTTGTTGCTCCTCCTTTGCTGCAGGCCGTTGTGCCTTCTTCCTGCTGTGGGCAGGCTGCAGGATGGATGGAGGAGCCATGGGACAAAGTCACCTTCCCTCTGGGGGCTGGGGTCGTTCTCTGACATGGGCTGTAGCCAGCACAAAGCTCACTGCAGATGTTTGGTGCTGCCACACGTTCCTGGTGGGTGTATGAAGGAGGCTGTGCTGCTAATGCAGCGAGCAAGGGCTGGTGCTCATGAGGGTGGCCGGAGTGCAAAGCCTGTCCTTGTGTTTGGTGTGTGGGTGGGAGTTCAGACTGAAAGACAGAGTGATGTGACAAGTGTGGGGTGCTTGGTGTGAGATGGCACTCGCTGACCTCTGCTTCCTCCCCTCTAGCTGCCCCATCTTCCCCATGTGTTTGGGACCCTGGTTGCAGCCTCTCCAGCTCCATAGTCATAGAATCGGGTCATATGGAGGTTGGAAGCGTGTCCAGGGGAGCGAGGAGCTGTGAATCCTGTGTTGCGGCTGCCTGAGCTGGAAGGCTTTCATGGGCGAGTACAGTGCTTGGATCTCCAGAGCTGTCACTTCAACATCCTTCAGCAGCACTAAAGCAGCTTTGAAGAAAACCACTAGCCAAGAACTAGCTGGGAAAGGCCAAGTCAGGAGAAAAGGAAAGGCTGATTGCAGGAGAGTGTGGTATGTATAGAGGGAGAAGTAAGTCAGAAAAAGCTGAGCTGCTTGAATGTCCAAGTTAAACAAGGGACAGGTATGAATGAAAATACCCTTTCAGCGGGGCTGTGGCACCTGGTGGGGGCTGATTCCCACTGTCCCCCGCGCTCCCTCCCCTCCCAGACAGGCACGGAGCGGGGCTGGAGGAAGAGCTTTTAATGGAAAAACATGAGAGAAAATGTCCTAACAAAGCCACTCTAAGCCCCCCTCCCCTAAACGCATCCCTCCCCCACCCTCCCCAAATACACTCCCCCCCACCCCCTCAAATACACGCTGGTCCTCTAAACACATGCCTCCCCGTGCCCCCCAGGTACACTGCCTGCTACAACTTGTAATGGAAAAACAGGAGAGAAAAGGCCCTATCGAAGCTACTCTAAGCCCCCCACCCCTAAACACATCCCCCCATCTCTCAAAATGCATTACCCCACCTCCAAATGCACTACCCTCCCCCAAACACACCACCCCCCCAGATACAATCCCCTCCCTTAAATCTGCCCCCCTCCCCTAAATACAACCCTCCCCCACCCCCCAAATGCACCCCCCCTCTGCCCCCCATCATCTCTGTCTCCTCACTGGGGGGGTCTCTTCCCCCCTGCCACCCCTGGGCAGCCTGCCAGAGCCCTGCGCTTGCTGGGTGGTGGCGACGGGGGGCTCGGCCCCCGCTTTGTCCCCCGCTTCTCCACCACGGTGGGCTGGGCTGGCGGTAGCTCCGTCCCCACGTCCCCCCACGGCTCCTGGGACTCCGTCCCATAGAGGGATTCTTCTAGGATGCGGATGGCCTCCAGGGTCTCCTCCACGCTGTAGTACTCGAAAGGCACCTTCTGGGGCACTGCAAGGTGGCCGTCCTTGTCCCCGAGGGCTTGGCTGTGGGGGACAGCAGAGGCGCTGCTGGGGACATCTTTCTCCCAGGAGATGTCACTCTCGGAGAGAAGAAATTGTGCTCTGGGGAGGTGTCGCTCTTGGAGGAGGTGTTGCGCTCTGCGGAGATGTCGCGCCCCAAGGAGGTGTCACTCTTTGGAGAGATGTTGTGCCCTGAGATGTCACTCTCAAAGGAGATGTTGCTCTTTGGGGAGATGTTGAACGCAGAGATGTTACTCTTTGGGGAGATGTCGCTCTTTGGGGATAAACTGCGTTGTGGGGAGATGTTGCGCTCTGGGGAGATGTTGTGCCCCGAGGAGATGTCGCTCTTTGGAGAGATGTTGCGCCCTGAGGGAATTTCACTCTCAAAGGAGATGTCACCCTTTGGGGAGGTGTTGCCCTTTGGGGATATGTTGAACGCTGAGATGATGTTGCTTTTTGGGGAGATGTCTCGCTCTGAGGAGGTGTCGCTTTCTGAGGAGATGTTGCTTTTTGGGTTGAGGGTGGTGTTCGAGGAGATGTTGCTGCCCAGGGATGTCTGCGTGGGAGAGGCCCTGCTGGAGCTGTTGGTCGCTGAAGAGCATTCCTCAGTGTTTTCAAAGGCAGGGATGGAGGTTGGCAGCTGGGTGGGTGCTGGGGCCACCGCTCTCGCCTCTCTGCCGGCGCCACTGCGTTCCCCAGGTGTGGGGACACCGGTGTCAGGGTCCTGGCCGACCTGCACTGCGTCTGGGGAGGAACCAAAGAGCCTGAGGGCATCTTGCAGGAGCATCTCCTCGGTCACTTCAATGTTGGCATCCAGGTCGATAGGAGCTTCTTTGTGTGGGGCTGCAATGGGTCTGGAGGAGACGCAGGTGCCCGTGGGGATGCGGCTGGCAGGGGGTGTCTGTGCAGGTATGGCCGTGCCGGAGCTGGTGGTGCCTGCAGGCTGTCCCTTGAGGTGCTGGCGTCCGGGGATGGAGGTGAGCAGCAGCGTGGGGGCTGCGGGCACCGCTGTGCCCTGGTGGCCGTAGTCTGGGAGCTGCGTCATGTGGGGCAGTGGGTGTATTCCCTGGGGTGTACCAGGGGCTGCCCAGGCCGGGAGGGTCCCGCAGCCCCTGGAGCCCCACAGGGCAGCGCCTGGTGGAGCAGCGGCGCCGTGGTCGAGGGTGGCGGTGGCCGGCGCAGGCACATTGTTGACCGTCCAGTGGATGTGGACGAAGCGTGGGTCGACGCCGTAGCCACTGCATGGGGCCCTGTGAAGGGGGGCCCTGAAGCCTCAGGGCTTTGGTGAGCTCTGGGAAGATGTCACTCTCGGAGGAGATGTCGCTCCTGGGAGAGATGTTGCTCTTTGGGGAGCTGATGGTGCTCCAGGAGATGACGCTGCCAAGGGGTGTCTGCGCGGGGGGGGCCCTGCTGGAGCTGTTGATCTCTGAAGACCATTCCTTGGTGTTCTCGAAGGCAGGGATGGATGTTGGCAGCTGGGTGGGTGCTGGGGCCACCACTCTCCCCTCTCTGAGGGTGCCACCGGTGTCCCCAGGCGTGGTGATGCTGGTGTCAGGGTCCTGGGCGACCTCCACCGCGTCCAAGGTTGAACCAAAGAGCCTGAGGGGCTCTTGGAGGAGCGTCTCCTCAGTCACATCAATGTTGGCACCCAGGCCGCCAGGAGCTTCTTTTTCGGGGACAGCAGTGGGTCTGGGGGGGACGCAGGTGCCCATGGTGACGCAGCTGGCAGGGGTTAGCCCCACGGGGGTGGCCATGCCGGAGCTGTTGGTGCCTGCAGGCTGTCCCTTGAGGTGCTGGCGTCTGGGGATGGAGGTGAGCAGCAGCGTGGGTGCTGTGGGCACCGCTGTGCCGTGGTGGCCGTAGGCTGGGAGCTGTGTCACTTGGGGTGGTGGGTGTTGTCCCTGGGGGGTGCCAGGGGCTGCCCAGGCCGGGATGGTCCCTCAGCCCCCGGGGCCCCACAGGGCAGCGCCTGGTGGAGCAGCGGCGCCGTGTCCAAGGGTGGCAGTGGCTGGCGCAGGCCCAATCGTGGTGGTCCACTGGACGTGGAAGAAGCGTGGGTCGAAGCAGCAGCATCCGCATGGGCCCCTGTGCAGCCCTGTGTGGGTAGAATGGAGCTGTGCTGGGCCGTGGGCACCCCCCGGGGCACCTGCCGAACCGCCCCCCATGGCCATCAGGGCGCTGATGGTGTCAGGGTGGCAGAGGGGACAGGGGTGCCATACCTGGTGGTGGGACCTGTGGGACCTGTGGGGCTGCCCCCACTGGGGGTGCCCAGGCTGCAGGGAATGGCTGCTGCTGCCCGGGCAGTGGGAACAGGGTGGCTGTGCCTGGAAGAGAGACAAGAGCCATGGCCGGTGGTCACCTCCTGTGCTCTCGTCCCCGAGAGGTGGCCCCAAGTATTGGGGAAATTCTCAGGAACTGGGATTCACTGGGCAGGCGAGGGCAGGGACACTCAGCCGGGCTTGCTGAGCCCCTGTGCCAGAACTCCCGGGGGGGGAACAGGGGAGGTGGGATGGTGAAGGTGACCATGGAGAGGGGAGGGGGAGGCTGAAGGTGCCCAGGGTTCTTGGGTGCCAAAAGGTGTCGGGGTGGCAGAGGGGACAGGGGTGCCATACCTGGTGGTGGGGCCTGTGGGGCCGCCCCCACTGGGGGTGCCCAGGCCGTGGGGAAGAGCAGCTGCTGCCCGGGCGGTGGGAACAGGGTGGCTGCGCCTGGAAGAGAGACAGGAGCCATGGTCACCTCCTGCGCTCTTGGCCCCGACAGCGTCCCCAGGCTGCGGGTCGGGGTCTGTCCCTGCCTTGGGGGTAGAAGGTTTGTGGGAGCACGAAAGCCTGAAGGCTCTGGGGCACCGGGGGGGCACGGGGGCCGCGCAGTGGGAGCCACCGAGGTGGCAGCGCCATGGTGGGTCCCCTCAGTCTCTCCGCTGCTAAGGACTCTTTGGTGTCTCCAGGATGGAATGTTGGGGCTCCCTGTGCTCCGCCCCCTCCCAACGGCCCCCCCAACAGCCCCCCCAGCTCCTGCTGGGGAGGGAAGGGGCTCGGGGGGACTGGGTGTCCCCGGATCCCACCAGGGGCTCTGTGTGCAAGTGCTTTTTGCTTTCAACAGTATTTTTCAGGGGGCGAAAGGACCAAGTTGGTTCAGCCGAGCTTTGTGGGGACGAAGCTGCACCCGCAGCCTCCTTGTGCCACTCGGCAAATGCCTCTGTGACTGTCGCCTGTGCTGTGCTGCCTGGAGTGACGCAGAGACAGGAACAAGGACCTGGAGGGTGCGAGGGAAGGTCACGCAGCATCCCTCGGTGGCACGCTCCCCTGCCCAGCCCTCCCTCAAATCCTGCTCTCGGGTCTTTTAGTCTCCTCATTGGGAAACAAGCAGCTCTGGGTCCCCCTCGGAGGGGGCTGCACTTCCCCTGGGTGCATGACACTGGGAGGAGACGGTACCCACCGCTGCATGCTGCTAGAGAAGGCCGGGATTCTGCACAACATCCGATGACGAGATGCTGGGTCTCTCTGTGCTCTGCAGGACCCTGGGGACTGGGTTAGTTCATCCCCTCCTGGCACTGGGGAGGATTTGGCTCTACCAAGGACACCCCGGTAGGAACACAGGCCTCTCGCTCCCGCTACGTGAACAGCGTGTGGCGTGGGGGAGCCGGGACAACTGCCGTGAGCTGGAGGCCAGAGATCCCTCCTGGCCTGTATCCTGTTCATTAAACAGATTGCTCTCTGTTAGCGAGGCACCTCTGGCTGCAAGATCGTGTGAGACCATCTGCTGTGTAACTTGTGGCAGGGACCGATGCTGGGGGCGTGAAGGCAACTTCTGAAAACGTAAAACTTTTATTTCATTTCAGAGCGCAGCTGAACAACCCTATTCCTCGACACGCATCGTCCTAACGCCTCCTCTTGACCCGACGCCAAGGGAAAGGGCCTCCTCAGCCCTATCTGTAGGAATTTGCCGTGTGTTTAGGCAGGAAGGTGAAGTTGGTAGCTACGGCTCCCAGAAGCAGCTCACTAGAAGAAAGAAAAGAACAAAAACGTCGTTTCAGTCGGGACGGACAAACGACAAGACTCTCCTTGAAGAGTTAAGTTAAGCGCACTCTTTATTACAAACTTGGCTTTCTTATATAGCTAATCTTTTGTTCACGCTCCGTTCACGCGTTCTTTCTACACATTCAATTGGTTAGGTGACATAGCACAGGCGCTCGTATCTACAATACGATTGGTTATTGAAATCCTGTTCACATTGCTCAAAATCTGGCTTTCTCACAGCCTAACTCTCCTTGTTCTCTCAAGCAATCTTCTTCTTTCTCCTTTTTGTTACGTTGTCCTTATACGACGCAACTCGCGGCCTTCTTATGGGTACACTGCAATCTCTGTCTCTTCTGTGAAGGGGTCTACAGACCCGCTGTATCCCCCAACAACTCCCCCTTTTTGTATTTGTGCTACAAATGCCGCCCCCATCACCTGCTGTAGGGCCCTTTGCAGTAGGGAGATGAGACATGGCACCATCATTAGCACAACTACAACTATCAACAATATTATTAATCCTGCTTTGACTATTGAAACCAGCCATCCCGAGAGTCCCCAATTTTGCAAAAGGTGATCAAGAGAGAAGAACCCATCCTCTTCTTTTAACTTTTTCGTTTGTTCCATCAACTCCTGTACGCGTGCATGAATAGATCGAGAGTGGTCTGATAAATTCATGCAGCACATCCCATCAAAATCTTGGCAGCCATGACTTTGAGCCAGCAACAAAAAATCTATTGCAGCTCGACTCTGCAGTGTGGCATGTCTAACTGAGTCTACATCTAACAGTAAACTACTCAAAACTAGAGAAGTAGCATTAGATTGCTCAGCCAGCCAACATCCAAGCTTGTTAAGTGCAGCGAGCGCTTTAGCTGACGCCACCCCGGGGGCTAAAAATTATGCTGCGATTATTTCTCCAGGGTTCCAAAATGGTACATTGTCATCGCAGCTGTTTCTGAATGCATGAGCACTTCGTTTTGGGCGCCTATAGTGCTGCACAATCATAGATATATTTGGTGTTAGTAGGGTTAATCTTCCTAAACTACAGGGGCCCCCTTTAATATGAGAGGCGGTACCAGGCCATGCTCTGTCTCCGCAGATGAGAGATTCCTGCTGGCAAGCGAAGAGGGTGAGGAGTAGATGCAGAGACATTGGTTGATGTGGAGTTGCAGATCCTGTGTTACAGGTATCTAGTTACAGATCTGGTGACTGTGTTACAGGTCCTGTGCAGGTTACTGTGTTGCAGACAGGGTACCCAGCATCCCAGTTATCAACTACCTCACCCCCTTTTGTCAAGTGCTTCGGAAACTCCGGCGCAGGCCAGGCGTCTAAGGGCTGTCCCACCAGACAGGTTGAGAAGGGATTCTCCGGTGATGAGGCTGACAAACAAAGCGTGTCCTGGCCCGTTAAGTTAGCCAGGGTGACCCATACATTATTCTTTGGTTGAGGTGGAATCCAAACCCTTGAGGAGAGTGCAGTAAATATGTTAAGGCAGATGGTGAGCAAGATAGCCGGACTCATCCTGCCGGTTCGCTTTGTTCCCCCGTCCCGGTTATCTTCAAATACAGGTGGACATATCTTGCGGGCACCCACCGTGGTCCATGATCTGTGGAAACACAAGCATAACCCCTTCCCCACGTGATTAAGTCATGCGGGCCCAACCACTGTCCTGTCCTGAGGTCCCGCATCAGCACTTTTGCTCCAGGACCCACCCGTTCCTGGGTCACCAGAGAACCAAAGTGCCAAAGGAGGGGTGGCATCGCAGCAGGAGTATCATCAGCAAGCTGCAAAAAATTCAAGACATATACAGCTTTAGCTAATCGTGCTTCAGGGGTTTCCCCTAGCATTCCCCCTTTTTGTTTTTGTAAAAGGCGTTTCAGGGTACCGTGCGCACGCTCAACAATACTCTGACCCGTGGGTGAGTGGGGAATGCCTGTGACATGTGTCACGCCCCAGAGTTGTAAAAAACAAGCTCCTTTTTGCGATACGTAAGCAGGACCATTATCAGTTTTGATCTGTGGTGGGACACCTAAAACAGAAAATGCACGCTGCCAACGGCGTAGGGCGTCCCGAGCTGATTCTCCAGCGTGAGCAGTGGCAACGAGGGCAGAAGAAAAAGTATCAATTGATACATGGATATCCCTCAAACGGCCGAATTCAGTAATATGTGTGACATCAGTTTGCCAAAGCTGTAAAGCACGTAATCCTCGTGGATTGGTGCCATAAAATATAGGTACATGTTGATCTTGACAATCGGGGCAGGCTGCAATAATATTGCGAGCCTCAGCGTTACTAAGATTAAACTGACGTTTTAAAGCACGATATCCCTGATGATAAAAACTAGGCGATGCTATCGCTGGCTGTTTAACATTGGGCACAGGTCCCAGGGCCACTGCAGACACTAAAGCATCAGCTTGTGCATTGCCTTCTACAATAAATCCTGGCAACTGGGTATGACTTTTAATATGCATCACGTAATATTCTTGCTGTCGCTTTTGTATTGTTATCTGTAACAGTTTCAATACACCAAACAGCAATTCATTGGTTACATTACCTAAAACAGCCTTATCTAAATGTTGTACCAGTCCGGCCACATCAGCCGAATCTGTCACAATGTTGACAGGGCTGGGGAAGTTCTGAAACACCGTGGTCATCGCCCGTAATTCTACGACTTGGGGCAAACCTTCTTGATGTTCGATCTTATGTTGCCATTGTGTTCCTTGTCTCCAGACAATGGCAGCTTTTCCAGTTTTTCCTGATCCATCTGTGAACACCGTGGGGCCCTCCACTGGGTTTCTGCGACTGAGATTTTTCTGTGCAAAGGCCATTTGGGTGCCCAGTTTGATCAGTGGGTGTGAAGGTAAATGGGAGCTCACCTGCCCTGTATAATTGGTCACAGCTGCTCGTAGGGCAGTGCTGTTAGCTAAGCACCATTCAAAATAATCCCTCTGGACAGGGACTACAAGCTGTTCGGGGTCTCTTCCCATCAGTTCTGAACGTCGAGTTCTAATTTTTATAATAACTTGTGCTATTAGCTCAAACAGACCAGGGGCTGTTTTCTTCGTCTTGTTGGGCAAAAAAATCTATTTTAAAACATGTAAGGGATCATCCCATTGTTCACACCATTGAGCAATCATAGCAAATGGCACTAATTGATCTACTAACACAAAGGCCTGCACCGAAACCGCTAAGTCAAGTCTCCATACGTGTTTACCACTAAGAGCTTGTTCTATTTCAGCTACCACTTTTTTTGCTTCCTCAGTTAACATTCGTGGGGCTAAAATATTAGTGTCACCTTTTAATAGCTCAGAGAGAGGTTGTAATTTGGAAGATGGAATACCAACATAGGGCCGAATCCAATTAATCATTCCTGCTCATTTTTGTACATCATTCAACGTTTTTACTTCTATTTGTAGTTGCATAGGTTGTGGCATGACTGTCTGAGCTAATACTTTCATTCCCAGGTATAACCACCGTCGTTGCCTTTGTACCTTTTCTGGGGCGATTAAGCCATATTCACACAATGATTCCCATGTTTTCTGTTCCATTTTTTCTAACTCTTGCGGTGTTGCAGCCGCTAGCAGAATATCATCCATGTAATGGTGACAGTAATCAGATGGGAACAGGGCACAGATTGGACTCAACACTTTTGCTACAAACCATTGACAAATTGTAGGTGAGTTTTTCATACCTTGTGGCAACACTTTCCACTGGTATCTTTTGGTAGGCTCCATGTTATTCACAGACGGAACAGTAAATGCAAATTTTTTTGTCTTGTTCTGCCAGAGGGATGGTAAAAAACCAATCTTTTAAATCCATTACAACAATTTCCCACCCCATAGGTATCATAGCAGGCGAAGGTAATCTCGGTTGTAGTGCTCCCATTCTTGCCATGACATCATTAATCTTTCTCAAATCATGCAACAATCTCCATTTCCCCGATTTCTTTTTGATAACAAATACCGGGGTGTTCCAAGGGCTATGTGAGGCCTCTATGTGTCCTGCAACAAGTTGTTCCATTACCAGAGACTGCAGGCTGTTAATCTCCCTTGGCTAAGGGGCCGCTGATCAACCCACGCTGGTTTTTCTGTTAGCCATTTTAGAGCTAAAGTGGGCCGAGAAACGCCCTGCAAGACAGTGGCCCCGATTAAAAATCCGTCGTTATGCGAACTCCCCGTTGGCCTAAGCAGTCCCTTCCCCAGAGGTTTAAAGGAGCTGAGGTCACATATGGCCGCACTGTAGCCCTTTGCCCTTCTGAGTTTACAGTCACCATCGGGTTAGTGGACATAGAACTATTGGCAACCCCTCCGAGTCCTGCCACTCCCAAGGCACTGGAGGTTAATGGCCAAGCAGCAGGCCACTCCCTTAAAGAAATGATCGTCACATCTGCTCCAGTGTCTCATAATCCAGCCACTCGGACCTTCTTAGGAGTGGCATCACTAAATTCAAGAACACAATGCATTTGTGGGCGTTGATCAGATACCGTCTGCACCCAATAGACTTGTGGCTTTCCCGTAGCGCCAAAACCGCCATTACCACGTGTAACGTTGTCCCTTTGTGGAACACAACTTTGAAATGGGACTAACTGAGCAAGTCGAGTTCCTTTCTCAATAGTCACAGGTGGTGTAGCTGTCGATACCATGGCACATATTTGTCCTGTGTAATCAGCATCAATCGCTCCAACATGTACCATGAGGCCTTGTAAGGTGGTACTAGATCTTCTTATTAGGAAGGCACTTAAACCTTTGCCAACTGGCCCCCAAGCGTCCAGGGGCACCTTGTGTACGATGGGGGTGGCTCCTCAGAGTCCACCACTTCAGTCCCTTCCTCACCCGTTATAGGACTGCCCTCCTCATCGTCTGACTCAGGTGGCAAGGATGGAAAACCCAGACTCGAGATGGGGTTAGTAGAAATAGGAGGAGAAGGCCATGCCTCTGTTTCCCCCAAGGCTGGAGAGGGGGGTGCGGAGGGACGCACCAGTCCTTCAGGGTGGATAACACCCATCCCTCTTTGAGTCTCTTTTACAGCTGCTATTTGGTCACGAGGCAACATGTACTTATATTGTTTCTCTTTTGTGTTCATCGGGAGCAGTCCCTTATTTTCTTTAACAGCAATCCCCCGCCCCTTCATATCGTCAATGGGAGGTTTTAAGGCCAAGGGCTCAGGGGCTGCGGATGGCTGTTCACTTCCTTCCACTAAATCTTTCTGCTCCTTAAAGTTCTTTAATGTGTCTAACAAAAGTCACCATGTAGTTAACAGTTCAATGGCTGGTTTTGAGCCACGCGTAGCTTTCTCAAATAATGTCTGCCCTGGGTTCGTCCATTGCGTTACACTAAATGCCGTAACCGACGTTACTTCTACTCCCTGTTCCTTTCCCCACAATAGCATTTTTCGCAAAGTCACTTCAGGGAGGATTACACCCTGCCACTTCAACAGCAGCGTCCATGTGCAGAGTAGAGTCTGCTCTTCCTTAGTTAACTTCCCTCCCATGTCCCCAGTGGCTCACCTACTACAGGTGTCTTCTTAAATACGATCCGGATCCGTCAACAGCTCTGCCCGCTGTCTTCAGCTTCACTGGGCTCCGTCCCCACGACTATTTCCAGTCGTCTTCTTCCTCAGCATCACGTCGGGGTCACTAATTGTCATTTCAGTCGGGACGGACAAACGACAAGACTCTCCTTGAAGAGTTAAGTTAAGCGCACTCTTTATTACAAACTTGGCTTTCTTATATAGCTAATCTTTTGTTCACGCTCCGTTCACGCGTTCTTTCTACACATTCAATTGGTTAGGTGACATAGCACAGGCGCTCGTATCTACAATACGATTGGTTATTGAAATCCTGTTCACATTGCTCAAAATCTGGCTTTCTCACAGCCTAACTCTCCTTGTTCTCTCAAGCAATCTTCTTCTTTCTCCTTTTTGTTACGTTGTCCTTATACGACGCAACTCGCGGCCTTCTTATGGGTACACTGCAATCTCTGTCTCTTCTGTGAAGGGGTCTACAGACCCGCTGTATCCCCCAACAACTCCCCCTTTTTGTATTTGTGCTACAAATGCCGCCCCCATCACCTGCTGTAGGGCCCTTTGCAGTAGGGAGATGAGACATGGCACCATCATTAGCACAACTACAACTATCAACAATATTATTAATCCTGCTTTGACTATTGAAACCAGCCATCCCGAGAGTCCCCAATTTTGCAAAAGGTGATCAAGAGAGAAGAACCCATCCTCTTCTTTTAACTTTTTCGTTTGTTCCATCAACTCCTGTACGCGTGCATGAATAGATCGAGAGTGGTCTGATAAATTCATGCAGCACATCCCATCAAAATCTTGGCAGCCATGACTTTGAGCCAGCAACAAAAAATCTATTGCAGCTCGACTCTGCAGTGTGGCATGTCTAACTGAGTCTACATCTAACAGTAAACTACTCAAAACTAGAGAAGTAGCATTAGATTGCTCAGCCAGCCAACATCCAAGCTTGTTAAGTGCAGCGAGCGCTTTAGCTGACGCCACCCCGGGGGCTAAAAATTATGCTGCGATTATTTCTCCAGGGTTCCAAAATGGTACATTGTCATCGCAGCTGTTTCTGAATGCATGAGCACTTCGTTTTGGGCGCCTATAGTGCTGCACAATCATAGATATATTTGGTGTTAGTAGGGTTAATCTTCCTAAACTACAGGGGCCCCCTTTAATATGAGAGGCGGTACCAGGCCATGCTCTGTCTCCGCAGATGAGAGATTCCTGCTGGCAAGCGAAGAGGGTGAGGAGTAGATGCAGAGACATTGGTTGATGTGGAGTTGCAGATCCTGTGTTACAGGTATCTAGTTACAGATCTGGTGACTGTGTTACAGGTCCTGTGCAGGTTACTGTGTTGCAGACAGGGTACCCAGCATCCCAGTTATCAACTACCTCACCCCCTTTTGTCAAGTGCTTCGGAAACTCCGGCGCAGGCCAGGCGTCTAAGGGCTGTCCCACCAGACAGGTTGAGAAGGGATTCTCCGGTGATGAGGCTGACAAACAAAGCGTGTCCTGGCCCGTTAAGTTAGCCAGGGTGACCCATACATTATTCTTTGGTTGAGGTGGAATCCAAACCCTTGAGGAGAGTGCAGTAAATATGTTAAGGCAGATGGTGAGCAAGATAGCCGGACTCATCCTGCCGGTTCGCTTTGTTCCCCCGTCCCGGTTATCTTCAAATACAGGTGGACATATCTTGCGGGCACCCACCGTGGTCCATGATCTGTGGAAACACAAGCATAACCCCTTCCCCACGTGATTAAGTCATGCGGGCCCAACCACTGTCCTGTCCTGAGGTCCCGCATCAGCACTTTTGCTCCAGGACCCACCCGTTCCTGGGTCACCAGAGAACCAAAGTGCCAAAGGAGGGGTGGCATCGCAGCAGGAGTATCATCAGCAAGCTGCAAAAAATTCAAGACATATACAGCTTTAGCTAATCGTGCTTCAGGGGTTTCCCCTAGCATTCCCCCTTTTTGTTTTTGTAAAAGGCGTTTCAGGGTACCGTGCGCACGCTCAACAATACTCTGACCCGTGGGTGAGTGGGGAATGCCTGTGACATGTGTCACGCCCCAGAGTTGTAAAAAACAAGCTCCTTTTTGCGATACGTAAGCAGGACCATTATCAGTTTTGATCTGTGGTGGGACACCTAAAACAGAAAATGCACGCTGCCAACGGCGTAGGGCGTCCCGAGCTGATTCTCCAGCGTGAGCAGTGGCAACGAGGGCAGAAGAAAAAGTATCAATTGATACATGGATATCCCTCAAACGGCCGAATTCAGTAATATGTGTGACATCAGTTTGCCAAAGCTGTAAAGCACGTAATCCTCGTGGATTGGTGCCATAAAATATAGGTACATGTTGATCTTGACAATCGGGGCAGGCTGCAATAATATTGCGAGCCTCAGCGTTACTAAGATTAAACTGACGTTTTAAAGCACGATATCCCTGATGATAAAAACTAGGCGATGCTATCGCTGGCTGTTTAACATTGGGCACAGGTCCCAGGGCCACTGCAGACACTAAAGCATCAGCTTGTGCATTGCCTTCTACAATAAATCCTGGCAACTGGGTATGACTTTTAATATGCATCACGTAATATTCTTGCTGTCGCTTTTGTATTGTTATCCGTAACAGTTTCAATACACCAAACAGCAATTCATTGGTTACATTACCTAAAACAGCCTTATCTAAACGTTAGTACCAGTCCGGCCACATCAGCCGAATCTGTCACAATGTTGACAGGGCTGGGGAAGTTCTGAAACACCGTGGTCATCGCCCGTAATTCTACGACTTGGGGCAAACCTTCTTGATGTTCGATCTTATGTTGCCATTGTGTTCCTTGTCTCCAGACAATGGCAGCTTTTCCAGTTTTTCCTGATCCATCTGTGAACACCGTGGGGCCCTCCACTGGGTTTCTGCGACTGAGATTTTTCTGTGCAAAGGCCATTTGGGTGCCCAGTTTGATCAGTGGGTGTGAAGGTAAATGGGAGCTCACCTGCCCTGTATAATTGGTCACAGCTGCTCGTAGGGCAGTGCTGTTAGCTAAGCACCATTCAAAATAATCCCTCTGGACAGGGACTACAAGCTGTTCGGGGTCTCTTCCCATCAGTTCTGAACGTCGAGTTCTAATTTTTATAATAACTTGTGCTATTAGCTCAAACAGACCAGGGGCTGTTTTCTTCGTCTTGTTGGGCAAAAAAATCTATTTTAAAACATGTAAGGGATCATCCCATTGTTCACACCATTGAGCAATCATAGCAAATGGCACTAATTGATCTACTAACACAAAGGCCTGCACCGAAACCGCTAAGTCAAGTCTCCATACGTGTTTACCACTAAGAGCTTGTTCTATTTCAGCTACCACTTTTTTTGCTTCCTCAGTTAACATTCGTGGGGCTAAAATATTAGTGTCACCTTTTAATAGCTCAGAGAGAGGTTGTAATTTGGAAGATGGAATACCAACATAGGGCCGAATCCAATTAATCATTCCTGCTCATTTTTGTACATCATTCAACGTTTTTACTTCTATTTGTAGTTGCATAGGTTGTGGCATGACTGTCTGAGCTAATACTTTCATTCCCAGGTATAACCACCGTCGTTGCCTTTGTACCTTTTCTGGGGCGATTAAGCCATATTCACACAATGATTCCCATGTTTTCTGTTCCATTTTTTCTAACTCTTGCGGTGTTGCAGCCGCTAGCAGAATATCATCCATGTAATGGTGACAGTAATCAGATGGGAACAGGGCACAGATTGGACTCAACACTTTTGCTACAAACCATTGACAAATTGTAGGTGAGTTTTTCATACCTTGTGGCAACACTTTCCACTGGTATCTTTTGGTAGGCTCCATGTTATTCACAGACGGAACAGTAAATGCAAATTTTTTTGTCTTGTTCTGCCAGAGGGATGGTAAAAAACCAATCTTTTAAATCCATTACAACAATTTCCCACCCCATAGGTATCATAGCAGGCGAAGGTAATCTCGGTTGTAGTGCTCCCATTCTTGCCATGACATCATTAATCTTTCTCAAATCATGCAACAATCTCCATTTCCCCGATTTCTTTTTGATAACAAATACCGGGGTGTTCCAAGGGCTATGTGAGGCCTCTATGTGTCCTGCAACAAGTTGTTCCATTACCAGAGACTGCAGGCTGTTAATCTCCCTTGGCTAAGGGGCCGCTGATCAACCCACGCTGGTTTTTCTGTTAGCCATTTTAGAGCTAAAGTGGGCCGAGAAACGCCCTGCAAGACAGTGGCCCCGATTAAAAATCCGTCGTTATGCGAACTCCCCGTTGGCCTAAGCAGTCCCTTCCCCAGAGGTTTAAAGGAGCTGAGGTCACATATGGCCGCACTGTAGCCCTTTGCCCTTCTGAGTTTACAGTCACCATCGGGTTAGTGGACATAGAACTATTGGCAACCCCTCCGAGTCCTGCCACTCCCAAGGCACTGGAGGTTAATGGCCAAGCAGCAGGCCACTCCCTTAAAGAAATGATCGTCACATCTGCTCCAGTGTCTCATAATCCAGCCACTCGGACCTTCTTAGGAGTGGCATCACTAAATTCAAGAACACAATGCATTTGTGGGCGTTGATCAGATACCGTCTGCACCCAATAGACTTGTGGCTTTCCCGTAGCGCCAAAACCGCCATTACCACGTGTAACGTTGTCCCTTTGTGGAACACAACTTTGAAATGGGACTAACTGAGCAAGTCGAGTTCCTTTCTCAATAGTCACAGGTGGTGTAGCTGTCGATACCATGGCACATATTTGTCCTGTGTAATCAGCATCAATCGCTCCAACATGTACCATGAGGCCTTGTAAGGTGGTACTAGATCTTCTTATTAGGAAGGCACTTAAACCTTTGCCAACTGGCCCCCAAGCGTCCAGGGGCACCTTGTGTACGATGGGGGTGGCTCCTCAGAGTCCACCACTTCAGTCCCTTCCTCACCCGTTATAGGACTGCCCTCCTCATCGTCTGACTCAGGTGGCAAGGATGGAAAACCCAGACTCGAGATGGGGTTAGTAGAAATAGGAGGAGAAGGCCATGCCTCTGTTTCCCCCAAGGCTGGAGAGGGGGGTGCGGAGGGACGCACCAGTCCTTCAGGGTGGATAACACCCATCCCTCTTTGAGTCTCTTTTACAGCTGCTATTTGGTCACGAGGCAACATGTACTTATATTGTTTCTCTTTTGTGTTCATCGGGAGCAGTCCCTTATTTTCTTTAACAGCAATCCCCCGCCCCTTCATATCGTCAATGGGAGGTTTTAAGGCCAAGGGCTCAGGGGCTGCGGATGGCTGTTCACTTCCTTCCACTAAATCTTTCTGCTCCTTAAAGTTCTTTAATGTGTCTAACAAAAGTCACCATGTAGTTAACAGTTCAATGGCTGGTTTTGAGCCACGCGTAGCTTTCTCAAATAATGTCTGCCCTGGGTTCGTCCATTGCGTTACACTAAATGCCGTAACCGACGTTACTTCTACTCCCTGTTCCTTTCCCCACAATAGCATTTTTCGCAAAGTCACTTCAGGGAGGATTACACCCTGCCACTTCAACAGCAGCGTCCATGTGCAGAGTAGAGTCTGCTCTTCCTTAGTTAACTTCCCTCCCATGTCCCCAGTGGCTCACCTACTACAGGTGTCTTCTTAAATACGATCCGGATCCGTCAACAGCTCTGCCCGCTGTCTTCAGCTTCACTGGGCTCCGTCCCCACGACTATTTCCAGTCGTCTTCTTCCTCAGCATCACGTCGGGGTCACTAATTGTCATTTCAGTCGGGACGGACAAACGACAAGACTCTCCTTGAAGAGTTAAGTTAAGCGCACTCTTTATTACAAACTTGGCTTTCTTATATAGCTAATCTTTTGTTCACGCTCCGTTCACGCGTTCTTTCTACACATTCAATTGGTTAGGTGACATAGCACAGGCGCTCGTATCTACAATACGATTGGTTATTGAAATCCTGTTCACATTGCTCAAAATCTGGCTTTCTCACAGCCTAACTCTCCTTGTTCTCTCAAGCAATCTTCTTCTTTCTCCTTTTTGTTACGTTGTCCTTATACGACGCAACTCGCGGCCTTCTTATGGGTACACTGCAATCTCTGTCTCTTCTGTGAAGGGGTCTACAGACCCGCTGTATCCCCCAACAACTCCCCCTTTTTGTATTTGTGCTACAAATGCCGCCCCCATCACCTGCTGTAGGGCCCTTTGCAGTAGGGAGATGAGACATGGCACCATCATTAGCACAACTACAACTATCAACAATATTATTAATCCTGCTTTGACTATTGAAACCAGCCATCCCGAGAGTCCCCAATTTTGCAAAAGGTGATCAAGAGAGAAGAACCCATCCTCTTCTTTTAACTTTTTCGTTTGTTCCATCAACTCCTGTACGCGTGCATGAATAGATCGAGAGTGGTCTGATAAATTCATGCAGCACATCCCATCAAAATCTTGGCAGCCATGACTTTGAGCCAGCAACAAAAAATCTATTGCAGCTCGACTCTGCAGTGTGGCATGTCTAACTGAGTCTACATCTAACAGTAAACTACTCAAAACTAGAGAAGTAGCATTAGATTGCTCAGCCAGCCAACATCCAAGCTTGTTAAGTGCAGCGAGCGCTTTAGCTGACGCCACCCCGGGGGCTAAAAATTATGCTGCGATTATTTCTCCAGGGTTCCAAAATGGTACATTGTCATCGCAGCTGTTTCTGAATGCATGAGCACTTCGTTTTGGGCGCCTATAGTGCTGCACAATCATAGATATATTTGGTGTTAGTAGGGTTAATCTTCCTAAACTACAGGGGCCCCCTTTAATATGAGAGGCGGTACCAGGCCATGCTCTGTCTCCGCAGATGAGAGATTCCTGCTGGCAAGCGAAGAGGGTGAGGAGTAGATGCAGAGACATTGGTTGATGTGGAGTTGCAGATCCTGTGTTACAGGTATCTAGTTACAGATCTGGTGACTGTGTTACAGGTCCTGTGCAGGTTACTGTGTTGCAGACAGGGTACCCAGCATCCCAGTTATCAACTACCTCACCCCCTTTTGTCAAGTGCTTCGGAAACTCCGGCGCAGGCCAGGCGTCTAAGGGCTGTCCCACCAGACAGGTTGAGAAGGGATTCTCCGGTGATGAGGCTGACAAACAAAGCGTGTCCTGGCCCGTTAAGTTAGCCAGGGTGACCCATACATTATTCTTTGGTTGAGGTGGAATCCAAACCCTTGAGGAGAGTGCAGTAAATATGTTAAGGCAGATGGTGAGCAAGATAGCCGGACTCATCCTGCCGGTTCGCTTTGTTCCCCCGTCCCGGTTATCTTCAAATACAGGTGGACATATCTTGCGGGCACCCACCGTGGTCCATGATCTGTGGAAACACAAGCATAACCCCTTCCCCACGTGATTAAGTCATGCGGGCCCAACCACTGTCCTGTCCTGAGGTCCCGCATCAGCACTTTTGCTCCAGGACCCACCCGTTCCTGGGTCACCAGAGAACCAAAGTGCCAAAGGAGGGGTGGCATCGCAGCAGGAGTATCATCAGCAAGCTGCAAAAAATTCAAGACATATACAGCTTTAGCTAATCGTGCTTCAGGGGTTTCCCCTAGCATTCCCCCTTTTTGTTTTTGTAAAAGGCGTTTCAGGGTACCGTGCGCACGCTCAACAATACTCTGACCCGTGGGTGAGTGGGGAATGCCTGTGACATGTGTCACGCCCCAGAGTTGTAAAAAACAAGCTCCTTTTTGCGATACGTAAGCAGGACCATTATCAGTTTTGATCTGTGGTGGGACACCTAAAACAGAAAATGCACGCTGCCAACGGCGTAGGGCGTCCCGAGCTGATTCTCCAGCGTGAGCAGTGGCAACGAGGGCAGAAGAAAAAGTATCAATTGATACATGGATATCCCTCAAACGGCCGAATTCAGTAATATGTGTGACATCAGTTTGCCAAAGCTGTAAAGCACGTAATCCTCGTGGATTGGTGCCATAAAATATAGGTACATGTTGATCTTGACAATCGGGGCAGGCTGCAATAATATTGCGAGCCTCAGCGTTACTAAGATTAAACTGACGTTTTAAAGCACGATATCCCTGATGATAAAAACTAGGCGATGCTATCGCTGGCTGTTTAACATTGGGCACAGGTCCCAGGGCCACTGCAGACACTAAAGCATCAGCTTGTGCATTGCCTTCTACAATAAATCCTGGCAACTGGGTATGACTTTTAATATGCATCACGTAATATTCTTGCTGTCGCTTTTGTATTGTTATCTGTAACAGTTTCAATACACCAAACAGCAATTCATTGGTTACATTACCTAAAACAGCCTTATCTAAATGTTGTACCAGTCCGGCCACATCAGCCGAATCTGTCACAATGTTGACAGGGCTGGGGAAGTTCTGAAACACCGTGGTCATCGCCCGTAATTCTACGACTTGGGGCAAACCTTCTTGATGTTCGATCTTATGTTGCCATTGTGTTCCTTGTCTCCAGACAATGGCAGCTTTTCCAGTTTTTCCTGATCCATCTGTGAACACCGTGGGGCCCTCCACTGGGTTTCTGCGACTGAGATTTTTCTGTGCAAAGGCCATTTGGGTGCCCAGTTTGATCAGTGGGTGTGAAGGTAAATGGGAGCTCACCTGCCCTGTATAATTGGTCACAGCTGCTCGTAGGGCAGTGCTGTTAGCTAAGCACCATTCAAAATAATCCCTCTGGACAGGGACTACAAGCTGTTCGGGGTCTCTTCCCATCAGTTCTGAACGTCGAGTTCTAATTTTTATAATAACTTGTGCTATTAGCTCAAACAGACCAGGGGCTGTTTTCTTCGTCTTGTTGGGCAAAAAAATCTATTTTAAAACATGTAAGGGATCATCCCATTGTTCACACCATTGAGCAATCATAGCAAATGGCACTAATTGATCTACTAACACAAAGGCCTGCACCGAAACCGCTAAGTCAAGTCTCCATACGTGTTTACCACTAAGAGCTTGTTCTATTTCAGCTACCACTTTTTTTGCTTCCTCAGTTAACATTCGTGGGGCTAAAATATTAGTGTCACCTTTTAATAGCTCAGAGAGAGGTTGTAATTTGGAAGATGGAATACCAACATAGGGCCGAATCCAATTAATCATTCCTGCTCATTTTTGTACATCATTCAACGTTTTTACTTCTATTTGTAGTTGCATAGGTTGTGGCATGACTGTCTGAGCTAATACTTTCATTCCCAGGTATAACCACCGTCGTTGCCTTTGTACCTTTTCTGGGGCGATTATTAAGCCATATTCACACAATGATTCCCGTGTTTTCTGTTCCATTTTTTCTAACTCTTGCGGTGTTGCAGCCGCTAGCAGAATATCATCCATGTAATGGTGACAGTAATCAGATGGGAACAGGGCACGGATTGGACTCAACACTTTTGCTACAAACCATTGACAAATTGTAGGTGAGTTTTTCATACCTTGTGGCAACACTTTCCACTGATATCTTTTGGTAGGCTCCATGTTATTCACAGACGGAACAGTAAATGCAAATTTTTCTTTGTCTTGTTCTGCCAGAGGGATGGTAAAAAACCAATCTTTTAAATCCATTACAACAATTTCCCACCCCATAGGTATCATAGCAGGCGAAGGTAATCTCGGTTGTAGTGCTCCCATTGTTGCCATGACATCATTAATCTTTCTCAAATCATGCAACAATCTCCATTTCCCCGATTTCTTTTTGATAACAAATACCGGGGTATTCCAAGGGCTGTGTGAGGCCTCTATGTGTCCTGCAACAAGTTGTTCCATTACCAGAGACTGCAGGCTGTTAATCTCCCTTGGCTAAGGGGCCGCTGATCAACCCACACTGGTTTTTCTGTTAGCCATTTTAGAGCTAAAGTGGGCCGAGAAACGCCCTGCAAGACAGTGGCCCCGACTAAAAATCCGTCGTTATGCGAACTCCCCGTTGGCCTAAGCAGTCCCTTCCCCAGAGGTTTAAAGGAGCTGAGGTCACATATGGCCGCACTGTAGCCCTTTGCCCTTCTGAGTTTACAGTCACCATCGGGTTAGTGGACATAGAACTATTGGCAACCCCTCCGAGTCCTGCCACTCCCAAGGCACTGGAGGTTAATGGCCAAGCAGCAGGCCACTCCCGTAAAGAAATGATCGTCACATCTGCTCCAGTGTCTCATAATCCAGCCACTCGGACCTTCTTAGGAGTGGCATCACTAAGTTCAAGAACACAATGCATTTGTGGGCGTTGATCAGATACCGTCTGCACCCAATGAACTTGTGGCTTTCCCGTAGCACCAAAACCGCCATTACCACGTGTAACGTTGTCCCTTTGTGGAACACAACTTTGAAATGGGACTAACTGAGCAAGTCGAGTTCCTTTCTCAATAGTCACAGGTGGTGTAGCTGTCGATACCATGGCACATATTTGTCCTGTGTAATCAGCATCAATCGCTCCAACATGTACCATGAGGCCTTGTAAGATGCTACTAGATCTTCCTATTAGGAAGGCACTTAAACCTTTGCCAATTGGCCCCCAAGCGTCCAGGGGGACCTTGTGTACGATGGGGGTGGCTCCTCAGAGTCCACCACTTCAGTCCCTTCCTCACCCATTATAGAACTGCCCTCCTCATCGTCTGACTCAGGTGGCAAGGATGGAAAACCCAGACTCGAGATGGGGTTAGTAGAAATAGGAGGAGAAGGCCATGCCCCTGTTTCCCCCAAGGCTGGAGAGGGGGGTGCGGAGGGACGCACCAGTCCTTCAGGGTGGATAACACCCATCCCTCTTTGAGTCTCTTTTACAGCTGCTATTTGGTCACGAGGCAACACGTACTTATATTGTTTCTCTTTTGTGTTCATCGGGAGCAGTCCCTTATTTTCTTTAACAGCAATCCCCCGCCCCTTCATATCGTCAATGGGAGGTTTTAAGGCCAAGGGCTCAGGGGCTACGGATGGCTGTTCACTTCCTTCCACTAAATCTTTCTGCTCCTTAAAGTTCTTTAACGTGTCTAACAAAAGTCACCACAGGTTGCATGAATTCAAGCAGCAGCTTTTCTCCTCAGAAGCGAGTTATCATTTCTTTGGTTCTCACCCACCCGCACCCCAAAAATTACCTTCGGTGTGATGCCGTTTGAGGAGAGCCCACTGGGAGGACTGGCCCTGAAGCAGGTTTGTGCACGCAGCCGTCTCTCCACAGGTGACGTCTGCCCCAAAGCGCCCGCATCGCCTTCGGAAAGGGAGGTTACCGCCCTGAAAGAGACAGCAGAGAGATGGTTTGTCAGGAGATATGCTCTGTTCCAGATGTAGCAATGGCAAATTTGGACAAAAGGAGAGAATTATCCACCTACCGTGGTCAGCGGAGCCAAGTAGAGCTTGCCTTGGATTTCCAGCTGGAAAGCAAGAAGGATGGAGGAGCACGTCAGGAGAGCTGAAGCAGCAGTGGTTAAACAGAAGGATATTCCAGGTAGCGATTGTAGCACTTGCCTTGGCTAAATGTCAGTGGGAAACCCAGGAAATCACTGGTTTTTCTTCGAGAGCCCCAACTATTCCAAGAGAATGTATCACTTGGAGAAAAGAACCAGAAACTGGAACCGCTCCATTGGTTTTCAGTGCTCACCTTGGAGAAAACTCAAAGCAGTTACAGATCTAGAGGGATGCAAGACTGGCTAAAGGATGAACGCGGAGAGGGGCCAGAACTGCTCCAAGCACCCGTCGCTCCCCGGGTGATGTTGGGTGGCCCACAAAACGCTCCCAGGAAGCCGACTGCTGTAACGTGCCGCAGAAGGGCAGTGACGTACCCACTTGAGGGGACATTTTAGCACTAGCGCTTCAGGGAAGCTGAAGCTTTACTTGTCCCGTTCAGCTCATCCTGCTTCACCCTCTCCCAGGCAGCCAACGGAGCTGGTTTTGCCAGCGCAGCCCCCTGCTACACGCTCCCTGCTGGAGCCTGCCCTGGTGCGGCTCTCTCTTCAGTGTGCTTCCCTAGACTTCCAAATCAATGCAGCCCTGGAGGGATCACCGGGCTCCCAAATCCCCCACCCCAGAGCAGCGCAGAGCAGGGCCCCCGCACCTTACCTGCGTTACCCACGGGCACAGCCTGCTCTGCTCGTAGCGCTTGGGCTTCGTACACGGCCTGCTCTTCTTCTGCCCCCGGGCCCGCTTCTGCTCCACGGGCTCCTTCTCTGCTGCTCCACCATCCTCTCAGCTTTCCCCGTCCTGACCGAGGTCCTCTGACTTCACCCATTTGGCGGGGGACTCGCTCGGGAAGCTGCCGACCTCCTCGTCCTCCTTGACCTTCTCTTCCTCCTCTGCCTCCGCCTCCTCGCCCCCGCCGCTGGGCTCGCCCCGGGGCCGCAGGTAGGCATGGAACTGCTCCTTGGAGGCGAGGAACCTACAGAAACATCACACCCCTGTCACCCCAGCCATGGGGGGAGCGGTGTGACAGGGCCATGGGGGACAGGGGGCTGCTGGGGGGACAGCGGGGCCGGGCATGTACTGGGGGGGCAGTGCAGAGGCTTGGCATGTACCGGGAGGGGGTTATGGGGGGGCCGTACACGTAGTGGGGGGCTTATGGAGGGCCCTGGCCCCTACCAGGGGGGTTATGGAAGGGCCATACCTGTACCGGGGGGGTTATGGAGGGCCCTGGCCCCTACCAGGGGGGTTATGGAAGGGCCATACCTGTACCTGGGGGGTTATGGGGAGGTCTGCGCATGTACTGTGGGGGTTGGGGGGGGGCCCGGGCACGTACCGGGGGCCCGGCGGGGCAGGGCCGGGGCCGGGGCCGTCGTGGGCCCGCACTCACCGGGTGTCGCGCCGCCATGCTGCCGCACACGGGGATGAGGGCAGGGGCCAGGCGGGCCACGTGACGGGGGCGCGTGCGCGGGGCGGCTATAAAAGGCCCGGCGGCGGCCAGGCCGCCTCAGAGCGGCGGCGGGGCTGGGGTGCGGCGGCCGGGCGGGCTGTGTGAGGGGTCGCAGCGCCGCTGAGGTCAGTGTCCGTCCGGCTGTGGGAGGCTCTGAGCGCTCTGCGGGGGAGCAGGGCCTGTGGGCTGGGGGCGGCCCTCAGGAAGGGCCTGGCCGTGGGGGCAGGACCCCCGGGGGAGGGGCTGTCCGTGTGGGGAGGGGCGGCGTGGGGCGGCCGGTGTGTGGGCCTTGCACCGCGGAGAGGTGTCGTCCCGTGTTGTGGCTCCTGAGGGCCTGTGTTTTGGGGCGCCTCCTGGGTGCTGACCTGTGAGGCGTTCGGGATGAGCAGCAGCTGCTGTGCCGGGGGAGCAGGGCTCATCCTGGCTCGAGGGACAGAGCAACCCCCCTAGAGGCCCCCATCTGGTGACCTCTGAGGGGTTCTGTGCTTTGGGGCTTTGGCTCTTCTGCCTCCTGCTGGCTGTCAGCTGGAGAAGGTGGAGCTCTCTGCAGAGATGCAGGGCGCTTGGTGTGGGCTTTTTTAATGTGGGGTTTTTTGAAGCAGTAAATGCAAGGCCTGGTTGCTCAGGGCTCAGCTGTCTCCCATTGCACAGAGGTGTAAATCTGCTTGAAGCTGTCCCGTGGGCAGAATTCTGTTGTGGCTGCTCCGGCAACAGGGTTTTCCACATTACCCTTTGGAAGCGTTTTCAAGCTCAGCCCAGCAGAGGTGTGAGAGGGCTTTGTGTTTCGGCTGCTGGTGGCCCATGGGAGGAACTGTTTTTTGCTCCTCCTTTGCTGAGGGCGTTGTGCCTTCTTCCTGCTGTGGGCAGGCTGCAGGATGGATGGAGGAGCCGTGGGACAAAGTCACCTTCCCTCTGGGGGCTGGGGTCGTTCTCTGACATGGGCTGTAGCCAGCACAAAGCTCACTGCAGATGTTTGGTGCTGCCACACGTTCCTGGTGGGTGTATGAAGGAGGCTGTGCTGCTAATGCAGCGAGCAAGGGCTGGTGCTCATGAGAGTGGCCGGAGTGCAAAGCCTGTCCTTGTGTTTGGTGTGTGGGTGGGAGTTCAGACTGAAAGACAGAGTCATGTGACAAGTGTGGGGTGCTTGGTGTGAGATGGCACTCGCTGATTTCTGCTTCCTCCCCTCTAGCTGCCCCATCTTCCCCATGTGTTTGGGACCCTGGTTGCAGCCTCTCCAGCTCCATAGTCATAGAATGGGGTCATACGGAGGTTGGAAGCGTGTCCAGGGGAGCGAGGAGCTGTGAATCCTGTGTTGCGGCTGCCTGAGCTGGAAGGCTTTCATGGGCGAGTACAGTGCTTGGATCTCCAGAGCTGTCGCTTCAACATCCTTCAGCAGCACTAAAGCAGCTTTGAAGAAAACCACTAGCCAAGAACTCGCTGGGAAAGGCCAAGTCAGGAGAACAGGAAAGGCTGATGGCAGGAGAGTGTGATGTGTATACAGGGAGAAGTAAGTCAGAAAAAGTTGAGCTGCTTGAACGCCCAAGTTAAACAAGGGACAGGTATGAATGAAAATACCCTTTCAGCGGGGCTGTGGCACCTGGTGGGGGCCCATTCCCGCTGACCCCCCCCGTGCTCCCCTCCCCTCCCACACAGGCACAGAGCGGGGCTGGAGAAAGATCTTTTAATGGAAAAACACAGGAGAAAATGTCCTAACAAAGCCACTCTAAGCCCCCCTCCCCTAAACGCATCCCTCCCCCACCCTCCCCAAATACACTCCCTCCCGCCCCCTCAAATACACGCTGGTCCTCTAAACACATCCCTCCCCGTGCCCCCCAGGTACACTGCCTGCTACAACTTGTAATGGAAAAACAGGAGAGAAAAGGCCCTATCGAAGCTACTCTAAGCCCCCCACCCCTAAACACATCCCCCCATCTCTCAAAATGCATTACCCCACCTCCAAATGCACCACCCTCCCCCAAACACACCACCCTCCCAGATACAATCCCCTCCCTTAAATCTGCCTCCCTCCCCTAAATACAACCCTCCCCCACCCCCTAAATGCACCCCCCCTCTGCCCCCCATCATCTCTGTCTCCTCACTGGGGGGGTCTCTTCCCCCCTGCCACCCCTGGGCAGCCTGCCAGAGCCCTGCGCTTGCTGGGTGGTGGCGACGGGGGGCTTGGCCCCCGCTTTGTCCCCCGCTTCTCCACCACGGTGGGCTGGGCTGGCGGTAGCTCCGTCCCCACGTCCCCCCACGGCTCCTGGGACTCCGTCCCATAGAGGGATTCTTCTAGGATGCGGATGGCCTCCAGGGTCTCCTCCACGCTGTAGTACTCGAAAGGCACCTTCTGGGGCACTGCAAGGTGGCCGTCCTTGTCCCCGAGGGCTTGGCTGTGGGGGACAGCAGAGGCGCTGCTGGGGACATCTTTCTCCCAGGAGATGTCAGTCTCGCAGGGGTTGTTGCTGCTCCAGAAGGTGTCACTCTTTAGGGAGATGATGCTGTGGTCTGAGCTGTTGTCTTCTGAGGAGATGTCGCTTTTTGGGGAGAAATTGTGCTCTGGGGAGGTGTCGCTCTTGGAGGAGATGTTGCGCTCTGTAGAGATGTCATGCCCCGAGGAGGTGTCACTCTTTGGAGAGATGTTGTGCCCTGAGATGTCACTCTCAAAGGAGATGTTGCTCTTTGGGGAGGTGTTGTTCTTTGGGGAGATGTTGAACGCAGAGATGTTGCTCTTTGGGGAGATGTCACTCTTTGGGGATAAACTGCGCTCTGGGGAGATGTCACTCTTGGAGGAGATGTTGCGCTCTGGTGAGATGTCACGCTCTAAGGAGATGTCGCTCTTTGGGGAGGTGTTGCTCTTTGGGGAGATGTTGAACGGTGAGACGATGTTGCTTTTTGGGGAGATGTCACGCTCTGAGGATGTGTCGCTTTCTGAGGAGATGTTGCTGCCCAGGGCTGTCTGCGTGGGGGAGGCCCTGCTGGAGCTGTTGGTCACTGAAGAGCATTCCTCGGTGTTTTCAGAGGCAGGGATGGAGGTTGGGTGCTGGGGCCACCGCTCTACCCTCTCTGCCAGCGCCACCACGTTCCCCAGGTGTGGGGACACCGGTGTCAGGGTCCTGGCCGACCTGCACTGCGTCTGGGGAGGAACCAAAGAGCCTGAGGGCGTCTTGCAGGAGCATCTCCTCGGTCACTTCAATGTTGGCATCCAGGTTGATAGGAGCTTCTTTGTGTGGGGCTGCAATGGGTCTGGAGGAGACGCAGGTGCCCGTGGGGATGCGGCTGGCAGGGGGTGTCTGTGCAGGTATGGCCGTGCCGGAGCTGGTGGTGCCTGCAGGCTGTCCCTTGAGGTGCTGGCGTCCGGGGATGGAGGTGAGCAGCAGCGTGGGGGCTGCGGGCACCGCTGTGCCCTGGTGGCCGTAGGCTGGGAGCTGCGTCAGTTGGGGCAGTGGGTGTTGTCCCTGGGGGGTGCCAGGGGCTGCCCAGGCTGGGAGGGTCCCGCAGCCCCCAGGGCCCCACAGGGCAGCGCCTGGTGGAGCAGCGGTGCCATGGCTGAGGGTGGCAGTGGCCGGCGCAGGCACATTGTTGACCGTCCACTCGATGTGGATGAAGCTTGGGTCGACGCCGTAGCCACCGCATGGGGCCCTGTGCAGCCCTGTGTGGGTAGAACAGAGCTGTGCTGGGCCGTGGGCACCCCCCGGGGGACCCGCTGAGCCACACCCCATGGCCATCAGGGCGCTTATGGTGTCACGGTGGCAGAGGGGACAGGGGTGCCATACCTGGTGGTGGGGCCTGTGGGACCTGTGGGGCTGCCCCCACTGGGGGTGCCCAGGCTGCAGGGAATGGCTGCTGCTGCCCGGGCAGTGGGAACAGGGTGGCTGCGCCTGGAAGAGAGACAGGAGCCATGGTCGGCAGTCACCTCCTGCGCTCTCGTCCCCGAGAGGTGGCCCCAAGTATTGGGGAAATTCTCAGGAACTGGGATTCACTGGGCAGGCGAGGGCAGGGACACTCAGCCGGGCTTGCTGAGCCCCCGTGCCAGAACTGCCGGGGGGGGAACAGGGGAGGTGGGATGGTGAAGGTGACCATGGAGAGGGGAGGGGGAGGCTGAAGGTGCCCAGGGTTCTTGAACACCAATGGTGTTGGGGTGGCCGAGGGGACAGGGGTGCCATACCTGGTGGTGGGGCCTGTGGGGCCGCCCCCACTGGGGGTGCCCAGGCCGTGGGGAAGAGCAGCTGCTGCCCGGGCGGTGGGAACAGGGTGGCTGCGCCTGGAAGAGAGACAGGAGCCATGGTCACCTCCTGCGCTCTTGGCTCCGAGAGCATCCCCGGGCTGTGGGTCGGGGTCTGTCCCTGCCTTGGGGGTAGAAGGTTTGTGGGAGCACAAAATCGTGCAGGCTCTGCGGCGCCGGGGGGGTGCGGGGGCCGTGCAGTGTGAGCCACCGAGGTGGCAGCGCCATGGTGGGTCCCCTCAGTCTCTCCGCTGCTAAGGACTCTTTGGCGTCTCCAGGATGGAATGTTGGGGCTCCCTGTGCTCCGCCCCCTCCCAACAGCCCCCCCAACAGCCCTCCCAGCTCCTGCTGGGGAGGGAAGGGG
Organism: Rissa tridactyla; assembly: GCF_028500815.1. Classification (NCBI taxonomy): domain Eukaryota; kingdom Metazoa; phylum Chordata; class Aves; order Charadriiformes; family Laridae; genus Rissa; species Rissa tridactyla. The sequence goes on from NC_071480.1 coordinate 221,250, forward strand.
CTCGGGGGGGCTGAGGGCCTGCAGCCCTTACTGGTAGCTACCGGGGGCTGTGGGTGCAAGTGCCTTTGGCTGGAGCCTTGGTGCCTTCCCAGAGCTGGGGTGTCCTTGGGGTGAGTGGGGCTCTGTGGGACGGTCCCACGGCTGAGGGGCTGCACTGGAGGTGCCGGGCTGTGTGTGGGGGGGTGGCAGGGCAGGGGTGGAGGGGTCGCACTGTGCCCAAGGGAGAGGTTTGATGGTCCAGCCACGGTGGTGCAGTGGGGGTCTGCGACCCATCGCCCAGCCAGGATGCCGGCACTGAGGCCATGAGTCTCTGGATCTCTAGGGGATGAGGAGACACCTCTGTGTCAGGAGCCCATCTCCTTATGGCAGATTTCATCTTCCCAGAAAGCATGTGGGAAGCCCCTGGTGCTGTGAGGAGCAGGGCTGGGCAATTCCTGCAGTTTGTGGGAGATGGGAACTTCTTGTCGGTAGCGCTCGGGGGCCATCGAGGAAAGGCCCTGCGAGACATGGTGGTTGTGAGCGGAGAAGGACTCATGGGAGACGGGAAGGTCTTGGCTGCAGCCATCATGAAATGGTTGAGTTTCAAATTGTCAGAAAAAGGGTGGGCAGAGTTGCTCCCCTGGATTTTGGGAGGTGAATGCCCCATTAGGAAGGTTGCTGGTGATCCCAAACTGGGAGGTGCTGTTGAGTGTGTTGAGGGCCAAGAGGCCTTGCAGAAGGCTCTAGATGGCTTGGAGCGTTGGGCAATCCTGAGCGGTGTGAAATTGAAGCAGTCCAAGTGCCGCGTTCTGCAGGTGGGAGGGAGGGAGGGAGTAACGGCGGCACCAGTGGGAATGGGGAGGGGGCGTCTGGGGAGCAGCCCTGCAGAAAGGGGTGTGGGGGTGGTGAGCAGCTCAGGAGGAGCCAGCAGTGTCCCCTGGCACCAAGAGGGCCAGCGCATCGTGGGGGGCATCAAAGACAGTAGAAGCAGGCGGCCAAGGGAGGGGATTGTCCCGCTGTGTTCAGCGCTGGCGCGGCTTCACCTGGAGCACTGTGTGTGGTGCTGGGCAGCCCTGCAGTTAACTCGTGGTCAGCCCTGCAGTTTGGGTTCTGGTCTTTCTCTTCCCTTTTCCTCCTTGTCTGGCGCAGACCAGCTCCCCACGGCCCCCGAGAGCTGCGGGCGGTGGCGGTGCAGCTGCTGCAGGGGACGGGAGTTTTGGGTGCAGGAGGGTGCTCGGGGCGGGGGGTTGGTAGGCTGGACGTGGAGCAGCAGCGGTGCCGGGAGCTGCGCCGGGCCCTGCCGAGGCCAAGGGGACTGCGCCCGACCAGGGCCCGCAGCGGCTCCCCCCGCTCCGGCGGCATCACTCGGGCAGGGGCTCAGCCCCCGACGTTTGGGGGTGCCCCGACGGGGACCGGGGACCTCCCCCAGCACCTTCTGTGCGCCGGACCCGCAGGGGGGGGCCACTGCCCAAAGGCGCCCTTGGCTGCGTTGGCCCCAGGCTGTGGAGCTGCGAGGGGGAACGGGCAATAAAGAGCTGGGGTTTCCAGGCACTTTTGGCCCCTGCCGTCATTTCTTTATTTCTTTCCTTATTTCCCCCCACTGCTGGTGTCGGGGCTGCCCAAGGTGCAGGCAGAGGAGGGGAGGAGGGTCCCTGCCTGGCCGGCAGCTCCCCCCTGGCCGTTGTGGGGGTGATTTGGGGTGATGGGGCAGCGCAGGGAGGCAAAGCCGGGCTGCGGAGCTGCGGATGGGGGTGATTGTGCCAAGGCTTTGGGGGTTTTGCCCCGAGCCCTGTCCCCGCAGGAGGGGACGCTGGCCGGGGTCCAGCCGAAGGCCTGGCAGCCCTTGTGGTCATGTGTGTTTGTCCCCTCCCGCTCCCCAAGGTCTGTCCTTGTCCCGGGGGCTCTGTGCTGCTTTCTGCGTGGGGCCGTGTCCGTGGGTCCGGCGGGGACCCGTCTGTCCTGGCTGCCCCTGGGGAAGGGGACAGGGGAGTCCCCCTCCCCGCCACTGCCACCCCGCTGGCTTTGATTCGGCCCTGGGGGCGGCTCGGTGCCCTTCGGGGTCCCATGTGGGGCTGTGGCACCTGGTGGGGGCCGATTCCCATTGTCCCCCGCGCTCCCTCCCCTCCCAGACAGGCACAGAGCGGGGCTGGAGAAACAACTTTAATGGAAAAACACGAGAGAAAAGGCCCTATCAAAGCTACTCTAACCCCCCCTCCCCTAAACATGTCCCTCTCCCCACCCCCCCAAACACACCACCCCCCCCAGATACAGTCCCCTCCCTTAAATCTGTCCCCTGTGAGAAACAAGTTCCGGTCAGAATGAAATAGGCTCAGGCAGAATCCTATGTGAAGCACATTTTTATCCACGTTCTTGCAAGAGCGGGTGACCTAGCAAGTGGGCACACTTCCAGTTCTTGAAACACACCTTTTTATTCCCTAATCCCGGATGAATTTTTCCCTCCCCTGTTTCCCATTGGTTAGGTACTCCAGGGTTCACAGTCTGTCCGAGGCACCTAAAATTCTTCCCGGGTGTCCTGCCTCTGTTTACTTCTCTTTATGCTACACCTAAAGGGATTATCTGACTAGTTTATTTCTTTCCTTTTTGGTAAAAGATTGCTCAATGTCATTAGCCCTGGTTAAATGTTTGACTCCCCTTCTAGACACTAATCCAGTAGGAATCAGTTTGTCCTTTTATCTGTGTGATAAGAGATGTTCTACAAGCCTTTGCTGGAGCCTCTTTGTCTTAGTCATTCCCTTATCGTGTCACCTCTGATGGAAACGGCTTTTCTCCTCTGAAAAAGCAATACCTGTCTTTCTTACAACTTCCCCCTTTCCTTTTTCATAATCTTATTGTCTTTTGCATTTCTAGGGCATGGTTCCATATGAGGCCTCTAGACCTGACAGCATGATGTTACATTCTTCTTCTTCTCGAGAGTTTTTATTTTCTTCTAGATGAAGCATTTTTCCAGGCTATGGGGGAGGGTCTACTTCCATTCGTTTCGTTAGGGCAGTTTCAATCAATCACTGAACTAATCCTCGCACACAGGGAATGATATAGCATCCTACAGCCACTAACATTCCCGCTACCATTAAAAGAGAAGTCAATATTGATACCGCCACACCTTTCCATTTCCCAAACCAGGAATCCAGCCAACCTGTCCGTGAGGTGTCTATTCCAGAGTTCTCAGCTAACTCATCAGCTAGACTGGTGGGCCCTGGAAGGGCTTTAGTTATAGTACCATCTGGAGCTGGATTGTTGGGGATGAAGGTACAGCGCCGATTCCCTAGCATTACACACACCCCTCCCTTCCCCGCTAAGACCATGTCCAGGGCAATCCTATTTTCCCATGCCATTCGGCTGGTTGCATCCAATTGTTCCGCTATTCCCTTTTAATGTATCTCTGGTATAATTAATAAACTTCTGTTGGTTATAGTAAATATAATTTATCCAATCTACATTTCTGTTTATAGTTACCCACCAGAAAAAGACAAATTCGAATCCTGCTCCTATCCAATTCCTTGCTTTGTGTTCATCTGGGACCCCTCTAGGGACTCCAATGGGATCTCTCTCTAGATCCGTTCATCAAGGGATACACCTCAACTTCTTTTTACTCTATTGCCTGAGCTCAGGGATCCTGTTCCTTTTTCAAATGCCAGGGTGAATGGTATTGCCAATTGTACCATTCCACATGTACCTTTCCAGTTAGCCGGCAACACAGATCGCAAAGTCCTCCCTCCACAATACCACCAGAGATCCGCCCGAGGCACTCGTAACGCTGAGCCGTTTCCTCTTACATCCTTGGTCACATTCAGAGTTTCAGTGCACAGGGTAAATCCCCCCCCAGGTTTGGCAGCATTCACACCCTGCCGTGAGAGGCACACTGGATGGTTCCCAACTGCTGTGGAAAATTTAACGTCTCTAGAGTCCAAGGCAGGAAACAGTAAGGAAAGTGAATGACAAGTCTCATTTCCCCAGGCGGTCTTTTCTTGGTATAATGCTATCAGACACCACATCCCTACGGAATCTTTCGTCCACCCTAAGGGAAAAGGGACGATCTGTGCTGGGGGCCTTTCTGAGGCACAAGCAGACCAATTGCTTTGGTTCAAACTACTAACAGTATATTTTACCCATTCTACCCAAGCATTCGTCTCACCGTACCCTCTTTCAATCCCAAATGTTTGTCTAAGACCTTTAATCTCAGCAACCGTTACCAAAGCTGGATCATTCGGTGGTTCCCACTGTTGTATTACTGGGAGTTTAGTAGTCATAGTTGTCCCTTCTGCTTAACTGCTATTTTCCAGTACGTCTATTCTAAATCTTCCCCTTGGATCTCTTCCAGACACATCTGCTGCTATTCCATACATTAGGTTAGCCGTATCATCCCCCTGGGTTACAGTAATCCACACAGGATTACATTCAAAAAGGCCACGCTCTGGGGAAGGTGGTCCTTTGTAAAAATGTATTTTCTTTTTGAGAGGGTAATAATAAGAAGGCTTGATCCACTTATCAATGGCCCACCCTCCAATTTGGGTGGTCCACCACAACTTCACTCCATCGGTCACAAGGTGCAGCCCTTGCTGCAAGCCTTTGCTGGAGCCTCTTTGTCTTAGTCATTCCCTTATTGTGTCACCTCTGATGGCAACGGCTTTTCTCCTCTGCAAAAGCAATACCTGCCTTTCTTACCCCAGGACTTGGCACGAGGATTTGCACAAGGCCTCACACCAGGGTTTGTTCGAGGGCTCTTCAGGGGCTGGGGGGAAATGAGGGGGCGGGGGATCAGGGGCACAGGGTGGGGTGGGCGTTGATGCGTGGTGGGTATTGCACAAAGGTTTGCACGAGGGTGCATCGGGGGGCTGAGGGGGCACTTGATGGGGTGGGGGAGGGGTTTGGGGGGTTGGGAGGGGGCAGGGGGTGGGGGTGAGTAGGGGGGGGAAGTGCGTGAGGGGGGCTCGCATGAGGATTCACACAAGTGTTTGTAGAGGGTGGGGGAGGGGCTTGAGGGGGGACACGTGTGAGGGGGGGTGGTGAGTTCACACGAAGGTTCGGGTGGGTTGAGAGGCTGGGGGAGCATTCCCAGGAGCGTTTGCACAAGGGTTTGCACGAGGGTTTGCACAAGTGTTCGTGGTGGGGTGGGGGAGGGGGTGAGGGGGGATTTGGGGAGGGTGGCACAGGAGGGGCTTGCACAAGGTTTTGTGGGGAGCTGGAAGATTGGGGGGTAGGGGAGGGGTCTCACAGGAGTGTTTGCACAAGAGTTCATAGGGGGCTGGGGGGGTTGAGGGGGTGAGGGAGGGATTTGAGGGGGATTTTGGGGGGTCGGGGAGGGGGTGGATGATGGTACATGAGCGTTTGCACGAGGATTTGTACGAGGCTTTGTAAGGAGTTTGAAGGGGTGGGGCAGGGGGTTCACGGTGGATTCGGGGGTGGGGGGAGAGGTTGGGGGTTGGCATATGAGGGGGTCGCAGGAGGATTTTCACGAGGGTTTGTAGGGGGCTGGGGGAGGTTTTTGGATGGAATTTGGGGGGTGTGGGTGGTGGGTTTGCACAAGGGTTTGGGGGGTTCAGAGGCTGGGGAGGGGGGATGGTGGCATTTAGGGTATTTTGCACATGGACTCGCACAAGAGTTTGTAGGGTTTGTAGGGCTGGGGGTGTTTCAAGGGTGGGGGAGAGGGTGGAAGGGGAGATTTGGGGTGGGAGGGGTAGGACGTGGGGTACGGGGGGGCTCGCATGAGACCCTGCACTAGGGTTCGTAGCAGGACTGGTGGCGTGGGATTGGGATTCTGCTCGAGGCCTCGCACAAGGACTCACATGGCGGTTCCTAGGGGACTGGGGGGGTTGGGGGAGGGGCTTAGAGGGGATTGGGGCGGGGTGGGGTGGATTTGGGGGTGGGGGAGGGGTGTGGGAGCTGGGGGTGAGGCAGGAGGGGGCTCGCACAAAGATTCGCACAAGGGTTTGTAGGGGCTGGGGAGGGGGTTGAGGGGGGACTTAGGGCGTGGGGGAGGGGGGAGTGGGATGGACGGTGGCCCATGAGGGGGTTTTGCAGGAGGATTCGCACGAGGCCTCGCACCAGGGTTCACCGGGAGCTGGGGGTGTCGGGGGGTAGGGGAGGGGGCTCACACGAGTGTTTGCACAAGGGCTTATAGGGGTTGGGGGGGCTTGGGGGGTGGGATTTGAGGGGGAATTTGGGGGGTGTGGGAGGGGGCGGATGATGGTATGTGAGCGTTCGCACGAGGGCTTGTGGGGGGTGGAAGACTGGGGTGTGGGGAGGGGGCTGAGGTGGGGTTTAGGGGCTGGGGGAGTGGAGGTAGATGTCACACAAGGGGACTTTGCACGAGGGTTTGCATGAGTGTTCGTAGGGGTCTGGGGGTGTTGTGGGTAGTGGGGGGGGATTTGGGGTGTGTTGGGGGTAGGTGGGGGGGTGGGGCAGGAGGGGGCTCACACAAGACCTTGCCCGAGGGCTCATAGGGGGATGATGGTGTGGGGTTGGGATTTTGCACGAGGCCTCACACGAGGGTTCACGGGAGGCATTTTGGGAGGGGGGGGGCAGGAGGTGGGTGGTGGCGCATGAGGGGGCTGGAACGAGGCTTTGCACAAGGATTCGCACGGGGCCCTGCACGAGGGTTCGCACGACAGCTCATGGGGTGCTGTAGGGGGAAGGGGCGTGGGGGAGGGGTTTGAGGGCAATTTGGAGGGTGAAGGGGGGGTTCAAGGGGGATATAGGGGGTGGCGAAGGAGGAGGCTTGCGCGAGGGTTTGCGTGAGGTTTGACAGGGAGGGCTGGGGTGGTGGGTAGGGGTGTGAGGGGGCATTTGGGGGCGGGGGAGGCGGTGGATGTCGTGCAAGGGGGTTTTGCCCGAGGGTTTGAAGGACAAGTTCCCCAAGGGCTTGTGTTAGGGAGAGCGGGGGGTGTTGGAGGATGTGGGGAACGGGGTTGAGGGGGGATTTGGGAAGGGGGGAGGGGGTTTGCACGAGGCCTTGCATGCTGATTCGCACAAGGGTTCACAGGGGGCTGCGGGGGTTGGGAGAGGGGAAGTAGGGAAGTGGGGGAGGGGCTGTTGGGGGGAGGGGAGAGGGAGGTGGGCGGGGTGGGGGCTGTCACAAGGGTTTGCAGGAGGGTTGGGAGGGGTTGGAAGGTGGGGGAGGGGCTGGCAGAGATTTGGAGGTGGGGGAGGGGTGGATGATGGTACCTGAGCGTTCCCACAAGTTTGCACAAGAGTTTGCAGGAGGGTTCACAAAAGGGTTCATAAGGGAGTGGGGAAGGGTGGTGGTGGGGGAGGGGAGAGAGATTTGGGAGGTGAGGGAGGGGGCGGTGGCGCACGAGGGGGCTCGCGGTAGTATTTGCGCGAGGCCTCGCACGGGGGCTCGCACGAGGGATCCTGCAGGGCTGGGGGTTAGAGGTCTTGGGAAAGGGGTCGAGGGGGGATTTGGGGGGGTGGTACAGGAAGGGGCTGGCAGGAGGATTCGCACCGAGGCCTTGCACAAGGATTCGTGGGGGGATTGGGGGGGTGGGGGATGGGTTTGAGGGGGTATTTGGGGGTGGGGAAGGGAATGGGTGTCGCGCAAGGCATTTTTGCACGAGGCCTTCAACAAGGATTTCCACGAGGGCTTGTTGTAGGGGGCTGGGGGGGAGCAGGGATTTGGGGGATGAAGGAGGGGGTTGAGGGGGGATTTGGAGGGAGAGGGAGCGCCGGGGAGGTGTGTGTGCAGGGGTCCGGAAGGAGGATTCACACGAGGGTTTCCACAAGGATTCACACAAGGGTCCCTGGGGGTGGTTGGGGTTTTGGGGAGGGGTGGAGGGTTGGACTCGGGGGTAGGGCAGTGCACGAGGGGGCTTGCACGAGGGCTCGCACAGAGATTCACACGAAGATTCACACGAGGCCTTGCATGAGGGTTTGTGGGAGGCTGGAAGATTGCGGGGGGGGGCCGGGGTGGAGTGGGGCGATGTGCAGGAGGGGCCACAATCCAACTCACCGATCTCCTGGGTCCTCCCAAACCTCTGGGTCCCCCCTGAACACCTCGGTCTCCCCAGACACCCCTGTTCCCAACTCCCTGGGTCCCCCCAAAACCCGACTCCTGGAACACCTGTGTCCCTGCCAAACCCCTGGGTCCACCCAACTCCCGGTCCACCCCCAGACCACCATCTTCTGCCTGTTCCCAACCTCCTGGGTCCCCCCAAAGTCGTGGGTTCCCCCAAACTCTTCAGTTCCCCCACAGTCACCCATCTCCCTCCCACCTCCCTGATCTCCTCTGTCACTCCAAGCCCCTTGGCTTCCCCCATAGACATTCATTTCCAACCTCCTGGGTCTCCCCAACCTCTTGTATACCCCCAAGATCCCACCTCCTCCATCTCCTGAGATCCCCCCGAAATGTCGTCACCCTCTTGGCTGACTGGGTGGTGAAGAAGGTGGGGCTGAAGGCCAACCAGACGATGCAGGTGGTGTACATGGCGAAGCTGATGGGTTTGGCTTCACTGAAGGCCTCGGAGACCCCCCGGGCTTTGACAGCATAGACGGTGCAGGTCAACATGAGAAGAAGGGCATAGGCCAAGCAGCCCAAGGTGCCACCTTTGGCTATGTCACACCTAGGGACACCATGGGCATCTTCAGGGTTGGGGGTTCAACCCATCTTCTAGTTGATGAGGGAGTGAGGAGAGCAAAGGAGGAGCCAAATGGGAGCAGCCATCAGTTAGAGGCTGCTCAAGGTGAAGGTGATGACAAGTTGGGAGATGGGGCTGATGAAACAGGGAAGGGTCACCAACCATTTGCCAGGGGCTGTGGGGGGGGAGGACAATCAAGAGAAGAGCATGGGGTGCCCAGATGCCTGGGTTCCTTTTCAGACACATGGATCCACCCCCAAACATTGAGATTCCTCCCTAGAGGAGGAGGAGGAACCAGCCCACATGCCTCCATCCCCTTGGTTTGCTTGAGCCTCACATGCTTGGGTCCCCTTCCTGGACACCTGGGTCCTCCAGAACTCCATCCTACATCCCTCCTGACCCTCCATCCAAACTCTTGACCCGCGACCCAAAATCCTCCCCACAACATGGACTCCTGGGTCCTTCTTGGTCTCCTGTGTCCTCCAGAACTCTTGGTTTCCCCCATAACTCACCTTCCTTGAAGACAGAGTAGATGTAGTTGGTCTTGGTAAGGAGCATGGGGTAGGTGGAACCCCATCCTACGTCCCTCAACCTCAACTCATGGGTTCCTCCCTGGACTCCTGTCCCCCCCGGGTCTCCCGCGTCCTCCAAAAGCTCCGTGTCCCTCCATGACTCACTCTGCTTTAAGATCCTGTAGATCATGTTGGTCTTGGTGAGGAGTGTGGTGTAGGTGAGGCTCATCCCCAAGCCCAAGAAGAGTTTTGGTAGGGCGCGGGTGCCCACCCTGGGCATCCAGGAGGAGAACACTCCCTCTGGACATCTCACCCTATGTGGACATCCCACCCCACCCATCACGAGGACCCAGAGGAAGAACCTCCCCCAAGGAACGCAGATGACCATGGGAATCCACCAGGACACCATGGAGTCCCACCAGGAGATCCAGGGGAAGCACCTATAGGGTCACAGACATCCAGGAGAAAACTCCCCCATGCACATCCCACCCCACCCACAGAGGACCCATATGTCCAGGAAGAGCACCCAGCTGACCATGGGGGGGCCCACCAGGAGAACATGGAGGGGCACCCATGGGGACCCAGATGACCATGGGTGGACCCACCAGGACAGGTACCCATAGGGATGGGGAAGGTGGTTACACCCATAGGGATTTGAGGGGGTCCCTAAGGGCTGGGGGACACTGGCACCCTATGGGGGAAGGGGCATCTAAGGGGTGGGGAGGGGGCTCTGGCACCTATAAGGGTGGGGGGACACCCTACAGGGACTTGGGGATCCTGGACGCCTGGGTCCCCCCCAGCTCCCGCTCCCCTGGGTCACTGCTCCTGGATGCCTGGGTCCCCTGAGAGCTGTCACCAAACACAGGGCAGGGGTCACCCCCTCCCAGATGCCTGGGTCCCCTCCGCCAAGCTTGACCAAACTCCCGTGATCCTCTGCCCTGCCCCCCAATTAAAAGCAGCTGTTAATTACTTGGGGGGTGTTATTAGGGGTGCCCCCGCAACACCTCCTGGGGGTCCTGCCGTGTGTGTGGGTCCCTAATCCCTGCCATGGGGCTGACGGGAGATTGGGAGGGCTACTGGAACATTGAGAGGACCCAGAGGGGGTCTAAGGGGACATGGAGGGCTTGAGGGGACATTGGGGGTGGCTGAGGGGACACTGGTGGGGTCTAAGGGGACATATGGGGTTCAGAGGATACTTGGGGGAGTATGGGGGAGCTGAGGGGACATTGGGGGGGTCTAAGGGGACCCAGTGGGGACTGATGTGACATCTGGGGGGCCGAAGGGGCATGGGGGAGCTGAGGGGACATTGTGGGGCCTTGGGGGAATGAGGGGCCCCAGAGTGAGTTAGAGGACATGGCGGGGCTAAGGGGACATTGGCGAGGGGCTACGGGAGGCTGAGGGGACATGTCTAAGGGGACATTTTGGGTGGCTGAAGTGACATTAGCGGGGGCGAAGGGGCCTGAGGGCAGCCAGAGGGTGTTTAAGGGGACACGGAGGTGTTGAGGGGACATTGGAGAGGCTGGGCAGACGTTGGGGGGGGTGCGGCTGAGGGGACCCCTGGGGCGCTGAGGGGGACCCGGTGGCGCTGAGGGGGCTGTGGGTGCTCGGGGGTCTGAGGGTACCCGGGGGACGTGAGGAGGGCCCGGGGCGCTGGGGGGGGTGTGAGGGGACCCGGGGACGCACCAGCCTGAGAACGCGGAGCAGCCGCCGCGCGCCGCTCCCGCAGAAACGCCGCCGCGCGCTGCCCGCCGTGGCCACGCCCCCAGCAGTTAACGGCGGCCTGAGCCACGCCCCCACCCCGCGGCCCCACCCCCGCTTTGCGCTTTCCGGCCGCGCTTTACGGCCTTGTCGCGACAGCGGCCGCCGGGAGGCGGGGGGGGGACTCGGGCGTCCGCGGAGTGAGTCCCCCGCACACACTCAGGGGAAACTGAGGCACGCACAAGCCCTGAGGGTGGGGGGGGGGTGTCCTAGAGGTCCCCAGGCATCCGGGCGACACCCATCCCCCCTCAATCAAGGCGGTGTTAGCGCATGAGCGGCTGTTAGGAATGTTACAGTAGCTGGAGACAGCATTAGGAGCATTACGGGAGCCGGGCACCAGCAGAGGGTTAGGCTGAAGCCTGATATGAAGGCTATTAGCAGCTATTGTAAGCAGCTATTCGGGGTGTTACGGTAAGCGGGCCCCAATATTCGGGGCATTACGGGAGCTAGACCCCGCTATGACGGTAGCTCGGAGCCTGGTATCAAGCCTGGAGCAGCTATAAGGGGCCTTATAGTACCTGGACCCCAATATTAGGGGTCTTAAGGTACCTAAAGCCTGCTGTTAAGATCATCTGGGTGCCTGAAGCAGCTATTAGGGGCATTATGGTATCAGGTCCCCAATACTGGGAGCGTTATGGTGGCTGTACCCCACTTTTAGGGTGTTGCAGTAAGAGGCAAAATGGTTTTGGCAGGAAATAAACCCCCTTGCGTTCTAACACTCCTCACCGAGGCGGGAGGCCGGGTGCGGCTGGGTTTAAGTTCTGAGTGATGCCCAGTTCACCACTATCAGTCCAGTCACATTTAATATATTAAACTGTTATGATTTGGATACACTAATAGTGGGCTGCGCCTTCAGTCTAGTCGTGCTCATAAACCAGCACGGCCACTCTCGAGTCTCTGGTCGCGTTCAGTGAGAAACCAAAACGACCAGCTACTTAAACAGTGCGGTTTATTTAAGCAACAGATAGAGAGGTTCAGCCCGTTGACTGGTCCCAGAAGCCAAAGGCAGTCTGTGATGGAGTCCTCCTTGACTTGTTCACGATGGTGTCTTCCCTCATGCCGCCCCTTTCTTGGGCTATTTTTATACTATTTTTTACCTTCAAGGTGGAGTTTGAGTGACTTCAGTGTCGTGGTTTAGCCTCAGACAGCAACAAAGAACCACGTGCCGCTCGCTCCGGCCTTCCCAATACAGGAAGAATCGGAAGAAAAAGGCAAGACTCTTGGGCTGAGACAAAGGCAGTTTAACAGAACAGCAAAGGGAACAAGAAACACCAACAATAACACGGATCGAGGAATATACAAACAGGATTATGGAACCGCTGCTCCCCGCCACTCCCGACCAGACCCTGGATGCCCCAGTCCACTCCAAGGCTCCAAGTGGCGACTTCCTGCCTCCTCCCCCAGCAGCTCAGGGTGGGCATGGCTCACATGGCATGGAATACCAGGAAAAATTAACCCTATCCCTGCCGGAACCAGGACATTATCCACCCCTTAGTCCATACCATCTATGGTATGGCCCAGATCTTACAGGTTCCAATGAATTGCCACCACTTTCCCCTGTCATATATATACACACACATATATATTCATGCAGATATAATGCCCTTAGTTTATGGGCCATCCCTCCAAGGTGTCCATTGAGTTCTTATCTTTGATGGAGCTTTGGGCTCCATCTGTCAGAACAGTCTCTCAGGGCAGGTGAGATGCTGGGTGTGCTGGCCTGTTGCATGCTGTATTGTCGGAGCTTGTGACGGGTGCACCCGGTGTGGCTCATGCCCACAGTGCGTGGGCTGAAGATGTAGATCTTGAGGAAGTTGCTGGGCACCAGCTGCTGAGGTCAGTTCTTATCCCATCACCCCCGTGCCTTACTCGTAGTACAACTGATAGCAGTTATAGCAATGAGGACATACAGTGACAGTGTTACTTAACAACACACAATTTGATTCATTGGCTATTCTCACCCAAAATCAGATCCCCATGAGGTACACATCAGACTTCCCCATCCTTCCGCATCACCCACCAAGTGCACCCAGGCCCTTGGGCAAAAGAAATCCCACAGATGGGTTTGCCTTTGCCTGAGGCAGGACTGACCCAGACTGTCTTCCCTAACACGTTCTTCACGTGCACTACGGGGACTTTATCCCCTTCTACAGTACATGGAAGTTTTGATTGGGCAGGGCCCGCATGATTGGTGGATCCCCTGTTGTTAACTAGCCAGGCAGCCTTTGTTAAATGTGTATCCCAGTGTTTTAAAGTCCCACCACCCATTGCTCTCAGTGTAGTTTTTAACAGTCCATTGTATCATTCCATCTTCCCAGAGGCTGGTGCGTGACAGGGGATGTGATGTACCCACTCAATGCCATGCTCTTTGGCCCAGGTGTCTATGAGGCTGTTTCAGAAATGAGTCCCGTTGTCCGACTCAGTTCTCTCTGGGGTACCATGTCGCCACAGGACTTGTTTTTCAAGGCCCAGGATAGTGTTCTGGGCAGTGGCATGGGGCACAGGGTATGTTTCCAGACATCTGGTGATTGCTTCCACCATTGTGAGCACATGGCGCTTGCCTTGGCGGGTTTGTGGCAGTGTGATATAATCAATCTGCCAGGCCTCCCCATATTTATATTTCAGCCATCGCCCTCCATACCAAAGAGGCTTCAAACGCTTGGGTTGTTTGATCGCAGCGCATGTCTCACATTCATGGATGACCTGTGCAATAGTGTCCATGGTCAAGTCCACCCCTCGGTCACGAGCCCATCTATATGTCGCGTCTCTTCCTTGATGGCCTGAGGAGTCATGGGCCCACCGAGCTATGAATAGTTCACGCTTATGTTGCCAGTCCAGATCCACCTGAGCCACTTCAATCCTAGCAGCCCAATCCACCTGCTGGTTGTTCTGATGTTCCTCTGTGGCCCCATTCTTCAGTACATGGGCATCTACGTGGCGTACTTTCACAACCAGATTCTCTATCCGGGCAGCAATATCTTGCCATAGGTCAGCAGCCCAGATGGGTTTGCCTCTGCACTGCCAGTTGCCCTGCTTCCGCTGCTGTAGCCACCCCCACAGAGCAGTAGCCACTGTCCATGAATCAGTACAGAGACAAAATACTGGCCATTTTTCTCGCTCAGCAATGTCCAAAGCCAGCTGAATGGCTTTCACCTCTGCAAACTGGCTCGACTCACCTTGTCCTTCACTGGCCACTGCAACTTCTCGTGTAGGACTCCACACAGCAGCCTTCCACTTTCCATGCTTTCCCACAATACGGCAGGACCCATCAGTGAACAGGGCATATTTCTTCTCATTTTCTGGCAGTTTATTATATGGTGGGGCCTCTTCTGCACGCGTCACCTCCTCCTCTGGTGACATTCCGAAATCCTTGCCTTCTGGCCAGTCCATGATCACATCCAGAATTCCTGGGCGACTGGGGTTTCCCATTCGAGTTCGCTGTGTGATCCGTGCAATCCACGTACTCCATAGAATCATAGAATCATAGAATCTTCATGGTTGGAAAGGACCTTTGAGATCATCAAGTCCAACCATACACATGTAGCATCAGTTGCATGATGTGTGGTGGGGACCCTTTCTTTGAACATCCAACCCAGCACCGGCAGTCGAGGTGCTGGGAGGAGCTGTACTTCTGTACCCACCACTTCTGAAGCAGCTCGAACCCCTTCATATGCTGCCAATATCTCTTTTTCTGTTGGAGTGTAGTGGGCTTCGGATCCTCTGGATCCCCAACTCCAAAACCCCAGGGGTCGACCTCGGGTCTCCCCTGGTGCTTTCTGCCAGAGGCTCCAGGTAGGGCCGTTCTCCCCGGCTGCGGTGTAGAGCACATTTTTAACATCTTGTCCTGCCCGGACTGGCCCCAGGGCCACTGCATGGACTGTTTCCTGTTTGATTTGTTCAAAAGCTTGTCGTTGCTCAGGACCCCATTTAAAATCATTCTTCTTCCAGGTTACTTGATACAGAGGGCTCACAATTTGACTGTAATCTGGGATATGCATTCTCCAAAAACCCACAATGCCTAAGAAAGCTTGTGTTTCCTTTTTACTAGTTGGTGGAGACATAGCTGCTATTTTGTTGATCACAACCATTGGAATCTGACGGCGTCCGTCTTGCCATTTTATTCCTAAAAACTGGATCTCCTGCGCAGGTGCCTTGACCTTACTTCGTTTTATGGCAAAACCAGCTTTCAGAAGGATTCAGACTATTTTACTCCCTTTCTCAAAACCTTCTTCTGCTGTGTTTCCCCATACAATGATGTCATCAATGTACTGCAGATGTTCTGGAGCTTCACCCTGTTCCAGTGCAGTCTGGATCAGTCCATGGCAAATGGTGGGGCTGTGTTTCCACCCCTGGGGCAGTCGATTCCAGGTGTACTGGACACCCCTCCAAGTGAAAGCGAACTGTGGCCTGCACTCTGCTACCAAAGGGATCGAGAAGAATGCATTCGTTATATCAATCGTGGCATACCACTTGGCTGCCTTGGACTCCAGTTCGTACTGGAGTTCTAGCATGTCCGGCACGGCAGCGCTCGGCGGTGGCGTGACTTCATTCAGACCACGATAGTCTACAGTTAGCCTCCACTCTCCATTAGATTTTCGCAGCGGCCATATGGGACTGTTAAAGGGTGAGCGAGTCTTGCTGATCACTCCTTGAGCCTCTAGTTGACGAATCAGCTTATGGATGGGAATCAGAGAGTCTCGGTTAGGGCGATATTGCTGCTGATGCACCGTTGTGGTAGCAATCGGCACCTGTTGTTCTTCGACCCTCAACAACCCCACAATAGAAGAATCCTCCGAGAGACCAGGCAAGGTAGACAACTGTTTAACTTCCTTCGTCTCCAAGGCGGCTATGCCAAAGGCCCAACAGTACCCTTTTGGGTCCTTAAAATACCCTCTCCTGAGGTAATCTATACCAAGGATGCATGGAGCCTCTGGGCCAGTCAGAATGGGATGCTTTTGCCACTCATTCCCAGTTAGGGTCACTTCCGCCTCCAGTACAGTCAGCTCTTGGGATCCCCCTGTGACCCCAGAAATACAAATGGGTTCTGCCCCTCTGTAGCTTGATGGTATTAAAGTACACTGTGCACCCGTGTCCACTAGAGCCTTATACTCCTGTGGGTCTGATGTGCCAGGCCATCGAATCCACACCGTCCAATAAACCCAGTTGTCCCTTTCCTCCACCTGGCCGGAAGCAGGGCCCCTCTAATACTGGTCATAGTGTCCGTTACTCACTTCTTGCAGAAATGACTTGGAGGTTCCTTCAAGAGGATCAGAAGCAAGATCAGGCCTTCTGCTTTGTCTGGGGAACTGCCCGCTGGAAACTGGGGTGGCACTTTTCCTGGAGGGATCCCCTTTTGTGGTTGTCCTTCCTTGCAACTCCTGTACCCGTGTCCGCAGGATCGAAGTAGGTTGTCCATCCCACTTCCTCATGTCCTCTCAGTGGTCACGCAGGTAGAACCACAGGGTGCCTCGTGGTGTGTACCCTCTGTACTCTCTCTCTTGAGTGGGGAAACGCCTGCTCCTAATAGCTGAGACGCTGGCCCGTGCAGGTGAGGAGCAGGACATACTCTCTTCAAGTTGCTGGACCTTCCGCGACAGTTTCTCCACAGCTGAGACAAGGCGGGAAGACTTTCTTCATAGCGCCGGAGCCGGCCAGCCACCTCATCCACCATTGGTCCCTCTTCACCTTTCCATTCCATTACTGCCAGGGAGTTGGCATATGACGATGGTGCGCTCCGTACAAACTTCCGCTACATGGGCCTTGTGCATTGCACCTCATCAGGGTCTGTGGGTAAGTCTGCATTGTCCAAGTCATAATAAATCATCTCCCGCACGGCTAATTCTCTCAGGTACTGGATACCTCTTTCCATGGTAGTCCACTTGCTTGGTTGACATACAACATCCTCACTGAAGGGGTACCTCTCCCTCACGCCTGACAGGAGTCGTTTCCAGAGGCTGAGGGCTTGGGTCTTCTTCCCAATTGCCTTGTCAATGCCACCTTCCCTCGACAGGGATCCCAGCTGCCTGGCCTCCCTACCCTCTAATTCCAGGCTACTGGCCCCGTTATCCCAGCACCGGAGCAGCCAGGTGACAATGTGCTCGCCTGAAAGTCGGCTGAAATCTTTTCGCATATCCCACAGCTCACTCAAGGATAGGGATCGAGTGATTATCTCTGGTTCTGCCTCTTCCTCCTGCTCTCGTGATGGCCCTGGTTCATCGTCATCCCTTACTAAGAGAACTGATTTCTTCGTGTACTTCTTCTTCTGTATGGGGGCAACTGATACCGGCACGGGTTGGTTCCCTGGTTCAGCGGCAGTGGCTGCCACAGGGGTTCGAGTAGCTGCAGTGGCTGGTGCAAGGGCTGGAGTAGCTGCAGTGGCTGCCGCAGGGGTTGCAGTAGCCGCAGTGTCTGTCACAGGGGTTGCAGTAGCCGCAGTGTCCGTTGCAGGGGTTGCAGTAGCCGCAGTGTCTGCCAGTCTGGTTTCCATCTCTTCCCCCTGAGGGTGCTGCGTACCACTGAGCAGTACCTGGTGGATACTGGCCAGGGCCCAGCACAGCACGGTGAGTTGTGCCTCTCCAGAATAGCCACAGCATTTTCCCTTCAAATATTCTACCACTCTATCAGGGTCCTGTAATTGTTCAAGGGTGAAGTCCCAGACCATTGGAGGCGAGAAGTTCTCTAGGTACCTGCCCATGTTCTCCCACATGCCGTGCCACCCCTGGCTATCCAGCCTCGGAGCAGATCTCCGGGTGGTAGTCTTAAATAGTCGTTTAACCCTAAACAAGACCTGGAACGTATTCAGGAGACATAACACTAGGAACACGCTGGTTTGAGTATCCCAAGGATATTCAAAATTCTCAAAAGCTGTCATACCTGACCCGAAGCAGAAAAGGGAGGTGAAAGAGCTGGGGAAAGTGTCCCCCCGCCCTGTTTCCCCCACAGACTGGGTGTAATTATTAATAAATTCTGAGAGACGGTGCCCAATGTACGGACAGGACAGCAACACCACATAAACACCCCAAAATAGCTGTCTGAACAGTGATGTTATCATATCACAAACAGATATCGCACAGGGCAGCAGAATGATAATCCTCATCCCTCTCTCAAAGGTGATAAACAGCATCACGGGAAGTACATAAACCATACAGGACTTCACATAACACAGCCATGAGAACAAACCAAGCAACATGATGACCAGCGACTATTTACCTAATAAAATAAACGCATACAAAAAATTCATTTTTCCAAGGTCTAGTTGGATTCTGTCGTTATCTCAACCCTTCGAGCCCCATGTTGGGCTGTCGTGGTTTAGCCTCAGATGGCAACAACGAACCACGTGCCGCTCGCTCGGGCCTTCCCGATACAGGAAGAATCGGAAGAAAAGGCAAGACTCTTGGGTTGAGACAAAGGCAGTTTAACAGAACAGCAAAGGGAACAAGAAACACCAACAATAACACGGATCGAGGAATATACAAACACGATTACGGAACCGCCGCTCCCCGACTAGACCCCGACCAGACCCAGGCCGCCCCAGCCCGCTCCAAGTGGCAACTTCCTGCCCCCTCCCCCAGCAGCTCAGGGTGGGCATGGCTCACATGGCATGGAATACCAGGAAAAATTAACACTATCCCCGCCAGAACCAGGACAGTCTGTGATGGAATCCTCCTTGACTTGTTCATGATGGTGTCTTCCCTCATATCCCCCCTTTCTTGGGCTATTTTTATACTATTTTTTACCTTCAAGGTGGAGTTTGAGTGACTTTAGTCATATGTACTTTTATTATAATTGGTGTAAAATTCTCTTGCTTCACATTTAAAGGTATAGTTTACGAAAAATTCAGGGCGTAGACTCAAGGAGGACTGGTCGCACCTTGAAGGCGGGTAGCCTTTGGGACGGAGGTGTGTTTTGGTGTTATAATGACATTATAATGAGCAAAGTTCACACAAAGGACAGCATTTCATCAAAATTTGACAAAAGCTTGGCTCAGGGTAGCAAATAGGCAGCTTATCGGTTCCACAGTTCCATCTCGTTCCCAGATCTGCTGTATATCACAGGGCAGGGCTGCGGAAGGTCACATTCCGCTCCATCCCCCATGTTGCTTTGCAAGCAATATTGTACAGGGAATCGCAGATGTTGAATTCTTCGCATGCCAGCAGCGGCGGTATTCTACCTTAGAAGCCTTTTGATTTTATGCCTTTCCTTAATGTGTGAACAATACTGTATTTTTGGCCATTTTAGTAATTACTCCACACAGGGGAGAGACATTTCGGCCAGGGACAGGAAATAAACAGAGGTTATTTCAGGAATTTAGGTGTGCTTACCTACTAGGACACCTGTTCTTGCAAGAATGTTTAAATAAAATGTGCTTTGTATAGGTCACTGCCTGAGCTGTGGTTATTGGATAAGGAGCGTTTCTCACACCAAGCAGCAAGGAATGCACACAGCACTGAGGGCTGCATGAAGAGGAACATGGCCTGGAGGTCACGGGACATGATCCTTGTTCTCCAGTCAACACTTCAGAGAACACAGCATCCTATCACATCCTATCACATCCTTCATCCTATCACACTCCAGACCCTGGTGCCTCAGGGAGAGGTTTGTAGGCCCTCTTCCAACAGGGAACAGAGCCTGGCACCCAAGGAGGACTCAACCCATCCAACAGGGCAAGTCTCTGTGGCTGGAGAAAATGCTCCTGGCTCTGGCTCTGCCTCTTCTTCCCCACTGGCCACTGGAGGAGGCTGGAGGGACCGGCTCAGGCCATCAGGGCTGTATTAGTCTAAAAGTCAATGACAGCGCAGTCATCTGTGAGGAGGGGGGTGAATACCATTTCTGGGCTCCTGTCCCGTGTTGTGTTCCCGATAACCAAGTTCAGACATGCCCGTGCTCACTGCTCTGCCTCACTTTCCCTTTTTGAAAGAGCAGGTTTCGAGTCTACCCTAGAGGTTTTAGGGGAGCTCAGCCCGTTCTTGAGATGGAAATGCAGTTTCTACCAGCTCAGAGCTGTCATTCCACCAAGGAATCAATTATTTTCTGTTTATTAAGAGTAATCCTTAGGGAGAGCTGAGACACAGAGAAAAAAACATCTGGGAGACTGAACACTGCTCTAAACCCCAGGACACGCTGGAGAACAGGAGCATTTGGGTGCTGCTGAAAAGTCACTGCAGGAGCTGCTGGGGAAAGACAGCAAGGGCAGAGACAGGGGTTTGACAGGGCTGAGACTCTCTGGTTTGCAGAGAGCCCAGGGAAGGGAACGGCATGGTGGAGAAAAAGCAGAGAGTGAGACCCTGACCTCAGTCCTCATTTCCAGCCACTGTCAGCACAGAATTCACCCCTTCACGCTGCGGTGGGTGCTGAAGATGCTGAGGGTGGAATCATTCTGATTCTATGATTCTTAGATTCTAAGTAAAGTCTGGGTGTTGTTAATGAAACTGCTGGATCTTTCAAAAGCAGAAACTTGTAAGTGGAGAACAGGGCCCTGTCCTTTCCTGCACGTCTTCCGACCCCAGCCCCCTCCTTCCCCCAGAGACCCTGAGTCGAGGCACCATGGACCAGAGACGCTTGGGAGGGGCTGGTGGTGCTGGGTTATAGCTGGGCTGGGGTGTGTTTGGCCAGCCCTGGGCACTCACTGCCTTGGCTGGGATGGAAGACGTGTCTGGGCAGGCTGTTTTCGGCCAGACTGCCTGCGACCTTCATTTTGCCACACAAATTGCTGCTTTGTTTCTGTCTTTTTTTTACCTTCTCTCTGATTGTATGATGATCGCGTCGGTTTTGATCTACAGTGGTCATGTTTCTCACTTCCACTCTGTGAGGAGCTCTGGAGACACCAGTGACTGCGCAGTGACTCTAGTAACCTCTCCTAACGGTGTCTGTCATCATCACCTGCAGAAGCAATTCATCCAGACCAGGAGATGGGTGTGAGAGTGTTGTGTGAAAGGGGCAAAATGGTTCTGTCAGGAAATAAACCCCCTTGCGTTCTAACACTCCTCACCGAGGCGGGAGGCCGGGTGCGGCTGGGTTTAAGTTCTGAGTGATGCCCAGTTCACCACTATCAGTCCAGTCACGTTTAATATATTAAACTGTTACGATTTGGATACACTAATAGTGGACTGCACCTTCAGTCTAGACGTGCTCATGAACCAGCACGGCCACTCTCGAGTCTCTGGTCGCGTTCAGTGAGAAACCAAAACAACCAGCTACTGAAACAGTGTGGTTTATTTAAGCAACAGATAGATAGGTTCTTGGGATTGCCGGTGATAAATACACTGTCTGCAAAGCACGTGCAAATGAAAGTATTGTGACAGATACAAAATGCACGACAAAGTTATAAACGATACAGCCTGGCTATAAATGTAGGAAAGAGATTCTCTAGAGAAATTTCTAAGTTTCCCGAGGAAGCACTCGGTATAATCTAAGTCTTACCCAAAGGCGTCCCTATGGGGGGGCAGAGAGGCTCAGCCCATCGACTGATCCCGGAAATCAGTGATGGAATTCTTCGCGATGGTGTCTTCCCTGGGTATCCCCCCTCTCTCGGGCTATTTTTATGCTATTTGTTATCTTCAAGGTGGAGTTTGAGTGACTTTAGTCATACATACTTTTATTATGATTGGTGTAAAATTCTCTTGCTTCACAATTAAAGGTAGAGTTTACGAGAAATTCAGGGCTCAGACTCAAGGAGGACTGGTCGCACCTTGGAGGTGGGCAGCCTTCGGGATGGAGGTGTGTTTTGGTATTATAATGACATTGTAAGAAGCAAAGGTTGCACAAAGGACAGCATTTCATCAAAATTTGACAAAATGTTGCCCGAGTATCGAGCGGGCAGCTAATTGGCAGCTTGTTGACGCGGAAGGCTCGGACAATAACACAACGACCAATATGATCAGGTTAATGCCACTTTATTGCACAGATAGCTCAGTTATTACAGACGTTCCGGTTCCGCATCACGCGCCGACAATTTGCCGATTGGCTGCACGAGCTGTGCATGCGGTAAGCAACACATTATAATTGGCTTAAAGCATCTGTCCATGCGAACAATCACCCCTCCGATATCCTGGGTGAAGTTCTGCATTTCGCACGCTGAGTTCAGCACACTTTCTCATATCTTGTTTGTCTCAGCATTTCTAACATCCCTACAATGTTTTCACACAACCTTCAAACTTACAAAGCCTACATAGTTGTTAGCAATTCTTCGGTGCTTGGAGTGTTCACAGGATGACCCCTTTGCACTAAAAATCCTCCAACAGCAGCTTATCTCTTTCACACTATCATCCCATTCCCATATCTGCCATACATCATAAGGCAAAGCCGCAGAATAATGGCATCCCACCCCGTACCTCATGTAGCTTCACACGCATCCTTATCAGGGAACCACAGATGTTGTATTCTTCATGCCAGCTGCAGCTATTTTCTACCTCAGAAGCCTCTTGATTTTATATTTTTCCTTAACGTGTGAACAATGCTGTATTTTGTATTTTTAGCCAATTTAGTAATTATTCCACAGAGGGTGACTCTGCAGCACACGGATGCCCGGCCTCCCTCCAGCCCCTGCCCCGGGAAGGGGCCCCAGCACAGCCGCCGGCTGGCAGAGCAGTGCTCGGCCCCTCACCTTTCAAGGGGACAGGCAGCGCGGTGTTCTCCAGGGTCACGCCTGGCCTGAGGAGGCAGACCCTGCCGTCATTCCCCACCTCGGAGCTCCAAGTTGCTGCGAGGGATGAAGCCTCGACTGCTGATGCTGGGCGGAGCAAGAGAGCACCGATAAGGCAGTTCGCAAAGCGACTCGCAGCTCGCGGGCGCTTCACGATTCACTTGGGATGGGACAAGTCCCCTCTGACATGGTCCAGTGCCTGTCCTGAACGTGGTGGTCATGAAGCAGAGCAAAACAGTTCCCACCGCAAGCATTTCTTGGCATAGCCCTCCCAAAGATGTTCTGCCTTCACACCAGCTTTCTCACACAGTCCTTCTGTCAAAGCTTCCCGACTCCCCAGGGGACGATGGAATGCCGCGGGGCAGAAAGCAGCAGCATTGCTGCCTCCGACAGCGCCGCCTCCACAGCCAGGGAAACTGCTGGTGCTAACGCAAGATGTGGCCTCAGTCCTGGCTCTTCCCCAGGCCGTGGCACTCTGGCTGGCATTGCTCTCTCGGATGGCATCACCACCGTTTTCTTCCACTACCGGCACCCTTGTAGGGATTTATGGTTTGGGATTCAAGTTTCCCGAGCTCATCCCTCACCTCAAGCTGGGGTTTGTTCTCAAGTGAGCTAGCCTTTGGCCAAGTTAAACTACATGCCAATTGGAATGCCTAAGAAACACCACAAACACATGTGCTTCGGAATGATTTCCCCCGTGTTTTAGCCCCGCAACCCCCGCCCCAAGAATGTAGGTCCCTCCGAACCACCAGAACTCACTGCTCCTGCTTTGGCTGCCCCAACAGCAAGGCGCGCAGGAGCCCACACCTCCGCCAGACCAAGATCTGACCCTGCCCAGAGCCATGGGGGAACAACGGGGCAAGACTCTGCTGTGGAGAACGCGCCACAGCAACTCACTAGTCGCAGCCAAGGTGCTTACTGATCAGGCTCTCCCAGTTGTCCTTTGCTTTTCCAGACTGCCTCCGGGTGCAGAACTGGAGCATGCTGTTGGCACGAAGGCAGCGCAGCAGCTCCTCGCAGTAATATGGGATCCCTGAGCTGGTTCGGATCAGGAATCTGCACAGGAGCAGACCCGTCGGGGACCAGCACAAGGAAAGTAAGGTGAAACACAGTTCAGGTGGGCGGCCAGTCACTCAGGCATACCAGGGTAGCCAGCACCTTCATCACAGCTACACCTCACTTTGGAAAGGGATCGTCCTCCCGCTGCCTTGGGCTTTTGTGCCCTCTGAACCTCCAGCCTTTGCTGAAGTCCATGGGAAAAGAATTGCGGACAATGCCCAAAGCGCAGAGCAGCGAGCCCCTGCCTTTCTTCTCCTCAGGAGCCTGGAGCGGGTGGACCACTGCCCCGGGGAATCTCCCCCACAGCCCAGCCACCCAGGCCAAGGCCTTTTCTGTTCACACCCAGACACAGCTGGGCTCAGGACTCTTCCTCCCTTCCTCCCTGTGCGGCAGCCAAGGCGGACACCTCCCAGGCTGGGTGTCTCGGGAGTTGCCCGCTCTCAGCGCACACCCACCAGGGTGAGGCATAACAAGCCGCCCACGCCTGGCACTCGCTAGAGTCCGGGATGCTTCTAGTGGCCCTGCGCTCCCTTGCCTGGGGGCCTGATTCCCTACCACCGTCGGCAGAGGTTCAGGCCCTCAGGAAGAGCTCCCCTGCCTCCAACTTACCTCACCAGATCCCTGGGGATGCTGACCACTCCGAGGTCCTTGCAGACTTTCTGCATCACAGCTGAAGCTTTCAGCTTGTCCAGATGAAGATCAGTGATTTTCTAGGACACGGCGTTGTCTGCTGCGGCTTTGCAAAAGCTCTCTGTTATCTCGTAGCCCGGGGCTAAGCTCATGACTGTGAAGAGGGAGACTTTTTGGAGCACGGGTAATATGATGAACCAGGAGTCAGGGTCGATGAAATGGGCATTGTCGATGACAAATATGCCAAAATCTCCTGTAAGGGTCTGAAAAAAAAGCAGGTTGCTCTGAGGGGAATCCAGTGGATTCTCAACTGTCTTCCAGGGGACGAGATTTAGCCTCCGTCTCTTGAGGGAATGCTATGAAGTCTCTCTCCAGCCACTTTCCTGCTCGGAAGCTTTGCCTTTGGGCTCCAGACCTTATCGGTCTGCCTGCCAGAGCACAGGCCCCCGTGCTCCTTCTGGGAAACAGGCCGAGGGTGAGCAGGGCTTCCAAGACAGGCAGCCCTGCTGTCTCTTGGGTCTGGAGTGGGATGAAAAGCACTGAGCTTGGGCTCTTTCATTCTATCTGCGCCTGACCCAGGGGTGAAGGAGGAAAGGCCATGGCTCCAGAAGCCACCTCCAACTCCCCAAAGAGGCAGAGGCGGGAGCGGAGCACGCAGGTGCTCCCAGGCAGTGTCTCCAGGAGGCTCTGTCGGGAGGCTGCAGTCCAAGGGCCAGGCGCCCTGGCAGAGAGGCTGGAGCGTTCCACGGCTGTCAGGGGATGGGCAGGGGCAGTGTCCCAAAGCTACAGGTGGAAAACTTGTATCTGTGGCCAGCATCCTGGCCTAAAGAGGCCAGTTCAGCAAGTAAGTGGCTCTTTCCGGAGCCCATCGTGTCCTCAAACGCCAGGATGTTCCTTTGGCCTGAATCCCTGTAGGCATTCGAGCAGCTGACAAAGAGGTCAGTCTCCTGCTTCCGACCTGCGAAGACAAACCAGAAAACGAGCTGCTGGGAGCATGCTGAAAAGCAAAGAGCCGTCCTTTTTGCGGGCACCCTCCACCGCAGCTTCCCTCCCCGCTACCACATCGGCCAGCCTGCCGGCACCCAGGCCTCCTTCCCACCCGCTCATCCATGCTTGGGCACCTCTGCCTTCCTCAGAGCGGTCGCAGGGCCACCTGGCCCCCTGCCCCACAGTGCAGCCCCCTCGCCCTCTCCCCTATCCCACAGGCACAGAGATTCCGCCGGCCCCACGCGACTCCCTGCAGAGATCCAGCACAAGGCTGGAAGGGAGGACTGCAGCTGGTTCAGGCAGCTGCGTCCCAAACAGACTCAAAGCATCTCCTCGCTGTGCCGTGAGCCCCACAGCACCTCCCAGTAGCTAAGGCAGTGTCATCAGGACCGTACTGGTTTGGGCTGGGCTAGAGATAATTTTCTTCAGCAATAGCTCGTACAGGTCTATGTTTTGGATTTGTGACCAAACATTGCTGTTGATAACACAACGATGCTTTAGTTATGGCTGAATAGCACCTGCGCAGCGTCGAGGCTTTTTCCGTGGCTCACGCCGCCCCACTGGCGAGCAGTCTGGGGGTGCACAAGAAGCTGGGAGGGGGCACAGCTGCCACAGCCGCCACAGCCGACCCCAACTGCCCAAAGGCCTATTCCAGACCATATGACGCCGTGCTCAGCAAGAAAATCCGGGGGAAAGGAGGAAGGGGGGGACGTTCGGAGTGATGGCATTTGTCTTCCCAAGTCACTGTCACACGTGATGAAGCCTTGCTTTCCTGGAAATGGCGAGACGCCTGCCCGCCCATGGGAAGCAGTGAATGAATGCCTGATTTTGCTTTGCGTGTGTGCACAGCTTTTGCTTTCCCTATTAAGCTGTCTGTATCTCATCACAACAGTGTTCTCACTTTAACCCTTCCAATTCTCTTCCCCGTCCCACTGTGGGGAGCGAGCGGCTCTGTGGGGCTGAGCTGCCAAGCGGGGTTAACCCACAACAGGGCCCAAAACATTCGGCAAGACACCGAGCGAATACAGGCATCCCCTGCATCCTGACATTCCCATGTCTTCGCGCAGATGCTGCCAAGAAAGGAACTCTGAGGAGTACAAGGAGGAGAACCCACCACCAAAACTCTCCATCGGTTTGGCAGAAGGAAATCTCTTTCCTGACCCCAAAGACAGGGATCAGTTTAGCCCCCAGGCTGTGAGCAGCTCCACAGTTGAAAGGAACCTTCCTACCAGGTCTGGAAGACGACAGGGAGCAGCAGGCACCCTACCTCGATTTCCACCCCAAAAATATCAAGCAAGCAGAGACCAAGACAGGTGACGCTTCCTTAGGGCTGCTGCAGGCAACACCATCCCTGGTAAAAGCCTCTTCCTTCCCAGCAAGGCACTAAAACTTACCAAGGGGAAGAACCTGGGCTTCAAAAAAGCGAGGCATTCTCCACCTACCCAGCAAGGGGATGTACTCCCACCTCTTCTTGGTAAGACCCATGCCAAAGATGCTAGAAGCAGGGGAAACGACAACACAAGTCAATGATCTGGTGAGAAGCCAGGGGACCTAGAGAAGCAGCCTGGCGTGGCAGGGAAGGAGGTGCTCCTCGGGTACCGGCTTTTCTTTGGAGCAGGGTGTTATCCCCTGCACACTTTCCCAGCCAAAGTTCAAGCTGACACACTACCACAGCTTCAAGCGTAAAGAAGCCCAACGGTGACAGTGGGACAGAAGAAGATATCAAGAGTCCATCCCCAGAGGCCAAACCCAGAGAAATCGGAGAAGACAAGTGAAAGAAGCCAGGGCGTGCTGTTGGCTAAAAGACAGCTTTACCACGTTGGCCAAGAACACAAAGTGTCTTTGAAAGGAGGACTTGCGTCCCTGAAGGGGTTGGGATGCCAAGCAACTGGCACCTTTGGCTCAAGTCTTCCCACAGTTTCAAAGAGACGGCAATGATAACCTTCAAACCGCCCTCTGAAGGGAAGGTCAAATCCTGTCCCAGAAGAAGAGCTGAGATTTCTGCAGGAAGACCTGAGGAAGAGTGTCCCGATGGTCCACGTTTCCCCATGGGGACCAGACATGCCCAAAGCTTCCTGCTCAGAGCAGCTGGGACAAAAGTCTTCTTGGGTCAGCATTCCCAGGGCACGTGGTGGAGCAAGCACAGCACAGAAAGCACAGCCCAAAGCCCTTTAGACCGAGCCCACAAGGCCAGGTTGTGTCTACCAAGACAGACAAACCTTCCCCATCCCTGTGGTTTCACTCCTGCTCTCTCAGCAGCTGGAGACAGCAGCGGAGAGGGGCAAAAAGCGCCAGGGCTTCCGACTGTCTCAGAGGACACTCACCTCTCCTTGGTGACCCCCATGTATTGATAGACAGGGCCAGGCTGGCTGAGGACTTTCATCTCTCTCTCCAGCAGCTCCTTGAAGTAGGAAGTGGGCAGCCGAGAGGCGGCGTAGGTCACTGCATCACAGGACACCAGCCCAGGGTAGTGCACCATCATCCGGGCAGCCAAGTTCACCTTCTGGCCAAGGACCGCCAAAGAGAAGGCACGCGTTACAGAGAGAGAGCACGCGTTGGTGTGGCCTGCGCCACCAGCCCCACGGCACCCTTCCAGGCCAATACCTGTGTATTCGTGTCTCAGCGGGTGGCCAGTGACTCCGCAGAACATCGTCCCTCTGGTAACTGCCACAGACATCGTCCTGGCACACAGAGAAACAGCAGGGCTTGAGCAGCGCCCCAGGTGCAGTCCTGCCCGCTCGGCTTCATCCCTTCCCACACCTCCCCTCGGTGCCAGCCTGGGCCACCAGCTGTCCTGCCCTGCCAGCGTGGGTCTCGGGGACGTGGAGAGCTCAGGGGTGCAACACCTGCAGGTTGCAAGGGACAAGGGGCAGGGGCAGAGCACGTGCAGGGCCACAGCCCTCTCATGAACAAAGACAGAGAGAAGAAGGCGCCCGCCATGTCACCGCCTGGCGATGACAGCCACTTGGGATCAGGTGGCTGGGCCCCATCCCCGTTCATGGGGCAGTGGCCCAGAAGGGCCTGCCTCTAGCCACAGGGGCCTCTGGCCCTCACGAGGGCTCTTCCCAGCACAGTGGCCAGCAGAGCGTGCTTGGAGGGACTCCGTCTGGCTGCCGTGGGCTGAGCCCAGGGGTTGCCTGCCACCTTCTCAGGGCACTGCCTCCTTCCTGCCAGGGACAAGGGAGAGCAAGCTAGAAGGCACATCTTTTTCTGGGAAGCCCCCTTGCACCATCCCAGGCAGCACGCACCCCGCCGACCCCCACCACACACTCACTCTGTTTCCTCGAGCATGGCGGAGCACGAGTTGAAGATCTCCAGAGCGCTCTGCAAGGTGTGAAGGCTCTCGCAGGGCAGCTTGTTTCCAAGGAGTCCCAGCACGCAGAGGAACGTGCAGCCCTGCCCAGGACGGATGTGGAACGTGTTGCTACAGCGCCCAAGAGGGAGTCTCTCCCTCGTGCTCACTGCCCACCCTCTGGCGCTGGGGGAGGCGACCGTTCCCCCCCACTCACTTTATCACACAGGAGGACTTTGTTGATGTGGCCCTTGTGAGGAGAGAGGATTTCTAGCATCATCCTGATGGCCTCCTTGAGGATGGTGCTGAGATGCTCCATGCTGGTATCTGCAGCAAGCTGCAGCTGGACAAAGATGCAGGTGACTGGCCGTAGCTCAGAGAGGAGGTCCATGGGCAGTCCTGCATCGAGCTGGAAGACAAGAGCACGATGGCTTCACCAGCCTGCTCTCCCGGGCTCTTACTGCCCACACCAGTACTGAGGGAGAGCAGGCGTGCTGGCGATAGCGGGCACTAGCAGAGGAAGGGACAAATCCTCCTCTCAGTGCAAAGGGCGGGCAGGCCGCCCAGCCTGCGGCAGGCAGACGCCGAGTCAGAACACAAATGACAAAGGAAAGAAGGCTGCTCCATTAACACGCCATCTGGGGGCCGGTACGGACATGAGGGGAGACCCTCAGGGATGCTCCAGGGACTTCAGGGGAATCTCCCCTTTAACCCACCGTCGTGTCCACAGCACATCTAGAACCATGGCCATGGAAAAGACAGAGAGACAGGAGTCCTCCTCCTGCCACCCATGTCTCTCTGAGGACAACGCAGACAATGGTGCAGCGCCAGTACCCCTGGGCTCAGGTTCCCCGCGTTGTTGTCTCAGGGTGCATTTTCTTTGATTGGTCTGTTCCTGTGAGAACTCTATCTCTGCAAGGCACCACTTCTTCTACCCTCCAAAAATGCAGTCCCCAGCAGCGGTGACCTTGCCGTGCCTTCCCGAGAGCAGCGACTGGTATGTACTTCCTAAGCACATCCTCGGCGTTCAGGTCACTGGGCAAGAGAAGTGCAGGCCTCATGGCACCTGAGGAGAGAAAAGGCAGGTGGTCGCTGGGCGTACGGGACTACAGGCTGTTGCAAAGCAGGGCCTGGCCCTGGAATCGAGGGAGAAAGAGTCTTCTGCGCTTGCTCATGTTGCCACCTCCAGATGCTGAGGGCAGAGCTCTCCCCTGGAAGGAGGAGGCGGCAGCAGCCGCTGCCCTGGGAGGCCCAACAGCATGAGTGCTAACGGACAGAGGGAAGAGGGAGGAGGTGGTTCCTCTCTGGCCCCTGAAACAGCAAAGCCCCACCTTTCGGGACAATCACAGAGCAAGGGGAAGTGGGCACTCACCTTCCCTTTTTGAGCGGTGGCTCACTGGGTCTTGTACAAGCTTGCGTAAAGGCGTCTTTTGGCATTTGGAACAAGGCATCGGATCCATGCCCGTCACCTGAAGACACACAGAATGAAAGCACTGCCACTGGCCTCCCCAGGAGTCCCAGGGGAAAGAGCCTGCCCTCCACCATCACTGCCCAGAGAAGGGGAGAAGGAGCCCACTTGGCTGGATGGGACAGCAGTGCTTCCTCAGAAGCACCGGAGCTGGGCAGCCATTCTCCAAGCATGCCCATCTCCAAGCAACCACAGCTCCATGGCCCACAGAGGACATTGCTGCTGGGGCTCAAACCCTCCCAATGCCTCCCGACCCATCAAAGCAAGCAAGCCCAGCCCATGGTTACCCCTGAGATGGGAGGACAAGAGCTTCAGCTGCCTGCCCGCTTTCCCACCTACAACTCTCTCCACATTCATCCCCTCAGCTTTCCGACACCTCCCTCCTTCATGGCCAGGCCCAGGCCCTCAGAATGGCTCTCGAGGCCATCCCATCCACCTGCCTGCACAGGTCTTGCACCTGCAAGGCACTTGGTCCTCAGCCGGTGCTGCTCACAGAGCTCCCAGCAGGTTGCCGAGAGGACAATTTCACCTGCATCCGCAACCTGTTCGGCATCACGAACTTCAGCCAGGCATAGGCCAAAAATGCAGAAGTGTTGCCAGCTCTCATCTCCGAAAATCAGGAGGCTCATGGGCCCTGCAGAGATCCCTGGGGAGAAGGAGAAGCAGAACTGACACAGGGAACATTTGGAACTCTACAGCCCCCAGCATCTCGGATGTTCAGAAGCTCATCTGAAGCCCAGTGGGGAGACGGGCATTACGGAGGGGCAGAACATCCTCCCTCCTCCTCGGGGAGATGCTGACATGAGTCCCTGAAATGTGCGTCTAGAAATAGACAAACCAAGTCGACATTGAGAATGTGTTGAGAATGCTGGGTGTCATCCCCAGCTGCCTGCCCCAGAAGCCCAGCAAACCAGAAGCACCCTGTGGCACGGGAGAGTGCCACACATCTGCGTCTGGCACAGCGCCCGTACCTATCTTCAGCTGGACCTTCTGCCCTACATCCGTGTCACACCTTCCATACTTCTTCTGGATCTGCCGGCTACAGTGCAGCACCAGGCTGATGGTCCTGGCCACCTCCTGGGGTGGTGTTCTCCACAGCAGCAGCACAGCATCTCCTGGGGAAAGGGAGGGAAGGTAAAGGCTCTGTCGAGACCTGACTCTCCCTGACCTACGCTCAGCAGCAGGGACAGCAGAAACCAGCCGCCGTGTGGAGGAAGATGGGCTTGTGGGAGGCCATCATCCTGGAGGACCACGTTCTGGGCACCGGGACACCTCTCCTCTCCCGGGCAAGCCACAGCAGCAGCCGGCCAGCAGCAGTGGCACCACCTGCCCCAAGCGCTCCTCTGCAGCTGCAGCACTGGAGAGAGGGCACTGCTGGAGGGGTGCGTGCCTGGCCAAAGAGCTGGCTCAAGGCACTGTGCAGAGCCTCTTGAGAAGGAGAGCAGAGCAAATGGCCGCCACTGTCGTCCCAAGAACCTACCAGCAAACTTCAAGATGTCTCCTCCAAAAATCAGGAACTCTGCGTACAGAGGGAAGAAAAGGAAGAGTCATGTGGACACCTTCTTCCAGAAGCCACAGAGCAAGACCCTCTGCCTGGGGAGGAGCACCGGGGCAAGGGTGCACCGTGGGGCACAGCTCAGGAAAACATCGCTCTGGCCTCTCTCCCAGGTTCACGGTGGCCACAGCCCTGGTACCCGCACAGCAGACAGGGAGGCAGGGCCTCCAGATGCCACCAAACCTCAGAAAGGTGGAGGCTGGAAGGGACCTCTGGGGTCCATCTGGTCCAACCCCACTGCTCAACCCGGGCTGCACAGAGCCAGCTGCCCAGGACGGTGGCTGATGGTTTCAGAATAGCTCTAAGGAGGGAGATTCCACAACCTCCCTGGGCAACCTCTGTGTGGAATAATTACTAAATTGGCCAAGAATACAAAAATACAGCATTGTTCACACATTAAGGAAAGTCATAAAATCAAGAGGCTTCTGAGGTAGAATACAGCCGCAGCTAGCACACGAAGAATGCAACATCCGTGATTCCCTGTACAAGGTTGTTTGCGAAACTACACGAGGGATGGAATGGAACAAGCATGTTCCGTGGCCTTCCCTTTTGACGAATAGCAGATATGGGGACGAGATGGTACTACGGAACTGATAAGCGGCCTACACGCTACCCAAGCCAACATTTCGTCAAATGTTGATGAAATGCTGTCCTTTGTGCGAACTTTGCTCACCACAATGTACCAAAACACACCTCCATCCCGGAGGCTATCCGCCCCCGCGGTGTGAACACTCCTCCTTGAATACATTAATCATAATAAAAGTACGTATGACTAAAGTCACTCAAACTCCACCTTGAAGATAAAAAATAGTATAAAATAGCCCAAGAGAGAGGGGATGTCAGGGAAGACACCATCACGAAGAATTCCATCGCTGATTTCCAGGATCAGTCGATGGGCTGAGCCTTTCTTCCCCCGCATAGGGACACTTTTGGGTAAGACTCCGATTACACCGAGTGCTTTCTCGGGACTTAGAAATTTCTCTAGAGAATCTCTACCCTACATTTATAGCCAGGCTGTATCGTTTATAATTTTGTCGCGCGTTTTGTATACTTAACAATATCTTTATTTGCACATGCTTTGCAGACAGTGTATTTATCACCGCTAATCCTAAAGAACCTGTATATCTGTTGTTTAAATAAACTTCACTGTTTAAGTAGCTAGTCATTTCGCTTTCTCACTGAACACGACCAAAAACTTGAGAGAGGCTGTGCTAGTTCATGAGCATGACTAGACTGAAGGTGCAGTCCACTATTAGTGTATCCAAATCATGATAGTTTAATACATATTAAACGCGATTGGCCTGATAGTGCTGAATTGGGCATCACTCAGAATTTAAACCCAGCCGCACCTGGCCTCCCACCTTGGTGAGGAGTGTTAGAACGCAAGGGGGTTCATCTTTTGCCAAAACCGCTTGGCCCCTTTTCACGCAACACTCTGCCAGTGCTCAGTCACCCTCACAGTCAATAAGTGTTTCCTGACACACAGAGGGAACCTCCTGTTTTTCAGTGCGTGCCCGTGGCGTGGCCTCTGGTCCTGACACTGGGCACCACTGGGAAGAACCTGGCTCTGTCCTCTTTGCACCCTCTCTTCAGGTTGTAGGCACGTTTCTAAGGTCCCCCCACAAGCCTTCTCTTCTCCAGGCGAACCAGGCCCAGCTCTCTCAGCCTTTCCTCACAGGACAGATGCTCCAGACCCTTCATCGTCTGCGAGGACTCTCTTGCTTTGCTCTAACAGTGCTGCCAAAGGGGAGCCCACAATGTGCTCATGGTCAGCTCGGAAGGGCCAAGATCTTCCCTGTGGAAAGGGGCTCGTGAGGGTCGCACAAATGCACATGCACGTGTCAGAGCCAGCATCCTCACGTCTCTGGTGCGCTGGCACTTGCTGGATGCCCTCAGCCTGCTCTGGGCCCTGACGCAGCACTGAGCCGGCTGTTCATGCCAGAGGCACCGAGGTGGCTGCTGAGAAAGCGGGTGGCTCCTTGGCCGCAGCGGGGCGCAGAAAGGACCCGCGCTGGTGCTGACCTGCCAGCAGACCCTCTCTGCCCTTGTTCTTCACAGAAAGCCCCAGCCCTTCCAAGGAGGCAGGACCTGGCTGCCTCCACCCTCCACCATCACGCCCTGATGTCACACAGTCCTGCATCACAGCTCTTACCTTCCAAAACATCACACAGGTACTCATTGAGCGTTTGCACCAGCTCATCAGTACGTCTGTCCGTGCCGCTCCTCTGGACGAGTTTCTCGGTCAACGCAGTGAAACCTGGAACAGGGACACCCAGAAATCAGGAAATGTCCATGTGGGCCAAAAGACCTGGCAGCTGTTTCCACGCTGCCTGGCCCGAGAGCCTGTAGGGGACACCTTCCCGTGCCGGCTCAGCACTGGTGGCAGCCGTGATGGACCGCCCAAGGTCACCCATCCCGCTTTCTGTGGGCATCCCAGCAGAAGACCTCAGCAGGGACTTGGGCATCTGCCATTTGCTGAAGTGTTGCCTGAGCTTCTCCTCTGCCAGCTGAGTCCAGCACATCCTCTCGCCCCAAGGGAAGCTCTTCTCTGCTCGGGCCTTTTGCCCAGGTCTGCGGGGCCTGGCACGTCTGGAGGCTGGTCTGGCTGGGACCCTCCTGCCCCAGGGGGACTGGCAGAACCGAGAGCAGCCTCAAGCGCTGCCATAGCCGAGTGAAGGCCGGGAGGGTTCTAAAAGGGTGCCAAACAAGTCGTGAACCTTGAGCGCCTCTCGAGCTTAATGATGAGAATTCTTCCCAGCAGCTCGTGCGGGGCTCTGTTTTGCAGCTGTGCTGAAAAGAGCCCGGAGAGCCCCGGGGTGTGCTAGTTCTTGCAGTGCTTGCACGGCACCGAGGGCTTTTCTGCTCCTCAGACTGCAAGCCAGCGAGCATGCTGGGGGTGCCCAAGAGGCTGGGAGGGGACAGAGCGGGGACATCTGACCCCTACCGCCCAAAGGGATATCCCACACCCTACCACTGGGCGGGGTGGGGGGCGGGCAAAGGTTGGCGGGCGCTACCCTTGCTCGGGGCCTGGCTGGGCATCGCTGGCTTGCTGGTCAGCAAGTGCTTTCTTTTGCATCCCTTGTTTTCCTTGGGCTTTCTTTTCCACTCTCCTGGTTTCTAACCCACCAGTTTTCTCCCTTTCCCCCTTCCGACGCTCCCCCTGCACCCCACTGCGCAGGAGCGAGGGAGCGGCTGTGTGGTGCTGAGCTGCCGGCCAGGCTTCAGCCACACCAGCCTGTGAGCAAAATCGTTCCCTCCCGAGGGGGAGATGGCTCCCCCTTCCTCCTCCATCACGCTGCGGGCATCCCCTCTATCCCACTGGCATGCCCGAGAGCCTCAGCACTCTGGCTGCTCTTGGAGCCGCTTCCAAAGCTTTTTGGGTGAGCTGAGGCATTTACGGCGCCCAGCGTGGAAGGGAATGCCCGGCATTGCCATGAGCTGGCGGGGGCTGAGGAAACTGCCCCACAAGCAGTGTGCCAGGAGGACGGCTGGCCGCAGGGGACAGCAAGCCGCAGGGGACGGTGGCTGCGTAAGGACTTTTAGCCCTTGCTGGCCACCGAGCCCTGCCTACGTCTTGCCCTGGCTCTGAGCGCATGGCGCAGCTCCTAGGAGAGAGCCGAGCCTCAGCAGGACGTGGTCCTGGGCAACCTGCTCTAGGCAAGCCTGCTGGAGCAGATGTTGGAGCAGGCCAGCTCTGCACATCCCCCATTTTCTTGTCGTTTAGACAAGGAGTCCATCACCCGATGTCCCCACCCCACCTGGGAAAGGGAATGGGGAAAAAATCACGGAAACAGGAGGGCTGAAAGAGAAACAAATTTAATAGAAAAAGTAATTCAGACAGGCTGAGAGAGTTGGCGTTGTTCAGCCTGGAGAAGAGAATCACGGAGGAGACCTTATAGCAGTCTTCCAGTCCATAAAGGGGGCCGACAGGAAGGTTGGGGAGGCCGTCTTCATCAGGGAGGGTAATGATAGGACAAGGGGTAACGGATTCCCTGGGGTAACCTGTGAAAACAGGGTAGCCACTAGTGGGAGGTGTCCCTGCCTAGGGCAGGGGGTTTTAACTAGTTGATCTTCAGGGTTACTTCCAACCCGAACCTTTCTATGATTCTATAAATCCCACCCACAGGACCCAAAAAACCCTCAATATCCCTCATAGGGAATCCCAAAGGACCCATGCGAACCCCCCCCCCAAGTTGTATTGAGCTCTACATGTCTTCCTATGTGGTCCTATCTGCTAGAGTTGTGTCTTTTATGGAGACTGCCAATGGCGTTGCATTTTTTCTTATTGTATGGGATTGAAAATCAAATACTAAATGGGAAGACGATTAGGATTTTGTTGCAGTTCCTGCATTTCCAACAAAACTTCCAATACTGCTGTATTTGTGGCGTTTTTACTGGCATTGGTGGAAAGAGGCAGTTTGCATTTTAGGTTCCATTCAGCTTTCTGGCTGGCTTTGCAAAACTGACTTGTGCTCTGAGGAGATGTGGGCCTTGAACCTGGTAACGTGGCTGCTTCAAACTGCTAGCTCTTGAGAGAGCTTCTGTTAAACACAAGTGTTTTTCAGGTACCAAGCTTCCAACGTGAGGCTGGCAAGAATTTTTCTTTTCTAGCTAGGGTAGATGGTCATGGCAATAAAGTGTTACAATGAGCAGTATACGCTGCTACTTGTTTCGAAGGCTTGCTTTCTCTGTCTGTTTTCCTGTTTCCCAAATGTCTCTTTCCCCTTCGTTGCTTTCTTTTAAAAGCTTGGAGTCTTTTATAGACGGTGCCTAGTGCTGTGTCCATCTTTTCTTTCCTCTCCTCTGTGGAAGTCCACAGAGCCCAGCGAGCCCACGGCTCCGCCCCACGGCAACATGGACCACGGGGACCCAGACCTCGGCCCCACAGAGGGGCTGTGGAGGGGCTCACGGCCGGTCCTGGTCCCCCCCACGCCTGTGATGTCATTATGGGGCACATTCCAGAGCCACCGAACAGGCAGGGGTTCCACTATGACGTTGGAGGGAGGGCAAGGACTAAGTGCTGTAAGCACCCCAGAGAGAAGCATCTCCCAGTGCCTCAGGCGTCGAGGTGGGGGACAGCTTGGCTCGCACCGCATACTCCTCCTCACCCAGGGAGAGGAAGATGAGCGCTGTGGCTTGCACCGCCTTCAGTGGGCTTTGCCCAGAAGGGAAGCTGGGCAATGGGATCATCAGCGTGGACGGCATTGAATTCATTGCTCACAAGATGATCCTCTCTAGCTGCAGTCCGTACTTCAGGTGAGTGCTTGAAGGAGGAGGGGATGGGGCCAAACAGTATTTCCTGCTCTGTGCCACGCTGTGCCTTCGCGTATCTCCAGCGCTTCCCTCGGCACTCCAACTCTCCTCCAGCAGTTCCCCCTAGTGCTGGTACCTCCCCGGACACCAAAATTCATCCACAAGCTAAGATCGAACAGCAGCGCTGGAAGTGGGGTCTGGCAAAGCCCCAGATACGGTGCAGGGCTGAGAGCGTGGCCAGCCTGGCTGCTCTGCTGCCAGGCGGGAGGTTTTCCTTCCCCACACACCGTTATTCTCTGCTCTTCTCTTTGAAGCAAGGTGCCCGCTCGCCCTGTGGCTCCTTGTTAAAACAACCGGCTAGTAAAACATTCCTTCATAAAACTCCACGGCCTCCCAGCATGGCTACTGCTAGTGCCCAAATTGGTGCCCGGGGAAGGAGGCACAGGGGATAATGGGGTCAGGGTTTCACACAGCAAGGCCGCTTTCTTCCCCAGCACTGCTTTGTTTTTTTCAGGGCTTTGTTCTCCAGCAGCTGGAGCAATGCCGAGAGGAAGGTCTATCAAATCCCCGGCACTTCCTCTGAAATGATGCGGCTCCTTATGGAATACGCCTACACCGGGACAGTGCCGCTCACGGATGACAACGTTGAAAGTTTGCTAATCGCGGCAGACCAGTTCAACGTCCTGGACATCGTCAGACTGTGCTGCGAGTTTTTAAAATCCCAGCTGTGCTTGGAAAATTGCATCAGCATCTGGAGATTCACAGGCTACTACTACTGTCCTGACCTGCGAGAAGCAGCCCATGAGTTCATCCTGCATCACTTCGAGGAGGTGACCAGGGTGTCCACAGAGTTTCTGGCGCTCTCCTTCAATGAGCTGGAATGCCTGCTGGAGAAGGATGAGCTCCCTGTGAAAGAAGAGGCCGTGTTCGAGGCCGTTCTGAAATGGGTTGCCCATGACCTGCAGAGCAGGAGGCAGCACGTTGTAGTCTTGCTGGGCAAGGAAGGGTGGAAGTGTGGACAGAAGGGATTTGTTTTCTTTAAATAAACTCAGCGTTACTGACAGTTAAGACTTTGCTTAAAACTTTTGAACTCACGTGTGTGCACTGGTATGAATTTGTAGTCCATGTTCCCTGTACTTCCACATCCCTCATGCAAATCTGCAGGTGCCATGTCTATCAGTTTCATAGGAACTAGATTTTCATCAGTGTCCCGGAAGGTCCTATTGACCAGCTCTTTGAAGAGCTGGAATTTTGCTTTCCTGAGATTCAGGGTCCTGACTTTACTCTTCCCCCTGATGCCCACACCCCTCAGGACTGTGAACTCCACCAGCGCCCGACCACCGCAGCCCAGGCTGCCTCCAATCTTGATGTCACCCATTAGCAGCTCATTTGCATTGGTGCCCTTCAGGTCCAGTATGGCCGCTCCTCTGGTGGGGCTGTCTGTGACCTGGTTTAAGAAGTTATCTTCAAGGAACTCGGCTCTGGGAGTCTCCCGGATTGCCTACAGCTTGCCGGGCTGCTTTTCCAGCAGCTGTCGGGGTGGCGGAAGTCCCCCAGCACGACGAGAACCTGTGAGCGCGGAGTAATGGCAACTAGGTGTCAGCTTTCCAGCAGCACGGTGGCTGCCAGCTTCTCCCGTTTGTTGCCCATGCTGCAGGCATTGGTGTCGAGGCACTTTTGCTGGTCTGTCAGCCATGTCACTTTCTTAGAGGAACACACCTTAATTCCTTTGAGCTATTCACTGGTGTTCCCCTCTTTTCTCCCCCCCTCTTGACTCCTCCCCTTTGGCTCCCCCCCATTACCTCAGGAGCCATTCCCTCATTTCTGGAAGACTTCAAGCGTCCTCCAGTGTTCCCAGCACGTGTCAGAGCAACAGGCTGAGGGCCCGCACTAGCACCCCAACCCTCTGCCTTGGTGTGTTGTCCCACTGCTTGTCACAGGCAAGCCTGATACTGTCCCCCTCCCCTTTCAAGCCTAGTTTAAGGCTCTGTCAATGAGCTCTGCTCACTCGTGAGCAAAGACCCTGTTCCCCCTTTCAGAAAGGTGAATCCCATCTGACGCCAGCAAGCCTCATGCTGTGCAGGCCGCCCCATTCTCGAAAACCCCAAAATTGGGTGGGTGACATCAGCCACGGAGCCATGTATGAATAGACTGTGTCCATCTATTTCTTCCCATGTTGCTGCCCACAACGGGAAGGAGAGAGGAGAAAATACCCTGTGGTTCAGATTTCCTTACCAACCGTCCCGAGGCCCTGAAGTCTCTTCTGGTGGCCCTTGGACTATGTGTTGCGGCACCTGGGAAGGTGGGCTGGGCAAGGAGGGGGTTCCCCATCCATCCTGGGCATGGACTTGCCTCCATTCGCTTCTTTCCTTGAAGCTACTGTCATAGCCTGGCAGGGGGAGGTTGCAGGATCCCCTTGATCTTGTTGGGGTTTTTCTGGTGGCTGATCCTGTTTCTGTCTCAGGGAGGGCAGAGCATGATTCCACCAGTCTGTCTCTTTGTTGGACTCCCTGATGCTCCTTAACCTTTCTACTACCTCCCGTAGCCCTGTCACCGAGCTGAGCTGATCGTCCACCTGGTCACACCTCACGCTGCTGTTCTCACAGCTGCCCTCCGTTACGAGGGAAATTCTCTGGCAAGCCCTGCAGCCCAAGACCCGCATGGTTTCACTGGAGCTCTGTCTGGGTTGCCACATCCATTCCGGTGAGTGCAGACGACGTGGCTTTCTGCCAGGTGGATACGGTAGCTCTGCTCCTTCTGAGACTGCGATGACCACCAATGGAGCTCAACTTTTGAGCTGGTAGAGTGATGATGCCCTGCCATGCAGACTGTGCCACACTCTGCTTGCAGCGCTCCTGGTCACTTCTAGTCCCCAGGCGGTTTTTATCGGTGTGGGGTAGCCGCTGTGGCTCTGTCAATGCCCACACCTTGTCAGCATCTTCCACCAGAGCTGCTGCCTCCTGGTGGGTCTCTCCACCGCCCTGGCTTTTCCCTGCCTCGGGAGACCCCCTGTGCATCAAGCTCTGCCGCTCCGCTGCGGATGGGGCCAGCGCACCTCGGCGACTGACTCCAGTAGCTGGCATTTAGCATTCTAGATTAGAGGAATGTAATTTATCACAAGCAGATATGACGCTTCCCTATGTGTACTGCATTCAGGACCTTCAGTGAAAACCTGCTTCTGTGTTGATGATACATGTGCCCCCAAACCAGCATGGACAAGACAAACGTTTATTATTTGGAAGCATCATCCTCTATTCACAGAAACCCTTTTGCCCTATGGACTTTTATACACTTTGCACTTTTTACGGCTGAGTCATTTTAGTTAATAAAAAATGAACAGTTTTAAAAAAGTGACAAGTCTTTTTCAAGTTTTGTCTATTTTCTGGTAAAGTGTGATTCTCAAGTACTGTGTTAATTAAAAAGTAAGCCAAAAGGTTGCAGTTTAGAAAAATCACACAAAGTTTACTGTATAAAATTTCTATACTCATTGTTTTGGAAATATTAGAATATGCAGTTACGTTAAATAGCTTACAACCAAGACTTATCAGAATCTCTTGTGACGCAAATGTAAAATTCAGAAAATCTGAAGGGCTATTTTATCATTTTTTTCCTCTGTTTCTTAGGTATAAGCTTTATGACTGCTTTTGGGGTAAGTTGTTCACGTTGTAATACTGCTTGTAGTGCACGTTGCGTAGACAGACTTTCTTTTCCCAAACCTTTATCAGTGCTTTATGGTTTTATGTGTCGATCAGCGATGGAATGTTTTATTCTTTGGAAGCACTTTACACGCCACAAGGAAGCGAAGCATTACTATTCAGGCTGAGGTGAGTTGCTGACATGAGGGCATGTGAAGCATTCGCTGGTTCAGCGCAAAGTCCTCCCCCAGGCACACTGTCGCTGCCTTCAGCTTTATCCTGAACCTCACACCTTCGCTCAGAAAAGGAAGCTCGATTATTTCTACATGCTGCTGTGATTTGGGCAGGAATCTACGCAACTAAAACTGGACGCAGATAGAGCTGTGCCAGTCCTTTAAGATAGAAATGCAATTAGTATTCTCATTTCCAGTCAGCGTATGGTGTATTGCTCAACCCGAAGAGCTTGTGCTTTGAATGAAGTACTGTTTTCAGCGTCTTCAGCTATAAAATCAATGAAATGCATATGAAATTTTGAATTTAACCATTTTCAGGTGATTAATACCATTTAGTACTGTATGTTTTTCTCACCCAGACTGGAATTTCAGGAATGACTAACTGGACTCTAAAGAATATGTCTGTTTCAATTAGTCTGAATGAACAGGGTGTTTTAAAATAGTACCTCAAAACTGTGTTGTAAATTGGTTATTTTGTTAGAGAATTAATAAAACACCAAGCCTAAGCTCTTTGTATCTCACACCAACAGCACCTGACCTGCTCTGAATTTAGCTTAAATCAAATTAAACAAGATCTCAATTGCTGTTATTGCAAATGGACATCTGATGCCAAACCTCAAGGCGACATCTCTTCTCTGTAAGCTTGTCTGTTTTGTGGATACTGTTGTAACTATACCAGCACAATTTATCAAGAGTTGTGATAGATTGTCCATCTCAGGAATTTTAAGCTTGGGAGTGTGTGTTTGTCTTACCCTACATGCATAACAGTCCAGGGAAACAGTCCAGAGCCTCATACGGGAAGACAAAATTGGTAGGTGTGACGGTTTCTTCTTATTTTATTATACTGGTATTTTAAAATAGAAATCCCAATTTTATAATACTGGCAAAAGCATACAAATGATAAATGAAGGTAATAGTTTACCATTTTTCCTGACGCTCAGCTTTGTCGGTAATGCTGAACCAAGAGCATCATGGAAGTACCAGCCTGAGATTCATTCTTGAGCGTCTTGAAGCACTGACTGCAGGCTGCAAACGGAAACTTGCTGTGAATACAGGATCCTATTTAATTCTTTTTTGGTTAATGGTTAATATCTATCTGGTGGCTCCAGAACTCACAACCTTTAACAGGCATCTAGGAAAAAAAGCTGTGCTGGCATTTACCTTGACTTGCTTACCAAGAAGCAGGTTGACCAGGGCCCAGATGAGGACCAGAGTGGCAGTAGGAGGAGAAGCCTTGCAGGAAAGGCTGGAATCTGAAGGAGGGAGAGGGTTTCTGTTTAACACCTGCTTTGTGTAAAAGGAAGCCAATTGGGGTTAATCAGTTCCCTTCTGCACCAAGGAGCCATGCAGGTGGAGCTCTCTGGAAGAAAGGGCCTTGTTCCTGCCATGCTTCTTCCACTGCTCGTGGAAGAAACAGATGAATCCTCGTTGTTTTCCCTCTGTAAGATGAATGATATTTTAAATGTAAAAAGGTTTCCAGTGCTCTTCGGTGTGTCAAGTGCTGTTTGTGTTTCACCTCTGCCAAAAAAGGTAGAGGGGCACAAAATCAGATAAAATGGACCAAAAATGTCGACAGGAGAAGCAGGGTTGAGATGTGACTGGCAACTGTGTGTGTATGTTCTGCACATACAGCAGACCTGGGGACTCGTGGCACGTGCTTGCCCAGCGAGGCTGGTCTTGCTGGCAGACGCCGAGCAGCATTGCTCTGCCTGTGGGCAGAGTCGGAGCTGGGCTGGGTGCTCTCCCTCCTGCCCGCGGGACCCTCCTGCTCCTCCTGGGCTGTACCCAAACAGGACGCTGGGGCCGGGGTTTGTAGGAGAGCATCTTGGAGCAGAGGCGAATCCTTGCGGAACCTTACCCACAAAAGGTTAGTGGGCATTTTAGATGAAAGTCTACGTGCTAACCGGAGGGAGCCAACTTAAAGAAAAATAAAAATCTATTTGTCTTGAGGAGGTATTTGTGTGAAGAAAGGTTCCAAGCTCTTTTTCCCCGCCATAAGGCACAAAGCAGCGTGTTTCCCACGAGATGGCACTATTGTCTTATGCACAGAAAAAGCAGGTGTTAGCCTCCACTGCAGTTTTAAAAGCAGCTTGCCAAAGTGAGGGTTGCAACCAAATGCATCAATTTTACAGATCCGAGCAGTTATCAAGAGATCTCAAATGGAGAATTAGCTTGCCGATTCATCTGTTAAAGGTCGCTGCCTGATCAGGATGTGAAAAGTCCTGACATACAGATGATGAGATGAACATCACCATCAATCCATTATTGGAGAAACTGGTTTGGATTTGTGGGTTTTTTGGGTCAATTTTTTGAAATCAATGTGGCTCTCTAAAGTGAGTGGTATTTACCTGGTCATATTCTGACTGACCTTCTCAACGGGCTTTTACTTTAAAAAAAACCACCAACAAATGCCAAACTAAAAATCAAGTTGAAAATTAACTACTTTTAACATTTGTGCATGATTTCTAGTTCTTATCTAGCTAAAAAAAAAGTCATCTTGCAAAACTGTTGTATTTTGAGTAATTGTTCAGTTGCAATGGCCGGCTGGCAAGTTGCTCCACTATTCCTTTCTCTATGACTGAAAGAGGTGTTTTCCTAATAAATTCTACAAAGTCTCTCAATCAAAAACATACTCC
The DNA here is from genome assembly GCF_028500815.1 of Rissa tridactyla. NCBI lineage: Eukaryota > Metazoa > Chordata > Aves > Charadriiformes > Laridae > Rissa > Rissa tridactyla. Next base: position 264,479 of record NC_071480.1, read on the forward strand.
CTGCCTTTAGCTGCACCTTCTGTTGATTTTCTAATCAAAGACAGGGTCAATCGCATCGAACCACCAGGGTAGAGCTGGAAGGAGCCCTGCTGTCACAGCAAGTGCTTTGGATAATCACGTTCTTAATCTTACTAATTGCTGTTTTAAAAACAAGTTTCTTTTGTACCATGCTCTGTCTCTTGTCGCAGTGTTGTCCCAGAATTTCACTCCTCCGACGCTTAGAAATTCTCTTCTGATTCCCAGCCCAAATTTATTCACTTCCAGGCTACATCTCTTTGTCCTTCTGCCAGTATCATTCTTTACCTTCACAAGTCCTTGTTCCCTCCTTTGGTAGTTGCCCCACTGATGAGAGCAATCATCTCTTCTCTTAGTTTTTGTTTCTCTAGGCTAAAGGCTACGGCTGCTTGGAGAAAAGTAGAGATGCCCTCGCTGGAGAGCTTACTTTCACTGTGGAAACGTCATCCCTTTCGTCTAATGTTCATGACTCAGTTGCTGGACTGTATTAGTTTTAGTTTAGGTGGTTGTTAAAGATGGGATTCTGAGACGTAAATGTATGCATGAATGCTGTTCCAACCACTTTCCCTTGACACTGTGAATTGATATTGCAGGCACCATGAGATGGTTTGTACTCTAATGGGTAGAGAGCTCCGTTAATAAAAATACACTTAATACACAGCCTTCATGTTAGCCTTTTTCGTCTCATTTATGATTCATCAATGGTCTTTAGGCCATTTGATTCTCTGAAAAAGATTCCAAAACATCCATTGCCTTTTCAGCTGATGCAGGAACCTTCTATAAATCAGGTCTCTAAGAAGGAAGAACGATGCCAAGGTAATTCTTTCGTTCCATAGTTACCCATAGTTACCCAGCCATAGTACTCATAGTAGTAGTACCCATACCCAGCCAGTTACCAAGCCTGTCTCTGTAAATTTCAGCAGACATCGGCTGAAAGGTCAGTGCTGAAGGGACATAAAGCATTAAGGCCAATAATCTACCCCTTCAGAAAGGAAAGGTGAGCAGCACTGATGGTGCTAAAGGATCGGGCTACAATGTACGACTCAGAATTTTTAGCTGTTTCATGATGGGCTTACTATAGGTTTTGTGTGTGTTATTTAAGACTGGTGGTCAGAACAATAAGAGCATGTGTGATCTCTAGAGAGTGAAAATCACAGCAATTACACGACCGGGCCACGGCGGGAGCAGAGGCTGCAGCTCCCGACACAAGATGGCCGCTGGGAGCCCCATGCTGGGACTACAGCTCCCAGCGTGCCCCGGGGCGCCCCTTCCTGCCCTCTGACCCCCGCAGGAACCAGGGCCGCCTCCCCGGGGCTGCCCCGGCCCAGGGCCAGGCCCCGGAGCCCCGGTGGAGCCGGGAGGAGGAGGGCGGAGAGGGAGAGAGCGGCAGAGAGGGGTGGGAAGGCACAGAGGGACAACGGGGAGAGCAGGGGGGAGCTGGGCAGGGAGGGGAGGGAGGAGAAATCCCGGTGAGGAATGGGCAGGCGGAGAGAGCGGGAAAGAGATGGAGGGCGGGGGACAGGGTCAGGACGAGGAGGCGGAGAAGGACAGAACAGCGACGGCCTCCAGGGCTGAGGTGGGGGAAGAGCAAAAGGGGACGGGGAGCGGGATGGAGGCCCAGAGGGAAGAGGGAAGGCCCAGGCAGACAGGCAGGAAGGTGGGCCAGGAAGATGAGGCCAGGAAGGTGGACAGAGCGATAGAGAAGAGAGAGGGACAGGGAGTGGGAGAGAGAGATGTAGAGAAAGGAAAAAATAGCAACGGGCTATAGGAGAGACAGGGAGCCAGACAGAGAAAGACAAATATAGAAAGACAAAAACAGGCTGTATGGCAGAGAGGGAAGGAGGAAAAACATAAGGTCAGGGAGCCGTCCAGAGAAAGAAAGAGAAAGAAAAAAATAGTGATGGGCTAGAGACAGAGAGGGAGGAATTAAAAGATGGGGGCAGGGAGCCAGACAGAGAGTGACGAGGAGGGACCACAAATAGCAATTACGGGCAACTGACTCCATTTCTTGAGCACCCCCCTGCAGCGGCATTACCAGGCGCCTCAAGGAACGCGCTGCCAGCAAAAGCCCTTCCCTGGGCTCAGTCCTGCTGCCTAATATTGGTGATGAACTTGCAGAGTGGCCAGGACTGCGGGGAAAAAGCCCAGCTCGGGGCGGGGGGGAATCGCCCAGCTGTTTTTCTGTTTGCTTGTTGGTTTTGCTTTTTAAAATAATACCATTTAAGCTCTAAATACAACCTGTAAGGAGAAAGGAACCAGGCGTACTAGGTTGGGCACGTTTAGAGCCCAAACCCATCCAACAGCCACACAAACCACCGCTGGCTCCCGCTGCGCACACTCCACCGCCTGCTCGCAGGTACAGGCAGCCGCCCTGGGTCTTGAGCACTCCCCAGGAGCGGCACCGCCAGGCAGCTCAAAAAATCACACTGACTGCAAAAACTTGAGCACAGCTTAATTCTCGGCAATTTTCCCTCTTTTTAGGCCTGCTGGTTAAAGACTCATCTGTTGAGACATGGCTCAGGATCACGCCAGGGCCAGTGGCGCTGCTTTCTGCACCCCGTGGAGGCGATGGGCAGAGGGACGTGTTCCCAGATCGTGGGACGAGGTACATGTGCGGCATGTCAGGGTCACCCCCGCCTGTTTTTTCCCAGCGAAGCCCCAGCCAGTGCCAGCCCCGAGCTGCAGCCCCAGCGCCAAGGCTCAAGGAGCTGGGTGTTTCTGCAGGCGCTGCACCCTGCCGTTGGCTGCCCTGGGCTTCTCCCCGTTGTCTCCGGCTCTGCTTTCTGCCAGCGCTGGGGGCACCGCAGAATGGCTTGCTGCTCCCCAGAGCTGTCCTGACCCATGTCTGCAGCTCGGGTGTGGTGTCCACGTCACACAGACGATTTGGGGGTGGCAGCTCTCTCTTGTGGTACCCTGGGAATGGGGGCCAAGCAAATCCCATCCCTCCCTTTGGGACTTCATCCCCGAGAAGACTCAGTGCAGACGTACCGTGCACTGGAGAGCATCCTGCAGGGAGGTGGCAGCCGTTTGCAGAGCAACGCTGAGACCCGCCTGTCAGCAGAGGCACCTGGTGGCTGCACAACAGCCCAGGTGAGCTGGTTCTCTTGGAGGCCACCACAGCAGCCTTCCTCTGTCCCTGGTTTTGGTGAGATGTGGAGCAGTGCAGAGATGTTTCTTGGGCATCCAGGCCTGAGGAGGGTTTCCCAGTGCCCCCATGAGAGATCTTGCTCCCAGGAAGCACCTCACCATAATGCCGAGGCCGTATCCGCCCCCCTGGAGCTGGGTACAGCTGCTCTGAGGGGTCTCGCAGGGAGGACAGGGTCATCTGACACAGAAGTGATGAGCTGAAGCCCGGTGGCCATGGCTGTCCAGTTCAAAGTCTCCGAGGGCCTCAGCCTTTCTCCCCAGGAGTGTTTAACCCAGGTTTTACTTTTATGTACAGGATCGGGATGTGTTGGCCCTGGCTTCCAGGGGTTATGTTATTTTTACATTATCTCATGGTCTGCATGGTCTTTTTTTGTGGAGAGTCCCCTTTTTCAGCTTGTTTACCATTTTAGGGCTTAGACAGGGGTCTTTGTTTTGTGTACAATGTTTTGTCTGGGTTTTTTTTTTTCTGTTTTGCTGGATTGTGTTGTGTTTTCTATCTTGAAATGATAATTTCTGGTTCAATATGTCTACTGCAGGTGGGGCAGTGCCACTTCTGGTGCAGTCCGACTCGTTTCTGACTTCTGGCCCATAAGTAATGACTGCCAGAGGACTATGCGTACTTCTAAATTTCCGTGGACTTCCAAATTCAGGGTCATTTCTCCTGCCTTCAGCAAGAGCCATGGGAAGACGCCAGCCACAGGGAAGGACCAGGCTTTTTGGTTTTCGCTTTTGAGTTAGAAACCTGCAAAGAGGCTGCTGTCATTAAGTTTAGTGACATTTCGTAACGCGACTGAGTATTGTGTGACTTGAAACATTGCTGACGAATCATAGAATCATAGAAAGGTTAGAGTTAGAAGGGATCTTAAAGATCATCTAGTCCAACCTCCCTGCTGTTGGCAGGGACACCTCCCACTAGACCAGGCTGCTCAAAGCCCCATCCAGCCTGTTCTTGAACAATTCCAGGGATGGGGCATCCACAAGTTCTCTGGACAGCCTGTGCCAGTACCTCACCACCCTCGGTGTAAAGAATGTCTTCTTAATATCTAATCTAAATCTACCCTCTTTCACTTTAAAACCATTCCCCTCATGCTATTGCTCAACTCCCTGACCAAGAGTCCCTCCCCACCTTTCCTGTAGGCCCCCTTTAGGTAGTACTGGAAGGCCGCTATAAGGTCTCCCCGGAGCCTTCTCTTCTCCAGGCTCAACAACCCCAACTCTCTCAGCCTGTCCTCACAGCAGAGGGGCTTGAGCCCTCAGATCATCTTCATGGTCTCCTCTGGACTCACTCCAACAGTTCCCTGTCCTTTTCATGTTTGGGGCCCCAGAGCTGGAGGCGGTACTTCAGGTGGGTTCTCACAAGAGCAGAGTAGAGGGGCAGAATCATGTCACTCGACCTGCTGGCCGTGCTTCTTTTGATGCAGCCGAGGATGTGGTTGGCTTTCTGGGCTGCGAGTGCACGTTGCTGGGTCATGTTGAGCTTCTCATTCACCAACACCTCCAAGTCCTTCTCCTCAGGGCTGCTCTCAAACCATTCTCCTCCCAGCCTTTATTTTTGCTTGGGATTGCCCCAGCCCACGCGTAGGACCTTGCATTTGGCCCAATTAAACTTCATGAGGCTCGCACAGGCCCACTTCTCCAGCCTGTCCGGGTCCCTCTGGATGGCTCCAGCCTCCCCTCCAGCGTGTCGACTGTACCACATGGCTTGGTGTTGTCGGCGAACTTGCTGAGGGTGCACTCAATCCGAACATCCATGTCACCAACAAAGATGTTAAATAGAACACCATTCATCACTGCTCACCACTTGGTCATCAAGCTGTTGACCGCAACTCTTTGAGTGCAGCCATCCAGCCAATTCCTTATCTACTGAGTGGTCCATCTGTCAAAGCCATGTCTCTCCAATTTAGAGACAAGGATGTCGTGTGGGACAGTGTCAGATACCTTGCCTGAGTCCAGTCAGATGATGTCAGCTGCTCTTCCCTTATGCACCAACACTGTAACCCCATTGTAGAAGGCCACCAAATTTGTCAGGCATCATGTGCCCTTAATGAAGCCATGTTGGCTGTCACTGATCACAGAATCACAGAATCACAGAATGTTTCGGGTTGGAAGGGACCCTAAAGATCATCTAGTTCCAACGCCCTGCCCTGGGCAGGGACACCACCCACTAGACCAGGCTGCTCAAAGCCTCTCCCAGCCTGGCCTTGAACACTTCCAGGGTTGGGGCATCGACAACTTCCCTGGGCAACCTCTTCAAGTGCCTCACCACCCTTACAGTAAACAATTTCTTCCTGATATCCAATCTAAATCTACCCTCTTTCCATTTGAAACCGTTGCCCTGTGTCCTATTGTTGCACTCCCTATTTTCCATGTGCCTTAGCAGAGTTTCCAGGAAGATCTGCTCCATGATCCTGCTGGGCACCGAGGTGAGACTGACCAGCCTGTCTGTGGAGGAAAACCGATTGCCTTTAGGCATAGGAACAAATCTATGGAAGGTTCCAGATATAAGACTCCTCTTTTCATCGGTATGGCCCTAAGAGCTCTATTGGCATTGCCAGTCCCCAGCCCCTGGAGAGTGTGTGAGCTTGTCCACAGGTTTGCTCTCCAGGCATAGCCAGGGATCTCCTTTAGACTAGTGACAAACCCGTCTTGGTGGAAGGCTGGTGTCCTTCCTTTCCTCAGTGAAAATTCGTAACACAGATGCCCGTCCCTGTACGGATGAGAATTCACTGGGACAGATTCCCAGGAGGGTATTTCTGGCAGAGGATGGGCTTTTAGTGCATATCCAACAGTGGGGCTTTTTTTCCTCTGCTGCTGTAGTTTGGACTGTGGCAATGGGCGAGTTGTGGAATGAATAGGTATAATCCACCACAGGCTTATGAGCAAGGCTACCATATTGAAACCTGGGCTTCCAAATGACTATTAACAGGAAAACTGGCACCAAGAGCAAAATTAATGATGCCTTTTATACAGAGGACGGCACTGAAATCAAAAGGGTTTCCCGACTCCGGAAACCCAAAAGGCATTTAAAGATCTAAACCAAGCAGTCGTGGAAGCTCCCTCCTCAGCCCTGCCAGACCACAACAAGCCTTTTATATTAATATGAACAGAAAGGAATAGCCAGTTGGCCCAGATGCGTTCTGCAAGCCATAGCATATTATTCAACAGAACTCGACCTCGTAATTCAAGGCATGATTTCCTGCGCTAGGGCTGTTGCAGCAGCAGCTCTGATGGTTGAGAACACAAGAAAGGTTGTCCTGGGGCAGCTCCTAACGCTGATGGTTCATTCCTGACTTCTTAGCCCTCCTCTACAGACAGAGTTCACGCTGCTGTGGGTGTGCCAGAGTTGGGAAGTACATTGGCTTGTGGCCATAAACCGGGTGGTCATTGGCCCCTTTGTCTGACCTTTCGGTAGCTGCCCCAGGGCACACTCAGACCCCCGAGATGTCCCCTGCCTTCGCTGGCCCTGCGGTGCGGGCAGCCGGGCACCACACGGCAGAGCCGGCTGTGTCTCCCCAGGCTGTCTTGCCTCGTCTGGCTGCCGGGAGGAGGGGACGGCGGGGGTGACAGCCTGGGGCTGACAGCCTGGGGGTGACAGGAGGGACCCCGCAGACTTAGGGGGGCGACAGGACAGTGGCCGGTGACAGGCCGGGGGACAGCAGGTACACCAGCAGCCAGGGGCAGTGACAGCCCTTTTGTCACGATGCGCTGGGTCCCCTGAGGCATGGCAGGGGGGCAGTGGGCCATTGCCCAGTGGCCATAGTGACTGGCCAGGCCTGGCAACACTGTGTGCGAGAGAGGGAGCAGGGCTCAGCCAGCACTGCTTTCCCCGGCCCCTCGGCGGGCCCTTCCCTGCGCTGCCGTGAGCCCAACCCAGCACAGAGGCCGCCACACTTTGCACTGCTGTGGACGCCGTGGCCCCTGGACCACCTGGCCACAAACATGTCGTGCGTCCACTACAAGTTTGCCTCCAAGCTGGCGTACGACAGGGTCATCTTCAGCGGCGTGAACATCTGCCTGCAGGACCTCAAGCGCCAGATCATGGCCCACGAGAAGCTGAAGGGGGCCACCAGCGACTTGCAGATCAGCAACGCCCAGACCGGAGCAGGTGCGTGGGGCGCAGCACGGGGCCTCGGGGACCCCCCGTGGTGGGGGCGGCCTGCGGGAGCCATGCGGGGCTCTCCGCAGGTCGCCCCACATGGCCTGAGTCCACCCGGGGTCCGTGTCATGGGCGTGGGGGGCACCGGCAGGGATGCGGGGCGGGGATGAAACGGGGCGGGAAGCCATGATGAGATTCGGCCGCCACCGGGAGCTGTGACTTGTGCTGGGGGCCTCGCAGAGTAGGTAGAGATGCATTTCAGAAGTCCTGGATTTTCCTCGTAGTGTTGAATAAAATTGTGAAGAGCTTTTGAAAAAGGTTTAATTTGCTTTAAGGGCTTTGCTGCAGAAGGGTCTCTGAATTTGTCTTCGGTTGCTAATGAACTTCCATCCTGACAAATGCCAGCAGGCTGAATGGCTGCCTGGCTGATGTCACTTCTGTAGCGGCTGGGTCTGTGTAAAGCAGAGCCTTAAAACCAGAATGTTAGATGGCAATAAACTGTGATAGGCCCAGTTATTATCACCAGGAGAAAAAATGTTTTGAAATGGGCCAAACACGGAGATTCTGTTATGTCAGTTGGGAAACCGAAAGCAAAGTTTTAGGTGAAAAATTGATGCTCATAAATATATTACCCCACAAAGTATTACTGTAATTTACATAATACCATTTTTACAAAGTGTGTTTCTTTGTTTCCATATGTAATCACAACTCAATGAAGAAGTATCTGCTTCTTGAAAAGTCCTGTTAGTATGTTGAGACGATAACAGCGCGCTGTTACACATAGAATTTTGCATTTATATCTGTAAGAGGATCCTCTGGAGTGCTATGTAATTACAAATTAATATGCATTCTTACAAATTGGCTGATTTTTTTTCTGTGTTTATGTTGTTATAGAATACACAGATGACAATGCCCTGATTGCTAAGAACTCATTGGTAATTGTTAGAAGAATCCCTGTTGGAGGAGTTAAAGCTGCCGGCAAAACATCTGCTGCGTGAGTGTCCATAAAGCATTGACTTCTTTGTTAGGGGTTTCCACGTGTGAACTTTTTAAGTGGATATTAGTTTACAGAGGCATTCCGATTCTATCTCTCTCGTTAAAGCTGCAGTAAGTGTTTGTCGTCGTGGGGCAGATGTTACTGTACCTGTCCTGAAGTAGGCTGACATTTTTAGGCCTGCTGGGAGATGGGGTTCCAACTCCATCAATGGTAACTTTTAAGAGGATCCTACTGGGTTTGTTCTTGGGGTTGGCTCTTCTGAGACCCAAATTGTAGATCCTGTTTCCTCTCTGTGGAGAGATCCCGTATTATATGCGTTTGCTTTTATTGCTTTCATAGGAACGACAGATAGCCATTGTAGTGTAAACTCATAATTTGTTTCCATCTCAGAGGAGATGCCTTCAGGCACTCCCTCGTAATTCTGGACACGGCAGCCTTGTGCTTATAAACATGGCCTTGCTTTGGGGGTGAACTTATGTATTGAAATATGTGTGCTTAGTGCTGCCTTGCCAATGCATCCTCCATTTCTGGCTGGATGGCACCCTCCCCGGGTATTGTCATGCTGCCCCAAAATGAGAGGATAGATGCTGTTGGCATCGAAGGTCAAATAGACACCCGTACGTGGGGATAAGGACAGACCAGCACTGCTGTGCTAATTGGTTGACAATTAACCAGGCAGGTGAGCTTTCTGTTCCTTCAGCTGGACACATGGCAGAAACCACTGGTAGAGGGGCTGATGTTTGGGAATGATGAAAGTGTGCTGTAACGGTGGAGAGGCCTTCAAACATGCGTTACGTGCCTTGTAGTATGTTCTTTGGGGTAAATAAATGAAGAAACCATTGTATGGCCAAATAAATTGTGATCAAGTAGAAACGTGACTTTGGAGGGTTTTATTAGTTGCACTGAGCGTACCAAGAGGGAACAGTTTATGTATGCAAATGAATTCCCATACTCACTAGATTATTTAGAACATAATGTCTTGATGTTCGGGTTTTGTAATCTGTTTTCACTGCTTTATGTTTGGTACAAGTGCTTTATTTTAAGTTCTGATCACCTTTATTTCTTCCAGAAGCGGAACTGAGCCAGTGAGTGGAACATCAAAAGCAGTATGTAAAAACACAATCTCACCCTTTTTTCAACACCTTTAATTCTAAACAAGAAATTCTAAGGAAATTCTAAACAAATAGCCTTGTGTTAATTTTGCAAACATTAACTTCATATATTTTCCAGTAAAACACTGTATATATTGCAATTGCAGTGTATTTAATTCAGCATAGTAAAGACTGAGTAATGCCATCGCTTGCGCAGTTCGAATGTGAATATTGGTATTTGTGCCTCGTAACGCATTGTATTTCATATTGAACACGCTGGGCTATTTCCTGTATGACTTTGTGTTGAACAGGTGATATATGATGGTTTTTAGATCACGCCGGTTCAAGGTTTGCACACTGATGTGCTACATCTGTCTGTCTATAGCTAGCCAATATGTATGCTTGTATGGGGGTGTGGGGTTTTTGTTTCTTGCAATAAAAATTGTTTAGAGAGCTTTGTGTTTTTTCATTTTCACATTGTATCACTTAGCTTCTGTTTTTAAGTACTTTTTTGCCTAATGCTTTTTGAAAATGTTTTCAAAAACGACTGAGAAACCATTATTGCTAAACTTGGTACTGTTTCTTACTTGTGACTCAGGGGCTCAACAAATACCGAACCCAACATATCCCATAGGTTTTGAGGACAGTTCTGATTCCTTTTCATGTCCTTAAATACTTGGGCATTTGTTCCTAAAAACTGTACAATTGAAGTGATACTGTTTGGGCCCCTCTGAGTACCGCAGTGTCTTTAACAGGTTGACGTGAATTTACATATCCTTGCTACAGAAAGTGGTATTCTGAAGTTCTGCATTTATCTTTCCACTTTATCTGATGAAGCAGTTTGTCTCCAAATGAAAATATCTAAACCCCAGTGTACAAATTCTGGCACAAGGTTATAGCCCGGTGCATTTGTGGGTAAAGCTCAATGTGTACCTCAAGGAAACCTCCAAGGGTCCCACCATCCTCAGAGGCAACGCAGAGGGCATCTCCTGTCCCAGCAGGGCTGTCTGCTCTGTAGGAGCTGCCTTGGAACAAATGCCACCAGAAGTACAAGTTCCAGCCCTGCCCGTAGACTGCAGCGACCCCCTTGGTGTCACTGGGACCTGTTGATTGCTTTTCAGAATTGTAGCTGCGTTTCCTCTGGGGTTTTGCCCTTGGGCTTCTGTTCTGGCTGCTCATCTACTAACCCGCAAGAGCTGTTGTGTGGTGAGACGGTAAGGAATGGAGGATGGTGAGGGGTTGGTGGCTCAAAGGCCCAGAAGGTGCCGCCTGGAGCCTGGGCTAGCACTTGTACATGAGGACGGGCTGGGTTTTTCCTTGGCATGTCAGTACATCCAGACTTCTTCGGAAGGACGTGCTGCACTTGCCCCAGCGTCCCAAAGACAGTCTGCAGTGCTCTGGGCAAACCCACTTGTTAAGTGACGGCATGGTTAGGAAGAAGCGCTTAAGACAGGAAGGAAGTCTAATGTGTTGGGATTATTGACTTTGGGGGGTATGTATGTATTGAGCTACCCCTGCTTTAAGGGGGCTTGTCCCCGTCCCCACTGCGCTCCCGTTGCCATGGCCTGTGTTCCAGCTGCAACTGCGGGTGCCTGGCGACGGGCACAACACAGCACTGCTCCCCTGCTCTCCACGCAGCCCTTTTCCCCTGCTCCTGACGCCTCAAACAACAAACCCAGCCCTTCCCTTCTCCCAACACCTCTCTGCGTGTGCTGACATTAAGGAGTTATCATGAAAGCCCTAAAGGAGGGGACACTTATGCTGCCAGAGGTAGGGCCCCACTCCAGGGAGGTGGGCACCCCCACCGCCCGGGCAGGCTGGAGCAGGCACCGTGGGGATGGAGTGGGGTGGGCACCCTGCTCTGGGGAGCTCGGGGGGCTGGGAGCTTGGCTCACCCTCTCCCCCCACCCCTGCAAGGCCAGGGGCTGGGAGAAGCCTTTCTGGGCTGCTCATGCCCTGCTGGGATCGGGCCTCCCTGCACCGGGGGACACATCCCCCGGGGACCCCAGGGTCCCTGGGCTGGTGCCGGAGGGATGCTCGCCGGGAGCAGGCGGGTGCTGCCCGCAGCCTGAGCTGGTGCCTCCGCTGCCCCTTTCCAGGCTGGAGCCCTGGGAGATGATCCCTGCCTGCGGAGCAGCACTGAGCCCAAAGGCTGCCCGCAAAGAGGAAGGAGCTTCTGGGTGCCCAGGCAGGCGCGGGGCCGGGGTCTGCGTGTGGGGGGCTGGGGTCTGTGCCCGGGGTCCCCCTGTGGGGCAGGGAGCAGGGCCACTCACCCCTGGCCGCTCTGGTGCATTTGTGGGTAAAATCCCTGTCACTTTTCTTAACTTCTGCCTGCAGTACAGTTTTGGATCTGGGTGTTCTCAGGGTTGGATGCTGCTGTCATTGCCCAAAGGTTAAGCCTTTCTTTAGTATACCACCACTTTGAATTTACATTGGGAAAAGGGGCAGCATTTTTCTTCAGGTTTGAAAACGCTGTCATTCTGCTGCTAAAATCTAGATCAGTAACCCAGGGAAATACTTGTATTGGACTTGTAATGGTCTAGGTCTGGATTTGGCACTTGGCTTGAATACTGTGTGAAACTGTGTGTTTCAAAATAGTCCTTGTAGTATAAAACTTACTGTGTGGAGCGTTTAATTTTTCATCTTTATTTCTTCACTAGAATGGTGTGAGGCATTACACTAACCCTGGATCACTGGATCTGATCAGTTGGGTTGGAGTTAGTTTAACTGACCCAGTCAAATTTATGTAAGCCACATTTATAGTATTTGATCTGATTCAGATGGGTTTTTATTTCTTGAAAAGCATTATTTTTCTCGTTGCTTGCTAGCATGTGTATAAACACAAGTCACATGCTCATAAATAAAGTTACCATTCTTTTAGCCTCGTGTGTTCCCTGCCATGTCTGCGTTATATTTCTAAGTAGCATCTTACCACCAGCCAACAGAGGTGTCTCAAAAAAGCCACCAAAAAACAAAAGGAGGGAGGGCAGAAGCCTTGCATTGCTCTTTACATGTCCTCTCTCTCACTGTAAATCAGCGCAGCCTCAGGTGCTTCTAGTGTTGGAGACACAATTAGCTTTAGTCTGAAATCTACCTCAGGTCTTGGTCAAAAGTGTGGGGATTTTCTTTTGTTTTGTTTGAAATACACAGGTTTCTGTATGTATTTCAAAGCAGAACCTGGATCTTAGTGTGGTAGGAATAAATCACTGGGAAGTTTGCCAATTATTGTTGTACCGTAGAGCAGGAAACGTAAAATTAGTTAAGACTTTTTGAAAAAGGATGCACAAAAGCTTATTCTTTGGCTATTTCTTCATCGCCTTGCTCTTACGTTAGCTGTCATTGCCCGCTTGCAAATGTGTGCTGCCTCCTGCTGTTACTACAGCCAAAGCGAGGAAGGGGATCCTTTTAGTGTGGCTGTGCCAGTGACTGCAAGGATCTCTGTCGTGGTGAACACCTTCATTTCAGTAATTTGAGCAGCTTATTCTTTTTTATTGGCTGATGGTTTGGATTGCTGTTTTTGTTTGGGCTTGGTGGGGTATGGCAAGCGTGGCATTTTTAACCTTCTTGAGCGGAGGGGCAGAGTTCCTGTTCCAGGGCCGATGTGCCGGTGCTTTATTCTGACAGGCAGCTGTACTCTGTTCCTAGAAGCGTAATCACGTGCTTTTATCAATGATGTGAAATTAACCATTAGTTTACAAACTACACTGAAGGTAAGTTTCCCGCAGTGATGAGTCCTTCTCAAATAAATATTTTTTTAAAAACCTTTTCAGATGAAAATTGACAGCCGCCTTACCTCTTCAACTTTTAAGCAGTTGTGAGCATTTGACAAGGGTCCCTCTCTGAGATATTCGGGAGCAAGCAGCTGATCTCAAGCGGGTTTGATTCATTTAGTTTCTTCTCATTAACCACACGGGCACTCCTAAGCCCTCATAGTTTTGGACTTTGTTTTGTCCAAAGACAAATTACACCGGGTTTGAAACGCCTCTTTCAGTGTCGCTCAGAGGATATAGTGCTGCTCTCAGCCTAGAGTAGAGGTTGACTATCGCTGTGTTTTGATTGTGGAACTTGAATATGTGTCTCATTTTTTGTGAACAGATTGATGACTCTCCTGCACCTCTTTCTCTGGCCCAGCTTGTGAAGGTAAATATATATATATATATATATATAAAAAAAAAATCTTGTCAAATACTTACCCCCTCAAAAAAAAGTGTTTGCTTTATATTTTTAAATCTTATGCTGTGGTCTATAGCTGGATAGCTGTTGTAATGTGAACAAAACTTAAATTTAATTTTTAATAATTTAAAGTATTTATTTTAACTTTAAAATGCATGTGTGTTTCAATACTATCCTGTAAAGAGCAGTTCCCAGTTTGGGCAGAGAGAAGGGGAGTACCTTATCAGCCTCAACATAACGTTGCAGGATTACTCATCTTCAAGACACAAAAAAGAAGCCCTTCAGACGCTGTTTACCATTTTTCACACGTCTCATTAATTTTGCGTTGGAAACTAAAACATTTTTTACAGAAGAATGGAACTGGCTGCAAGTTATGGACATTTCAGGGGGCTTTGCCACAGCCAAAATACTGTAACACGGACACTTGCACGGCTATTTCTCAATTGCCAGTCATTACAGTTACAGATCCATTCTTTGAGAGTTGCACAACTTCATAAATTCACAACACAAAATTTGTCTTGTGAACAACACAGACTAATTTGTTTGCACACCGACTGTGTAAATTCTGAAAACATACCTCATCGTTTATCGGAATATACCAATGTGTATGTGTGGCATATTAGCAGCTGTGACCTCCTGAAACCGTTGTAATACTGTGTTTTGCTCTGGAACTGTTTGCATTTTTTGCTCAACAATGCGTAACTTTGTCTGGGAAAGCTCTAGCGATTGCACCTTGTGAAATCTGTAACCTCACGTGAAGTTTTACTTTAAACTGTGAAAAACTGTCCAAGTGGGGCACATGTTTAAGCTTTTGAGACAATTTAAGTATTTCAGAAAAATACGGCAGCTCAAACCTGTTACTTTCTCTAACCTCTTTAGTGCAGACTGGCTTAGCATGGAGGCAATGTGTTATCAGTCTTCTGGTTTGTTATTACGATGTATTAAATGCTGTATTTCAATTTTGGTCTATTCCTAGTAATGTTTTGTGGGTTTTGGACGTGCTTTGTAAACCGTTTGGGTTCCAACACGTGAGTCAAGCATCTGTAAAGTTTTCTGTAAATGTTAATGGAAATGACTTCAGAGATGTCCATCTGCATTATGTTACTGTTGAGAAAAAACTACATCTAAGAAACAACCAATTAATAAAATGTAGAAACTAGTTTGTTGCTTTTGTCAATGAATGCATATAAAAGCAAACCCATGAGTGGCTGATCTGAAGGATGGGTACCTGAAGGTCCAAATCATTGACAGTTACTCCCTTAGACCCTGCTTGTAACTGCACTTGTGTCTAATAAAAACGTTTTAAGAAATGCTGCTTAAATAAATCCAGCGGGCTTCAGTAATTTGAAGATCTAGTGCTGCACAAGGCTTATATTACAATTTGTATGTTAAAAGGACACAGTCAACTGGAAAAGACCTGCAGGTTTTGCTTACTGTAGTTAAATCACTTAATATGAAGAAGTTAGTAGGGGGAGAACACGCGGTTTGGACTGCCAAGAGCACATGATGGTCAAACTTCTACTGCAAAGAGTCTTTTGTCTTGCTGAGGGATTATAAAAAGCTTGATTCCTTTTAACGCTTCTGTGTCTGGAGCTGAATTTCAGCGAGCAGAAACAGCTTCCCCGACTCTTGAGTTGAGTGTCCTTTTAATGCTGCAAAGTGTAAATAGCGATTATTGCATACATCTTTCTTCATTAAACGTACAGTGGATATCTCCTCCTTCCAATAGTCTGGAGCTTAAAAATCAGTTGAAGAGTACTGCATAGCATAATTTTTTCTACACATGGCTTCAGTCCGCTTGGAAGAAAACTGGAGTGGTTACACAAGTCTTTATGTGAGGTGCAAACAGAATCCAAGGTTTTGAGTGCCCAAGAATGCTCTTTTCCAGGAGGTTAACGGGCACATCAACGTCATGTGGTGGCGTAAGGACTCCCCAGAACATCTTCAGGACAACAGTATTTTCTATAAGCAGCTGTTCTCATGCAGCCCCAGCTAGCATTGTGCTGCTCTTTACAGGATGGGGTGAGTGGTGTCGTCTCTGGCTGTGTGGGCGCAAATGTGTTTCTAACGCGTGTGTCAAATGCTTACCTGTTAAACAGACCGACAATCTGGCTGAAGCCAATGCTTCCGAAGAAGACAAAATAAAAGCTATGATGATACAGTCTTGCCGTGAATACGATCCAATCAAGTAAGTGTCGATAACGTCAAATCTGTTCTTTGAAGATTCTGGAAAAATTGTGGAGATATTTGTTTGAAGAAGAGAGACACATGCATACCTTTTTCTTCTTTTCTCAAAAAACTTTTAGTTACGTGACCAAACCCTGGGATACACCTCCACCATCCTATATACGCTTTCGTTGCGGAAAACCTGGCCACTACATAAAGAACTGCCCAACGAGTGGGGTAAGACTGCGGGGGACTTCTGCTGTGACTTCGCTTTTCATTTTTCACGTGGCAGTTACGTAACAAATACATGAACACTCAGATTAGGAATTCTTTCTCTTGGGGTGAAATACAGGGGTTATAGGGCAATGTTGCAAAACCCTTCAAAATTCAAGGGAAACCTGGAATTTAAAACGTAAAATGTTCTTTTTTCTTGGTCGTAGATATTCAATACGTCCATAGATCTTTCTCTGTGAGCTGTCATGCGTATTTTTATATATTTCAATACTATCGAAAATCTTCCTGGTTTTAACGTTTTTTAATGTCAGTTCTCAGTTTTTAGAATTCCACATAAAAGGAAGGTGTTTCTCTTGACCCCACCAACTGAATATTTGCGTGTTTTAATTACACGAGTCTCTGGTTGAGTATTCATGCCGTGTAATGTTAGTCACCGAATGCATATGCAACCTTCGTACGTATTGACGGTGAACTTAAGTTTCTCCAGTGACTGGTTCAGAGCCCTGAATTGGGCTCTCCCTCTGAATTGCGCTGTGGAGGAGGAGCGGGTTTGTGCCTCTTCTCCGGGTGGATGGTGAGCTAAGCAATACGTAATCCTTGCGGAAGCTGAAGTTAAGCAAAAGAATGTCCACGGAGTTCAAAATGCTGCTCAAGTCTTTGAAACATCCTGGCTATATTCCCGTAGCAAAATAAGTATTTTAGTTGAGTAACCCTTAGGCTAGGTAAAAGGAGAGGACTAAGGGCTTTTGCTGCTTAAATTAATCATCAAAGTGTCATTTTAAGTGTGGGTCTTAAGATGAGCTATGTCTGCATTTCTTTTCTGAACAGGACAAAAATTTTAAGCCTGTTCCCAGAATTAAGAAGAGCACGGGAATTCCAAGCTCTTTCATGACGGAGGTGAAAGATCCCAATACCAAGGGTGCTATGCTCACAAACAGCGGAACATATGCAATACCAATTAATAATGCGTAAGTATGGAACTAATTGGACTGACCAAAAGGTGAAGGAGAGAAACCATGCGTAAATGTCTGAGTGGCAATGCAGCCAAGTTGGCCGGCATCTGTAACCACGAGGGAGGAAGCATTGTCATTGTATGTTAAGCTCAAAATCTGTGATAATTTCTCATATTGAAATAGGGCGGTCCTGCTGTTCATGCCCCTGGAACTCCAGAGCTTGGAAAAGCTTTCCTGTACCCATCGTTAACTTTTTTCTTTTTCCTTCCCCACCCCGCCCTCCAGGGAAGCTTATGCTAGAGGAAAGAAGGAGAAGCCTCCCTTCTTACCAGCGGAGCCGTCCTCCTCCTCCTCCTCCTCCTCCTCAGAAGACCCTATTCCTGATGAGTTGTTATGTCTCATTTGTAAAGAGATAATGACTGATGCAACCGTTATTCCCTGCTGCGGAAACAGTTATTGTGACGAATGTAAGTGTTACTGCCCTGTTTGTTCACTCCAAACACCACATCTGATTTTCTGAAAGCAGAAACAGGAGATGACAAAATTTCTTTGTTACCAGTTCTATTCTATACTTAAGCATCTGCTGAATAGGAAAGGACTCTTCTCGTATAAAGGAAAAAAAAAAAAGACAGAAAGCTTTTTTCCTTTTTTACGTATCTAGTTAAATCCTCTTTACATGCAGAAGGACAAGCATGAGGAGAGTGCATAGCTGCGCAGGTGATTACAGTATTAGATATTGAATACATTTAGGTTTTTTCACAGCCCCTTCTCTCACACAAAATCGTTATGGCCAACTCTGGTTGGCTCAGTACAGCCAACCGTACTGTGGTCTGCCACAAACCGATAGTTAGGCATTTAATCCACATTCTTCTCCACGGGAGAGCTGGTTAAAACCTTCAGAACTCGAGGCTACTGATGTTCTTTTGAGCTGTGTTTTATTCATTAACCTGCAGGGTGGTGACTTCTCACTGTACTAGAGAGTGGAAAAAAGAATAGTCGAAACATCCAGACGCAGCCGTCTTCAAACGCTACATTAGTAAAATACCAAAACTGCACAGTTATTTGCTGCATCCTAGAAGTGTGTTACACTATTGAACATTCATAGCTTCGTGCTCTCAGTTCGAGACCATATTCCCCCATTAATCATATATGTCTTTTTATGATTGATTGGAGCCCCCAGAATTTCCTTACATTGGCTAAACCTACTTTGATGATTCTAATTACGCACAGGCATTAGAACAGCATTGCTGGAATCTGAGGAACACACATGCCCAACGTGTCATCAGACAGACGTTTCCCCTGATGCTTTAATTGCCAACGAGTTCCTACGCAAGGTAACAGGATGACTTTTATGTAAACTGTAAGAAAAGTCTATTTGTAAAAAGCCAAAAGGGAAGAAAATATTAATTTACATCTCCTCAAAACCCGCTAAATTAAACAGGCTATATTTACTTTTCAAATTCATTATCTGTTGTTAGAGAAGCTGACAACTCTTTGGAGACAATGGGGCAAATTCAGGTCGCGCTTTTGTTTAACATGATTGCCTTACTTTCAAATTCGGTGTTAACACTGAAGTATTTTAAACACAGGTACTCTGAGTTACCAGTTGTTACTACCAGTGTTTAAGGCGATGTGTTCGTGTATTTGTATGTTGATTCGTTTTAGGATTGATAGCATTTACGGGATTACACAAGTAATTTTACCCTGTGGAGGCTTTTGTTCATGTATCTACTGAAGTTTCATGTTACCTTGTGGTAAATGTTCTTCTGCCTCTAGGCTGTGAACAACTTCAGCAATGGAACTGGCTACACAAAAGGGCTCCACCAGACCATTCAGCAGCAGCAGCAGCAGCCGCCACCACCTCCACCACCACTCATGACTGTTGCACCTCCTGGACCTTTTCAGTAAGTAAATCTGTAGATCAACATGAATATAAAAGACACCAAGATGCCAAAGTCACATTATTATTCTTCTTGAGCTTCTCCACCAGTGATTTATGTCTCATTAGAGGCAGTTCCAGATAACTGCGGAAGTTCTGTTTTGTGAAAGTCCTCGCTTTGAATGAGGACACTTTGATAAGTTGGAAGTGTGCCTCCTGCAAGAATGTTCTCACAAGTATTGCTTGTTTGGTTCCCTTATCAGTCATTCCGTACAGGCTTACCCGGAGAGAGGAGCGCTTTTTCCCCAGGAGCCCTTTCATTTGAAGTGGCTAGCAATTCCTAAAGAAACCGTTTTGTTATGGCAAACCTTCTTGAGTGCGTTAATTTCTCTTTAGTACTGAGGAAATAATATTTTCATGGAAAGTGTAAAAGCACAATTGTGGGTAAAATAGGCCAAGTGTTTTCACATTACTTCTTTCTGCAGTATTTCTACGATCAATCTTATGATAAGTCAGAGCCATCCTCAGTAACACACAGCGCAGTCAGCAACACATACAGATTGGATAATAAACACTGAACCACTGTAAATGTGAAGTATTTACAAACATGATCGTCTAAGTGTGCAACCCATGAAGTCATAGGAAAATACGTGAAAAACCTGTTCTATTGTTTAGGGCTTACATCCTTTGACTTTGTGCCTTGGATGCAAACAGCCACTCTGTCCACTTTGTGCCTTGGATGCAAACAGCCACTCTGTCCAGAAGAGTGTCAGGCTCAGCCGTACCGCTGAATACAAAGGACTGCAATCCAAAAGAACCTCTAAGGCAGCCCCTGAAGTAGCACAGAAACGTTTCCTAATAGAATTGCAGTGCTTCCGTCTTCCACAACTGAGGCTCTCTCTGGGGGTTAAACGTACTCTAATCCTTTCATGTGCAGCTACCTTAATAAAATATGTTTCCAGTGAGCTTTCTCTTTAACTGCCAGCAGTCCACATGGACTTCTCGACAGCGCTTCATTTGGAATTGGCCAAGTTGACTTCTGTAAACCTCATGAAGATTATTTTGTAAATTTTTTTGTCCATTTACAGTAGTCAGCCTTTTCTCATCTTGGACTTTCCGTTTCAAGTAGCACTTCAAAAGACTGCTTGAACAATAAAAATTTGGGGTTTTTTTGTAGCAATGCCGCTAGCGTTATACCTCCTGCTGCTCTGGTGACTGCTGCTGAACCTTCTGCATCTCCCTCACTGTCAGTCAGCAGTTTGTTGAAAGAGAAGGTAAGTTGTATTTCAACATATGCAGTGATTCTTGCATTTAGTGGAGCTTATTTTCCAACCGTTTGCATTTACTCACAAGGCCTGTCAGGTTCCTGTACGAAGACAACCAGCATTACCGAGTCTTCCGGGCCCCCAAGGACAATCAGTGCCCACGACTGGTACGTGACTATAACTTCAGAATTTCTTTAAAAAATTACCTTCAGATACACTGAATGGGATTTTTCTCTTTTTCCTCTCCCGACTCCAAAAGGTCATCCAACGAGAGCCAGGACACCTCGCTCAGCAGGTGGCAGACCAGGCTGGGAACTGTAAGTATTCCACAGCAATTCAATATATTACTGCTTGTAACGAGGCCATAACACCTAACTTATACAACAGCTGATTTACAATGAAGAAAGTATGCACAGATAGCTGTGGAGAATACAAGTGGTAATTAATTTTTAAATGACTTAATTTGAATTGGCTTTGACAGAGGGAGTCAGTGCTTGCGGTGAGATTATTTAACATAAAAACCCGGTGCATGATTGAAAAGAGGACTCTGAAAAATGAACAGTTTTTTAGGATGCTATAGTTCCATATAAAAATGAAATAGAATCAAAGGATCGGATGGAAAGCCACCCTTTTGATTGCTGGCTGAACGGAGCTGAAAAAATTGATTTCCCAATAGAAACCAGACTCCAACATTCTGGGTTTTTTTTTGACAACTTAGTTGATACTGATTGAGCACATGATTGGAAAAGTCAGTGCTGTTATTTTCTGACAATTTTGAATTTCTTCAATGTAGTCATGTCCAATAGCCAAGCTGCTTTCTCTCAGATGGAGAGAGAGGAGCCCGTCTTATCTATTATCACAGTGTCAAGCTAGTCCTTCCTTTTGGTATAAATTTGTTCTAGGTAGATTGTAAGGGTGCATCGTGTTTATAAAATCTTAGGATAAATAAATAACAGAAACCAGGATCCATCCCCCAGACTGTCTGAAATCTTAATTCAGTAAGCAAGAAAATAATAATTCAGGGACAAGAACAGGCCAAATACGTCATCAACAACATGGGAAGTATTACGTGTATCAAGGAGTGGCAGAGGAGCGGTGGACACTCAGCACATGGGAGATGGGAGTCTCTTTTAAGCACGGGCAGCCTCCACGCACAGTCGCAAAGCTGAGTATCAGGAGAGAAGACTGAGGGACCTGCCGGGAGTGAGGATGTGGAGGGCAAGTATGAAGATCAAGAAATGACTGTAGTCTCAAATGAACAGAAAGCAGGGAGAAAAATGCTTAAGTTGAGAACAAGAAGTGCTTGCCACCATGCTCCCACTTCGTTCTCTTAGCGCTTTAAAATCAGGGCAGAGTATTACAAATGGTGACACGCATCTTGGGGTTTCTTTAGAAGTTCAAATCGAGGACACCCACACTGTGAATGCACCCAAAGGAGGATTCAAGCCCCAACACTACCAGCATCAACACCAGTCTTTGTGCCTGTGCCTCCACCTCCCTTGTATCCTCCACCACTGGAAACTGGTGGCTTTGGCTAGTATTTTGTTGACACTGTTAAACTTTTCTTAGGAATTGAAAGATACGACTTGCGTGTAAGGAAACCTTGAATGGGTGAAGGACTTTGAGGGGAGGAATGATGCTAATGAACACACGTGGAATAATGTGAAATGGTTCTTTAAAAAATAATAAAAGCAAACCTTGTGAAGAAAAAGATCAGGGTAGCTGACATCTTCTATCCCCAAAAATCACGTGGGCAGGAGTCTGAACAGCTCTATTAGTAACGCTGCCGGTATCTTTCCTAGAGTAATGGCAATGGGTCATAGACCTAGAGGCTGAGTTCAGAAGCCGTCACTATCCTTGGTTAGAGCTATTATGTGCAAAATTTTGCTAGGACATCTGGCTATAAGTGCCCTGTATGTAGGATTGCCATACAATCCGTATTTTGCATCTTGTACAAATTGCCAAATAAGTAGTGAAGTTAAATCGACTAAGCAAGCATTTTAAAATTGAGCTTTACTGTCTTCTTGATAGTGCACTGTAGCCATTAAGACTTGCTCTTTTTGCATCTTACTGCACCAAAAAGGATTTGCACTGCGTGTCGTGGCTGAGTAGTGAAACACGTGTGCGTTCACGCACCAGCAGAAGCCAGTATACGCCACCTTCAATCAATCCATAGCTGTGGTAGTTCATGTGACAGAAATGGTGGATATAAACTTACCCTTCCTCTATGCTTTTGCGCTATCAAAGCAGCAGGTGTTCTCTCTTGTAAGCAGAAAGTTTTACATGTTATCAGAGTCTTCAATCGGCAGTAGCGTTATGTCAGCAGCTGAACGCAGCTTTGACATAAGCATATGGAGAGGGGGAAAAAAAAACACAAACAAGTAATTTTGGGAGGAAAAAAAAAAACGGGAGAGTGACTGTTTTGAATTAACTTAATTTACGGTTTTTGTGTTGTTTTTTTTCCTAAGGTCTAAGTCTCCCTCTAGCGCTTCATTTTCCTCCAGGAGTTCGTATACCCACTCCAAGTCAAGATCAGGTTCTTCCCGCCCTTGCTCCAACTCTCGATCATTTAGTCGTTCCTGTTCTCGTTCCTTCTCGCGATCACCACCCTATCCAAGAAGAGGCAAAGAGAAGAGTCGTAACTATCGCTCTAGGTCAAGGTCACACGGTGATCGCCATTCAAAGTCACGGTCACCCCCATACAGAAGACACCATCCACCGTCAAGGTCTCCAGCGTTTAGAGGCCGGTCTCCCACTAAATGGACTATACCTCAAGGGGATGGAGAAAAGCAGTACTTTAACAGATACAGAGAAGTTCCCCCGTATAATATGAAAGCTTACCATGGCAGATCTGTTGACCTCAGAGATCCATTTGAAAAGGAGAGACCCAGAGAATGGGAAAGGAACTATAGAGAATGGTACGAAAAGTTTTACAAGGGCTTTGCTGTTGGCGCTCAACCTCGACCACCAGTAAATAGAGAGAACACTTCTCCAGATAGGTTTGGTCCACCTGGGACTGGACGAGAGAATTTGCCATACGCTCGGGGACGCAGGGAAGACTATCCTGGTGGGCAAAGCCACAGAAGTCGTAATAGAGATGGAAATGACCCTGAAAAACCTTCTGGAAGAGAGCGCCATGGCATGAAAGATCCACCAAAACCAAATGAGAAGGACATGGAATATCCACTGGAAGATGGCAAAGGAAATGAATGTAAAAAACACCGGAAGAGAAGAAAAGGGGATGAGAATAAAGGATTTCCCAATGCTGAGTTTTTAGAAGGTGCAAGAAAACACAGAGAGCCAGTAACAGCAGAAGACATTAAAACAGACTCTCTGTTCACGCTCCCAAGCAGAGATGATGCCACCCCTGTGCGAGATGAGCCTATGGAAGCAGATTCTATTGCTTTCCAATTGGTGTCTGAAAAGGAGAAAGAAGAGAAGGACAAGGCGAAGATGAAAGTAGAAGTGGCGGTGCCTCCCAAGAAAGACAAAAAAGCTAAAGGTTCCCAAGGGAAGGTGGACACCGATCGTGAAGAATCTCTCAGTATTTCACAGGAACCTCCTGTGAAAAAAGTGAAGGAGGAGTTGCCAAAGACAATGAGAAGGCTCTTGTTACCCCATGGAAAGTTCACCCAAAAGTGACAAAAGATCACCCAGAAACCAGGCCAGCCAAGGAGGAAAAGGCCAAGAAAGACCATCCAAAAGAAACCAAGTCGGACAAGCCCTCCAGCAAAGAGCATAAGTCAAAAAACCTGCTGAAAAAAGCAAACCTTCTGATGCAAAACCTGAAAAAAGAAAAAGAAAAGTAGATAAAATTTTTGATAAGGAACATTACTGTGTTTTGTCATTAAGACCACGGAGCTGTATAATAATGACGTAACAGCCCCTGCTGAAGACGTCTGTTGAAGTACTGTGTCTGCAAAAGATGAGGACGCTGCAGAAAAAAATCCTAAAGAACCAAAAGACAAGGCTGTTGCTAAGGCAAAAGAGGATACAGCGGCAACCTCCTGCAGTTGACCAGCCTGATGCAAGCCAAAGCCAAAGTCAAAGCGGTCCTAGCGTTAGCCGCAGCCACAGTCAAAGCCCTTCTGAGAGTTGGACTCAAAGCCACAGCGGCAGTGCCAGCTCAGGAGAGAGTCAAGACAGCAAGAAAAAGAAAAGGAAAAAAGAGAATAAAAAGCACAAGAAGCATAAGAAACACAAGCAGCGTAAGAAACACATTGGAAACGAAACAGAATTCGCAGAGAGCCAAAAACACAAACACAAGAAGAAAAAAATCGAAGAAGAGCGAAGAGAAGGATGACCAAAAAGTGAAATCTGTCACTACATGGAATGACAGCTAATGAAAAAATGACTGAATTCTTAAGTCTGTATCAAATTTTGTTAAAATGTAAACGAATTCAGGCATGGCAAATAATGGCATGGAGGAGACTGTGCTGCCCTTAAAATATTGCAGCTGGATTTTTACTTCAGAGCTTTATAGAAGTGAACATTTTGTACAGAACCGTGAGTTGTGACATGCAACGTGAAAGGTTTTGCTGGGGCATCTTAGTTTTAACGACCGTTCATTAGTTTGGGTGGAGTTTCAGGTACTGTGAACATTTTCATGGTTGAGTGTATGTTTTTTAATTGCCTGTCAGAAGCAGCTGTTATAACTGATTATAAAATATCAGCAGAATGAATTATAGAATACACAGAACCCTGTTACATCACTTTTTGATTACAATAAAATGTTTTCAGTAAACTGTCCAACGTGATGAGATTTCCAGTGACAGCGGGACATTTGCCGAGAAAAGACTAGTGACAGAAAAACGGCAGCAGTAAAAGCTTGCTGGTAGCTAACATGTGTGAAAAATAACATAGCAACGCGTTTAGTTTTGAAAAGACTGGTAGGACTTTAAATCTTTTGAACTGATACAACGTGGGGAGGTATTGCCAAGAGGTGCACGTTGTTCACGTGCCAAGTGGACTTGATTTTATATTGTAAAAGGTAGCATATGGCCCCAAACACACAGCCAGTATTAACAGCTGGGACTATTTTAAAATAGCGTTATGTATGAAGCTGTCACATTTCAACATTGTTCCAGTTTGTTTAGAAAGCTGTTGTCGTTTGCCAGCAAACATTTACACACATGCTTTAAGATGTCCTGTAATCTGTATTTCCTCTCATAACTCTGCTGATCCCCAAGATGCTTGTGCTTTTTAAACAGAACCTTTAGTAACAGTATTTTCACATGGTGGTGCCACGGCACAGAACTAACCCATTAATAGTGGGGTTCAGCAGATGAGTTTGGCATAAGAAGAAAGGCCACTAGAAAGTCAGGCTTCTGCTTTAAACTGCTTTGAACAGTGACAATCTAGAAGGCATAAATTTAATTAAATGTAATTGCATGGAAGTAAAATTTTGGACGTTTCTTTATGGCATAGCTCCATAAAACCAGGCAGAATCCCATATTTTTATACGACCTTGTGCCGAAAAAGCTGTAGTCAAAGCCTGCCAAGCTCAGGTAAACTCTCCTCTCTTTTCAGAGCGCTATAACAGCATTACTGTGATTTTTCAGTCTCCTGCAAATTTAGTTTACTCTGCATATGGAGTTTCTATGATTACTTTTTTCCAGGTTTTTTGAGCTGAAGAACACCTGGCATGCAGTTATGCTCAGGCCTGAGTAGGTAATTTCTACTACATGCATGTTTAGAAGTCTCCTGACCGAATTTCTGAAGATTTTAGGCAGTGCCAACAGTAGTGTGAAGGGAGGTATCCAAACAGGGTGCTCTGGGTGAGGGTAAATGCTGGAACACATGCGGCAAAATACAGTTCAGGTGGTGAAACCGCAGTGAAGGAAAGCATGCTTACAGAGCAAAATCAGTTTGGACTGTTGTTCAGACATAAGAAACAGATGTTGACTCAGTGACTAAATTTAGTATGTTCCTTCTGGAACAATACTGCTTGGTCATCTTCTAGAGGTTAAGTGTGGTCCGTTCCATGGAAATGATCACAGATCCCACGGTCTGTCTTCAGAGAACCCCTGGACCAAGATACCTCATCTCCCCTCTTCAGGTGGGGCAGAATGCGTCTGAACGGTTTGAACACACTGACACGCGGCAACTC
Source organism: Rissa tridactyla (assembly GCF_028500815.1). Lineage (NCBI taxonomy): Eukaryota > Metazoa > Chordata > Aves > Charadriiformes > Laridae > Rissa > Rissa tridactyla. Next base: position 290,604 of record NC_071480.1, read on the forward strand.
TTAAGCTGGAAAAGCTCAGGCAGGGACGTAGGTGGTTTGAAAATCTAAGTGGAAATGACCAAACACAAAGCTACTCTAAAGTGGGTGACAGACTCATAGGTTATCATCCACAGCTCTGAAAAAAAGAACTGTGTGAAGAAGACAAAGGCGTAAGGCACAGGATAATGTGGTGCACGGGTAGAGATAAAATCAGGAAAACTAGGACACAAAATGAATTTTAGTTAGAGCCCCTAGTAATTGGTTTGCATTTTAAAAGTGAAGGCCAGGAAAGAAAAGCTTATATCCATTGCTTAATGAGAGAGAAGAAATAACGGTTGAAACAGTAGTAGCAAATACATTTTTCCTTAGTCTTCACCAGAAAAGGTTGATTGTAATCAGCTTCAGGGAAATTTAGGTCAGTAAAATACCAGGATCATGGGCTAGAGAAAAGAGTATGTTAAACAATGTTTCGGAGAAAACAACTGCTTGACTAGTAAGGGTACGAGCAAAAGGCCTTTTTTAAACTGAGGGATGGTGTTACAGCTCTGACGACTGAAGAGCAAACCTTGTACCTACCTTCAAAGGGGAAAAGAATTGGAGTGTGCTTACATACTTCTTGTAATATCACTCCAAATTTGGCCAATTATTTTATAGTGTATAAACACACAGGAGATAATAGGAGGAGGAACAGTCATGCTCAAACTGAAGAACAAGAGTCAGACCCGGCCCTGTCTCTGCAACCTCTGGCTGTGAGAGCACAGTGTGGGAACCTGAGCACTGCCGCAGATGAGAACAACGTGTGTTTACATATTTGTTGGAGTCCTCTGCACAAGAAGGACATGGACCTGTTGGAACGGGTCCAGAGGAGGGCCATGAAGATGCTCAGAGGGCTGGAGCACCTCTGCTGTGAGGGCAGGATGAGAGAGCCAGGGTTGTTCTGCCTGGAGACGAGAAGGTGCCGGGGAGACCTTAGAGCCACCTTCCAGTCCCTAAAGGGGGCCTACAGGAAAGGTGGGGAGGGACCCTTGGTCAGGGAGTGGAACCATAGGACGACAAGAGCCATCAGTGAACAAGGCACACTGTTTCTCATTACCTGAGAGTTCGTCATATGGTAGGGCTTCCTCAGCACGAAACACCACTTCCTCTGGGGGCATTCCGGAGTCTTTGCCTTCAGGCCAGTTTGTGATCACTTCTACAATTCCTGGACACTTTGGGTTTCCTATTTGAGCTCACTGTGTGATTAAGGCAACCCACTTACTCCAGGCAGCACTGGGGGCATGATGAATAGAAGGAACTTTGCCTTTGAACATCCAGCCCAGTAGTGGCCATCGGGGCACCAGGAGGAGCTGTGCTTCAGTACCAATTCCCTCTGAAGCAGCTCCAACTCCTTCACATGCTGCCCGAATTTCTTTCTCAGTTGGAGTATGGCTGGCCTCAGAGCCTTTGTATCCTCGACCTCAGTATCCTAGGGGTCAACCTCGAGCCTCCCCTGGTGCCTCCCCTGGAGTCTAATTACTCTTTTTTCCAGCACCCATTTGTTTGGGGGTTTTGTTTTAAAACCTCAGTGAGCTCTGATGTGGGAATAGCAAACCGTCCCCTCCTCATCTTTAGAAAGAATGGTACATTGAAGGAAAACTGTTCATATAAGCTCTAAATGACATGTTTCCACTGTCAAAGGTTATAACACTTTTTAATATCTTCGCCATCCTCATCTTCTTTCTCTTCACTTTCTTCTGATGGCACTATGACTACCATACCTCAACACAGTATTCACGCAAATCATATGTCGGAAAGTAATGGAAGACTGGTGGGGAGGACTGCAAATACGCTCAAGTGACTCACACTTGGGGTGCGAGAAGGAGGAGGAGGACACATCCCCATGTCTGTGGGAGAACACAGGTCACCTGAGGAAGTGGGTTTTGAGTGCACTTAGGGGACATTGGCCAATGTGTTGTGGGGCCAAGTGGGCTATGTCCAGCCACAGGTCATACACCTACCCCACTCTGTGTTCACCGAGGGGGAGCCTGGGGGCTGTATTTGCCGTTTTTGTGTGTGTGTGTGTGTGTGTGTATGTGTCCCAGTTTCCTCCCCACCCCAAACTGTGCCTCCCATCCCCTCAGTTTCCCCCAACACCACACCATAATCCAGGAGGAAGAGGTGCTGCGTCCTCCCCCTCCCCAACACCCTTCAGGCCACTGCAGGGTCACTTGTGCTGCGGGGAGGGGATGTGATGGTGGGCGGACCCACAGCAAGCATCACTCCAACCCATCCTCCCCCACCCCACCACCATCCCAGCGGCCTCAGCCTCACCTCCTCATCACTGTTGGGTGGGCGCCAGTGGCGATGGCAGCCAGAAGCCCCGGGGCCCATGGCTGCCATTCAGCGGCATGGCCAGGGCATCCTGACTCTCTGGGGCGCGGTGGCTCCCTCGGAGATGGGGCGTTCCATAAGACGGGAGCGACTGAGGGGAGGAAGGGCCAGGAGGGGGGGAAGAGGGGCCTCAGGCCTGGGCTGGGGGCTGCTGGGCCTCGGGCAGGCCTCACGGGCGCCATGGCGAAGGTGGGCCTGGCCACCAGCAGAGCCCGCCTTCTTCCCCCCTGGATCTCTGCTCTCATAGGTCGGGAGCGCTGTCAGTCTCCTCCCCTGAGGTGCTACTGCTGCTGATTGGCCCCAGGTGGGCAGGCTGCTGGGCTGCAGTGCCCGCCCTTCATGTCTGATTGGCCATCTGGGCTGTCACTCTGCCCTAGTTTCAGGCCCACCCTCCCCTGAGGTGATGCTCTCTCTTATTGGCTGCCTGAGGCGTTGCTCCCCTCCCACCCTGCCCTCTGGGGATGTTTCCTCTGATTGGCTGCCTGCTTCCAGTCAATCACATGCCTTGCCCCGCCTCCCCTGAGGCCATTGGCTGTCCCGGGCCCCTGCCTCCCCTCCTGGGCGGGCGCTGCCAGGCGACCGGCTCCACCTTCAGGGGTTGGACACGCCCCAGGGCCTGTGGGCCCTGAGGAAAGGCCGTGGGGCATCGAAGACAGGTTGGGGCCCTCAACGTGAGGATTTCGGCCGAGGACAGGAGGCTTTGGGCACGCAAAGGGTGGGCTAGATGCAAACAGTGGCGCTTTGGACCCTGAAAACAAGGGGGACCGACCTCTTGGTTCCGGCCTGAGCGGGCTTTGGTGTCCAGGAACTGCCCGCAAGACACTACCTCTCCTGTCCAGAGGGAGCAGCATGAGGGGTGGAGCCCGAAGGCATGGGCCGAATGGGCTCCGTGGGCGTTTTGTGGACTTTTTATGGACATTTTACAGTGGTGCTCCGTTGACTGAGGGAGTGCTGCCTGTGCATCCTGTCAAAAGGGTGGGAAGGGGAGCGGTGGCTCCTGAGGATGCACTGGGTGGTGCGGGACCTGGGCCTGACGTTCGTGGTGTGGAGTGAGGGGTGGAGAAAGGACTGCCGTGGTTTGACGCCGGCCGGTAACTGAGCACCAGACAGGCGCTCCCTCACTGCCCACAGCGGGACGGGGGAGAGAATCGGAGGGGTGAAAAGTGAGACAGCTGGTGGGTTGAGGTAAAAACCATTTCATGATTGGAACAACAGGATAGTAAGAGTAACAATAAATTGTGATGAATAAGAAAATAACACAAAGGGAGAACTAAACCCCGAGACAGACAAGCAATGCAAAGGAAAGCACTTGCTTACCACCAACCAACTGATGCTCAGCCAGTCCCCGAGCAGCAGCCCCCTGCCAGCCTCCCCCCAGGTTTGTCACTGAGCACGACATCATACGGCACGGAATGTCCCTTTGGTCAGCTGGGGTCAGCTGTCCCAGCTGTGTCCCCTCCTAATGCCCTGTGCACCCCCAGCCTGCTCGCTGGTGGGGGGGGCTGAGAAGCAGAAAGGGCTTTGATGCTGCGTAAGCACTGCTCAGCTCAGCCATCCTTGCGTGATCAACACTGTTTCCATCACGAATCCAAACCATCGCCCCATACGAGCTACTATGAAGAAAATTAACTCCATCCCAGCCAACACCCACACAGCTCCACAGAACAAGAGAGGATTTGGACGCCGGGAGAAATGATGACTCGCCAGCTTTGCGGAGCTTGGATGCCTTGCCGTGCCCTGAGATGTTTCAGGAGGGGCAGGTTGGGCTAAAGCCTCTCTCCTCTTCCTTCCAGGCTTTGTGGTCTAGCGGCACAGCTGGGGCTTAGTTGCCAGGACAGCCTGGGTCCGCGGGTGCTGTCCTGCAGGCAGCAGCAGAGGCCAGGAGGGACACTGTCTGCTCGGCCCGCTCAGGGTGGTCCCCATGGGAAGGACACCATGGGACGGGGCTTGTTATTCCAGCTTTATTAAAAACAAAGAATTATTCAAATCTATGGCCCTTTTCCAGAGGATTCTTTCACTTCTCCATGGCTCAGATGAGCCAGCAGCACAGCCACCGCAGGCTCCATCCTCGTGTTCTCACGGGTTTTGTCAGGTTAAACACGGTCTGAGCTGCCAGGGAGCTGATCGAGCGCTCGCTGTCTCTCCTCAAGGGCAAGAGGGCTGCAAGAGAAGGAAGCAGAACAGACATGAACCCCCACTGCGTGCAGAGACCTCCTCCATCCAGACCATGCCAGTCCCACTCATCTCTTTCCCTGGCCAGGAGGAGCAGGTGAGACAAACAGACCAGCTGGAAGCTGTTGCTGAGGAATGCCCCATGTGGCCCTGACGTGTTCCTCTTGCCCCTGAAGCAGCTCCCTGGAGCAGGGTTAGGCATGGCAGCACCCTGCCCAGGCTCTGTCCCCTGCCCCACCAGCCCAGCACTGCCCCTACTCACCGTTGCAGACATTCAACACTTTGGTCTGACTTAGGTTCCTCAGGTGCTGCACGGCAAGCCCTAGGCACAGAATTCGCGTCAGAGCTCTGCTCCCCAGCACACGCCTGGCAGCACGGCCCCTGGCCCTGCCAGCTCGGGGCTGCACGCCCTCCTGCCCCTCAGCAGGGCTGAGCCCAGGGAATGGCAGCACCCAAGGGCAGTGGGACTGAGCAAGGCTCCCAGCGAGCCCACCTGTGTGGTGGGCCCTGCAGAGGGCAGCCAGGGCTCTGGCACTGCAGGGCTGCCCCTCACTGCCAGTGCAGCATTGGGGACAGGGGCCTGGCTGCGAAAAGAGGGACGCTGGGGGACGTGGCTCACCGATGAACCTGACAGCCGCCTCTCGCAAGGTGGCCTGAGTGTTGTGCAGGTACAGCAGGCTCTGAAACAGATAGTCTTCCGCCCTGCTCCTGTCATGCACTAACTGGAGAGAGCACAAGGGAACGGGGCTGGCACAGACCCTCCTCAGCCATCTAGACTAGCCCCTCCTACCAGCCCTTCCCTCCCGGCGCTTCCCGTCTCCCAGCCAGGAGCCCTGTGGGGCTGAGGTCCAGAGGGAGCTGCAGGCAGAGGGGGCCCGAGGACGGCGAGACTCCTCTGTCCCACTGCCAGGGCCCAGATGGGCCGGGGTCTCCTTCAGCACCCCGGGGGCAGGGAGGGGAGAGGGGCCTGGAGAAGAGCCCTTGGGGGCTCCGTGCTTGAGGGCAGGGAAGGAGAATGCAGCTGCAGGCTGTGTGCTCCGGGCGGGAGCAGAGGCAGAGTTGCACAGCGGCCCACGGGCACCTGGAGCAGCCCTTGTCCACCCGGCCCTGGGGCTTGGGACTTGTCCTCACCAAGGACTCTCCGATTAGGTGCGTCTGGTTTGTCTCGGCCAGGTGGCTGAGCCTCCTCCACCCCAGGAACTCGGCACAGGTGAGGAGGGTGTCCCCAGAGGCCTGCAGAGAAGCGGAGGATGGGAGATGGCACCAGAGCCCAGGGAAGGAGAGCTGGCATCCTCCTCCTCTTGGCCAGGCTCCGAGCCTCTCCCAGACCCTTATGGGAAGAGGCAGCGGGGGACCGAGGCTGAACTGGCTTCAGTGCCCAGGGCAGGGACACGGGGCAGCCACCACCTCGGGTGTCTCATGCTGCCGGCCAGGGCAGGGTGCCAGCCCCACCAGGGCTGGGGGCAAAGTGAAGGGCAAAGGAGCTGTGGGCCCTGGGCTGTAGGCAGGGAGGGCGGGAGTGCCAGAGACAGCGGGGCAGGACAGGGCCAGCAGCACCTCCCACGGGCATCCCCCAGCAGGACACTTGGCTGCCCAGCTGGGGCTGCCCTGGCTCCTTCACGGCCAGGCCCAGGGTGGGCAGAGCTTTGATGCGGGGATGCAGGGCCAGTCCGCTGCTGGACTGCGGTGTCAGCACGCCCTTCCCCGTGACACTGGTCGCTGGTCACTGTACCTGTGCCACGCTCTCGATCTCATCGCTCATGTGGAGGAAGAGCGGGAGCAGGACCCTCTGCACTCTCTTCTTCATCTTTTTCTTGTTTGTCCCCACCACGGCCTTCATCACATCTTTGAAGAGGCTCATGGAGAGCTCCCGCACCTGGCTGGACTCCTGGTAGGGAGGAGGACAGGGGGACTTCATCAACAGCCGCTCCCTGCCCACGGTGAGCAAGGGTGTTAGCGTGGCTGATGTGAGGGGAGATGCTCTGGGCTCGGATCCCGAACACAGGAGCTGTGGGCCCGCTGTGCAGCTGAAGCTGAATGGCCCCAGAGCCCTGAAAGGCCAGGCAAGAGGAGCGAGGAGGGCAGCCCTGCCCGAGTGCTGCCCACTGGGCTGGGCTGAGGGGCAGCTGTCTGTGCAGAGCACCCATCTGTAGGGCTGAGGTGCCCACGGCAGCCTTACATCATCAAAGAGGGGTAGGAGCTTCTCCGCCAGCTGCACAGCAATGAGGCTGGCCTCCTCAGTCTTCACGTCACCCATCATGCTCCTGAGGAACACCAGGGCCTTCATCTTGGCATCGGTGTTGGCATCCTGCAGGTTCTCCATGATGTCTGGCAGCAGGACCTGCATTTTTGTTGCCTGTACGAAACACACAGTTTCCTTATGACGAAATGGTCAACGGCCACCCTGGCAAAAATGCACTGGTTGCTAAGCACCAGCCTCCCGTGCAGCTTCCCAGCAGGTGGCACAGGAGTCACTGCAGCAGCCTCCTGGCCCGCACTGGCCACTGATGGCATGCAGGGAGAGCAGGAGGAAGGGAAGGGATTGCGGGAGAGCAGCGTCCCCTTACTCAGCCATGCCCTTTACCGACCAGGCGGAAGGGGCAGATGGACTGGTAACCCTCTGTGCCTGGAGGGCTCCCCAGGCACCCACCAGCCCCCTCCATAGCAGGGAGGGTGACTGGACCTGACACCCCACCTCCTGACTCCCAGCCAAGGCCAAGCCACCGCATCACCCACTGCCCCAGGCCCCAGCTGCCAACGTGGCTCCGCTTGGCTCCACCTTGCTCACCATCTTAGGTTTTTTCAAAAGCGTGATGAGGACACTGAGCACCAGCGAGAGCATCACTGAGCTTGGACGCCTCAGGTACCTCTGGGTTCTGTACAGGGCAGCAAACTCCTCGGTGTCAATGTCAGTGTAGAGCAGCAGCTAAAACGAAGACAGCGGTTAGAGAGCAGCAGAGCCTGCGGGGCTCCCTCCGCCACGCTGGCACGAAGGAGGCGTTACCCGCCAGCGGTGGCAATCGTCTCCTCTCCCCAGAGTTGAAGCCCGCTCAGGCTGTGCAGAGGCCTTGCCTCTGCCCCAGGCCCAGCGCCTGGCCTGGCTCTGGCTTCTGCCCCTTTCTCTGCCCCAGGTTTTGGGGCTGCAGAGCGGGGCGGGGGGAATCAGAGCGCTGCCCGGGCAGGCGCAGGCTTTGTGTTTGTGCACCAGGGTCAAAAGGGCCCAGGGTGGCCCCAAGAGTCTGGCAGGGGGTCTGTCTGGTGCTGGGCAAGGCCCTGCTGGCCCTAAGGGGCTGTGTCCCTCTGTACGGGGGGAGGTGGCCATTTGGAGGCAGACAGGAGGGGAGGGCTCCGTGCCCGTCTCCCTGGGGAGGCAGGCACAGCCCTGAGGATGAGCGTGGTCACTCACAGCCAAGGGATAGATGCAGGCGTCCTCCGTGGCACAGCTGAACACCTTGCGCACCCGCTGGTCCTGGAGCACGCTGAGCAGCTCCGTCAAGACGCTCCACAAAATCCAAGGCACGGAGATCATCACCTCCCACATGGCCAGGGCAGCGCTGCAGACCCAGAGCGCTGGGTCAGCAGGGCTGCCTCGGCCACTGCGCCGTGCCTGGGCCAGCCTCTCCGGGCCCTGGCTGTGCTGAAGCCCCGGCCCTTTCACTTGGGGTATGCGGGGGCCCTGACTGGGCAGGCGGGAGGGGGCTGCGGTGGTGTTCCCCCTGGGGCTGGGAGGAGCGTGGTGGTGGGGCTCTGGCTTGGCCAGCTCTGGCTGCTGCAGGCCCGGTGACCCACTGGTTCTGGGAAGCGTGGTGGGATGGAGGGCCCGGCTCCTCAGGGATGTCCTGCAATATTCCTTGGGTCTGGCAGCCAGAGAGTCCCCGCGTCCCTCTCCCCACAGGTCACAAGCCCTCAAGGCTGTCGGGGCTAGTACCTGTCACAGGTTGGCGAGATCTTCAACAGGCTCCTGACCACTTCTCTGGGGCACCACTCAGTCATTCGGAGGAGAAGTGAGTCCAGGCTGTGCCGGGCTGGCTCCGTGCAGATGCACTCCACGTTTTTGTGGATGTACCTCATGAACTTGGGTACCTGGAGAGGACACAGGTGAGGATGGTGTGGCCACTGGAGTGCAGCCATTTCTCCAGCTGCGACTGAAACTGCTGCCCTTCCCATCCCTCTCTGTTGCCTTGAAAAGGCTTCAGGTGCCCGAGAGAGCTGGCTTAGGGAAGGAGGGAAGAGCAAGGCCTGGCAGGGCTCACAGGCAGGGCAGTCCAGCCACAGGGCACTTACGTCTGTCAGCCAGTAGCCAGGGTCTAGCACGACCATGTCCAGGATGCTGCTGCCCATCTGCCTGTCACAGATGTCATCTGATGTCAAGGCCTCGATTGCAATGAGGACAATGTCTGTCACCTGAGAAGGCTCAAGGTGTAGTCCAAACACCTACGGGAGGAAGGAAGGGAGGGAAGCCATGTCATGCCAAGCACCCTGCTGGTGCTGCTAGACTGAGCACCCGAGGAGCTCTGGCGACAGATGCCCGGCAGTGCTGTCAGCAGTGCCCGCAGCAAAGGTGGCAGCAGGGGCTGCAGTCTCTGCAGGGCCGAGCATGAGAGCAGAGGGTCCCCAGGGTGAGGGAGGAGGCTTGGGTTCATGGGCATAGTGTGCTGGCCCAAGAGAGAACCAGGGCTCGCTGCTGCTGAGGAGGGCTGGAGCTGCTGCTGGGACACTGGAGTGCCCCCCTCACATAGTCCCTGTGCGGGGACAGCAGGAACCCTCTCACCGGGGACAGGGAGGCCACGCGAGACCCACTGATTGTGCGTCCCTTTGCTCACACAAGCCTCCTGCTGGTGACACGGACAAGAGTCCCAGGAAGGGGGCAGCTCGT